>NC_050451.1:111358638-111720733 GCF_903995425.1 Onychomys torridus | reverse complement strand
GAAAGGCATTCAAAGAAATCAAGAGTAAGCATGGAGAGAATTAGAATCTTGAGAGATAATGGTCCCTTATAATTGGTTTCCTTCTGTCTCGCACCAGAGGGCTCTTCTGATATGGGACTGAAGAATCTCTCAACCTTTTCTTTTTATCAATATGCTTGGGTTTAGAGAAGGAGTGAGCCAATTCCATCTCCAAAGCCAGCTTGGTTTATAATTAAATTGGAACCACAAACTATTCTAGATTGATAGAGATATAGATGTTAGACAGTGATATCTTACCCTGTGTAGATTGGTACCAATAGATTCTTTCTTTCTGCTGTAAACATCCAGATATCCAAGGCCTTATGATTTCTGGAAGATGGGTATTTCCATTATCCTGGAAAGACAAAAACAGAAACCCTACTCCAACCTTTGATTGTTAAATTTTCTGACAACCTGAAGATATGTCACATTGGTGGATGATCTTTTACTTCTCCTCATCAAGGGTTTCTCCTGTTCGAATCGAATTTTTATTAATTTTGTTGGTATCCATAGCTTTCCTTCTCCTGTGGAAACAAAAGCAAAACCCCTTCCCCAACGTAGGACATATCCAGGTTTCCATTCTGAGGTCAACACATCTTTGAAATAAACCAGTTGGTTTAGCTCAGGAGTTTTGTCTGTCGTCCAATATCTCTCCGCAGCTGTTGTTCCTTTCTCATCAGCATTGAGAAAATTCAAGGTTAATAAAGCACTATGCAATCTATTTCTAGGAGTCATTGTTACCTGTTGCTGTTTATTTAGCATATCCTTTAAAGTTCGATTGGATCTTTCTATGACTGCTTGGCCTGTGGGAGTGTGTGGTATACCTGTAATATGCTTTATATAATAATAAGCAAAGAACTGTCTCATTTTATTTTGAGACATATGCTGGGGCATTGTCTGTCTTAATTTGTACAGGTATTCCCATGATGGCCATAACTTCTAATAGGTGTGTAATCACAGAATCAGCATTTTCAGAACTCATAGGAGTTGCCCACTGAAATCCTGAGTAGGTGTCAATGGTATGGTGTACATACTTTAATCTTCTAAATTCTGCAAAATGAAACACATCCATCTGCCAAATTTCATTTCTTTGTATACCTTTTGGATTGCTTCCTGCAGGTAATGGAGTTTGGTTATAGAAGGAACAAGTAGGACATTTTTTCACAATATCCTTAGCTTGTGCCAAGTAATGGAGAAATCCTTTTCAAACCTTTGCTATTTACATGGTGTTTCTTATGAATTTCTGAGGCTTCTAGCACATTATCTATTAGTAACTGATCAATCTCATCATTACCTTGTGCTAGAGGTCATGGCAGACCTGTATGGGATCTGATATGTGTTATATATATAGGATGTTCCCTTTTTCTGATGATTTCCTGCAATTGTATGAATAATGAAGTTAATTCTGTATTATCAGGAATAAATTCAGCAGTTTCAATGTGTAAAACAACTCTCTCTGCATATTGAGAGTCAGTGACTATATTGAGGGGTTCTGTGAAATCCATCAGTACCATAAGAACGGCATACAGTTCTGCCTTTTGTACAGAGCTGTATGGACTTTGTACCACTTTACTTAAGTCTCCTGATTTGTATCCTGCTTTCCCTGATTTATTTTCATCAATATAGAATGTGAGGACTCTAGAAATTGGCTTGTGTCATACAATGTGAGGAAGGACCTATTCGGTCTTCTTTATGAATTCTATTCTCTTGCTTTTGGGATAATGGTTGTTAATCTCTCCCAAAAAGTTACTGCAGGCTCTCTGCCAGTATTCATTATCTTTCCATAGCAATGAAATTTCCTCATTAGTTAAAGGTACTACAATTTCTGCTGGGTCCATTCCTGTCAACTGACGAAGTCTTAATTTACCTTTTTGAATCAAATCAGAGATCTTTTCTATATAAGTCTTTAATTTCTTATTTGGTTTACATGGTAGGAATATCCATTCCAATATAATATCTTCCTTCTGCATCAAAATACCTGTGGGGGAATGTCTGGAGGGGAATATGACAAGAATGCATTTAAGTTCTGGATCTACATGATCCACATGTGCTTCTCGAATTGTCTTTTCTACTAGAGCCAATTCCTTCTCAGCTTCAGCTGATAATTCTCTTGGACTATTTAATTCTTTGTCCCCTTCTAGAGTATTAGCCAAATTTGTAGTCCATGTTTGGGTATTCCCATGATACCCAATAAGTTGGAAATGCTTCCTAACAATTTGAAAAATCATTAAGAGTCTTTAATCGATCTCTCCTCAGTTGTACCTTTTGGGGTCTAATTTTTGTAACTCTATCTTATATCCTAATAATAGTAATTAGTAGAATCTCCTCTTTGTATTTTTTCAGGAGCAATTTGCAGTCCCCAGTGAGGCAAAACTTTTTTTACTTCTTCAAACATGCTTTCTAATGTGTCTAACTTTGGATCGGCTAATAGGATACCATCCATATAGTGATAAATTATGGATTGTGGAAACTTTACACGAATTATCTCCAATGGTTTTTGCACAAAGTATTGGCATAAGGTAGGGCTGTTTAACATTCCCTGTGGGAGGACCTTCCATTGATATCTCTTGACTGGCTGAGAATTGTTATAATTAGGAACTGTGAAGGCAAATTTTTCTCTATCATTTTCTTGTAAGGGTATGGTAAAGCAACAGTCTTTTAAGTCAATAACTATTATAGGCCATTCTTTGGGTAGCAGAGAGGGCAAGGGCATCCCAGTCTGTAGGAGCCCATTGGCTGAATTACTTTATTAATAGCTCTCGGATCTGTCAGCATTCTCCAATTACCAGACTTTTTTTTTAATAACAAATACAGGAGAATTCCAAGGGCTGGTAGATTCTTCAATGTGTTGAGCATTTAACTGCTCTTGAACCAGTGTTCTAAAGCTTGTAGCTTCTCTTTTGTCCAAGGCCACTGTCCAACCCAGACAGGTTTATTAGTTAGCCATTTTAAAGGTAAGGCAGTTTTGTACTTCTGAGAGTTCAACAGCAGTTGTGCTCTGTTTTGTGTACAGCCTGAATGGTTGGTGACTGTTTTTTTTAGCATGTTATGATATTATTCCTAGAAACATGCATTGGCCTGTATTCCTTTTCGAGAGTGTAGGAATTTTAATCTGGATATTCCACTGTTGTAACAGATCTCGGCCCCATAGATTTACTGCTACATTTGCTACATATGGTTTCAGCCTTCCTCTCTGTCCTTCTGGCCCTATGCATTCAACCCATCTCGAACTCTGTTTTATCTGAGATAGGGTGCCAATTCTTAAAAGTTGGACATCTACCTCTTGAAGAGGCCAATTTGGATGCCATGATTTTGGTGTAATTGCAGTCACATCCACACCTGTGTCTACCAGGCCCTTCAGAACCAAGCCATTAATTCGAATTCTAAGCTTTGGTCTTGTTTCATTTATGGAAAGCCTGCCAAATATTTGTTTTATTGTGTTCTTTGAAACTGTGATTCATCTATCAGAGCTGTTTTATCATCCATTGCAGAATCTTACATGTCATGACATCTTTAAATCCAAACCTTCCATTCTGATAAAAAATAAGTTTTTTTCCAATAGCAATCTCTGAAGTCTCCAGAAGGAAGATGGGGCCCCCAACAACAACAACTCTACCCAATCCAGAATGATGCCATGGTAATCATCATCATACTACACTTCTTGCCAGAATTTCAGACAATCTTACCCATTACTCTGAGAGTTGCTGCAGAATCTACAGTTAGTCTAACTGAGATTTAACTATCTGATCACAATACCCAGCAGAGATACCATCGCCCCCTAAACAGCAGGAAGCAATTCTAAGAAAACGACGCCCCCTTATCCCTAAGGTGTCATATTTCTCAGGGTTATGGATAATAGTTCTAGGGTTGGGGGTGGAAGAAACTGTTAAAATCAGTATTCTCCTTAAGGAAAGAAAATATGTCTCAAAAAAAAAAAAAGGGAAAAGAAGAAATGGAATGGATAGGTACAAGATATTATGGTAGACTATCATATACATTAGCAAACAAATTTAGTAATATAGCAGCCTTTGCACTGTTATGAATTCTCATATGTTGATACAAATATAAACTTTTTACATTCCTATTTAAGATAATTTGTATATTGATACAAATACAGAACTATGTTATATTATACACATATTTTTACTCTTATTTGAAATATTTGTATATTAATACAAATGTGAATTTATATCTGTCATACTGTATGTATGTTCTACTTCTGTTTAAGATATTCTGTATACTGATATATATTTAGGATTATTATCATATTGCATATTGCACTATACATTCCTACCTCTATTAGATATTTTGTGTATTGTCACAATTTAAAGTCATTGTCCTTTTACTGTATATTTGCTTACAGACTGTTTTGCCTTATTTATAGTCCTTAGGTTGTTTAGGTAGATAAGACTTACAGAGTTATTGTCACCTATGCTTGTCATCTCTATAATTATGTTAGTTAGGTTATCCAGATTTATAAATGCATAGGTCAGATGGACAGGTAATCTTCAAACACTTCATGGACCTAGAGAATATGGCATTTAAATAACTTAGAATTCTGTTGACGTGAGACACAATTGCTCCTGGCAGCACCAATTTGATCCCGAGAGAATGTTGGGCTTCTAAGACATTTCCATTTGGAAGTTTGTCTTCTTGGCACAAAATGGCCTACTGGGCAAAGAACTGCCCTTGCCTCAACTGCTGACAGTACAAATGCTGTCCTTTCTGGACAGCGGGACACAAGGAAAGTGACCACTATACTTTGCCAAGACAGGGTAAGATGGTCTTTCAGAATTCCTGCTTCTGAAAATGGTCTGTCAGATAAAGCAGGCCTGTAGCCAATTTGAATGCACCAACAATGCTGAGAAACATTAGGTGACTGTCCAGGCTGCTAGCTGTCTCTGTCTACTCTTGCAAGACTCCCGAAAGTTGCTTGTGTCCTTCTCCCATTTCTCAGGGATTATTATATTCCTTCTCAGGTCTTTGATGAGGTTGGAGATTAG
Source organism: Onychomys torridus (assembly GCF_903995425.1). Taxonomy (NCBI): domain Eukaryota; kingdom Metazoa; phylum Chordata; class Mammalia; order Rodentia; family Cricetidae; genus Onychomys; species Onychomys torridus. The sequence goes on along the minus strand of NC_050451.1, from coordinate 111,715,712 downwards.
CAGTTATAGTTACAACTTAGTATATATACATATATAATATCTTAGATAGAATATGTTAAGTATTAGACTCAGGTTCTTTAGGATAGGACACCTTTTGGAATGATCTTTGTGACATGCCACCTACCCATGCCCTAGACTTCCCTGGAATTTACTATGTGTTTTTTGCTTGATATTGTAACACTTATTGTAATTCCAACTTATCTAGGTCATTATCCCTCATTACTCCTGGACAATATTTGATAACCATCTCTTTGTATATAGTCTTGTATTAGGTTAGAACTTTCTTATTTAGACAAAAGGGGGAGATGTAGTGGATAGCCATCCCAGCATTGGCCTGGAAGTTCCAACCTCCATTGAGGCTTCGGTAATGGTCATGCCTACAAGGCAGGGTGGATGAGGAAGCAGAAGATCAAGGATCGGGAGGAGGTCTCTCTCTTAGTTCTGGGACCCTGTACGCTGGAGGTAGACCGAGCAGAGTTCTCCAGAGAACACTGCAGGACTGCACTATACCTTTGCCAGACCCTGCAACCTACCCCTTCATTTGTAAGTTACCCCACAAAATAAACCTCCCTTTTAACTACGTGGAGTAGCCTTAATAATTTCACCAATACTGATCTGACCTAGTCTGGTGATCAGATGGCCAAACACCCTAACAGTCGTCTTGGAACTCTCATCCAATAACTGATGGAAGTGGATGCAGAGATCCTCAGCCAGGACCCAGGTGGAGCTCCAGGTGTCCAACTGTTGAGAAAGAGGAGGGTCTGAAAGAGCATGAATTGTTGAATCCAAGATTGTAAAAAGCACAGGGACAAATAGCCAAACGAATGGAAGCACATGAATTATGAATCAAAGGCTGTGGAGCCCCCAGCTGGATCAGGCCCTCTGGATAAGTGAGACCATTGAATAGCTTGATCTGTTTGGGAGCCACCCAGTCTGTGGGACCAGGATCTGTCCTTAGTGCATGAGCTGGCTGTTTGAAACCTTGGGCTTACACAGGGACACTTTGCTCAGTCTGGAAGGAGGGGACTGGAGCTGCCTGTACTGAATCCATGAGGTTTAAATGAATCCCCAGGGGTGCCTTGATCCTGGAGGACATGGGAATGGAGGGGAGGGGTTGGGGAGAAGGTGGGAGTGGGGGCGGGAGAGGGGAGGACAGGGGAACCCATGGCTGATGTATAAAATTTAAAACACATAATAATAGAGAAAAAATATTTTTTTTTAAAAAAAGAAACTATGGTACTAAAACCTACATAATGAGACTGGGTATAATCAAATGACCGCCCCATATCCAGTTCCAGAAACTGTAAGAATTCCTTACTTGAGGCCAGTATGTTGACATATACCTGTACATGGGAAGTACTGGGGACCCTAGTTACACATATGCATCTGCAGATGCACTCCTCCACAGACCAGAAAAACCAAGGCAGTTCCTAAGATCACTTAATCTTGTAATACTATGTTCTAAACCATCACTGCAGAATCTCTCTCCCTGATACAATTTATTATACACCAAATAGGCTTTTTAAAAAAAAATTGTATTTGGGGGGTACAATTTCAGTTCCAATTGCATCTCAGTTTATGCTGCCAGTATATCAACAAACAACCGTTGTCTTTAATTATAACTTTCCCTTCTTAGTGACATCAATGTAAGTCTCCCATGTAATCCATACATTCTTATATCAGGGATGATAATTGGGTAAATTTGTTTTATGTTATGTCACCATCAAGGATGAGTTGATAACAGCAGTCTCTCTCTCTCTCCCTCTCTCCCTCTCTCTCCCTCCCTCTCTCTCTCTCTAGAGATAGATAGATAGATAGATAGATAGATAGATAGATAGATAGATAGATAGATAGATAGATAGATAGATAGATAGATAGGTATAGTATCTATGTCTTTTTCAGCACCTGACCTGATGTGACTTAAAAACAATCAGATAAAATCATAATAGCTATCTCTTGTGAAATGTCAGATACTCAGATAATCCACCAAAACATAGGCATGTGTACCTAAACATGTAGCAATGAGAATAATGCAGGTTATCAAGACCCTGTGAGATCATACAGGCAATGAACTGCTTTCAAGGTTCAAGGGAGAATAAGAAGAATCTGTTACAGAATAGTAAGATGTATTAGTCAAGGTTCTGAGCTAATCACAGATCCAATCAAGTTGACAACTGAGATTAACTGTCACAAATCTGAGAAATGTATTCATTATTCCTTCACATACTTTCAGAATATTTTTCTCATTCTAGCGATGCTGCTAAGAATACATAGCATGAACTGTTTGGGAGTCACCAGGCAGTGGGACCTGGACTTGTCCTTAGTGCATGAGCTGGTTGTTTGGAACCTGGGGCTTATGCAAGGACACCTTGCTCAGCCTGGAAGGAGGGGTCTGGACTTGCCTGTACTGAATCTACCAGGTTGAGCTGAATCCTCAGGGGAGTCTTTGCCCTGGAGGAGATGGGAATGGGGGGGAGGGCCTGGGGGAGAAGGCAGGGAGGACAGGGGAACCCATGGCTGATGTGTAAAATTAAAACACAAATATCCATATTTTAAAAATATATATATTAAAAAAAGAAAAAACTCATATTTAACCCTAGGCTTATTAACTTAAATCCTAAAAGGGTCAACATGTTTGACTTGATATTAATCAAGACCCAGCCTCTTGATGCAGGAGTGATCTAAACAGATGTGACTCAAGATGTGAGGCTTGTAAAAAAAAAAAAACTCATGTATAATAGTTATAAGAAAGTACTTTCTATACAAACTCAAACCAACTAAAATGGGTACTATTTAGACTTACGTTTATATTGCTTAAAGTATTATTAAACACACATGCACTTACTGAATAAATGAATGACATCCATAAGAATAACAATTAACACTAATGAGTAAAATAGCTCTGATTTACAATACTAAATATGACATTCAAATAGCTTCATAAACTTCAGTGTTGTTAAGAGTTCTAGATTTAAAATATGATAGCTGCATTGTGTGTTTGCACAATTTACCACCTCTGCTCTCAGATAGTCTATTCCCCTAGTAACTGCCTATTCTGAATTTTCTCCAATATATCCACATTTTTTGTCATGTTTAAATCCTTTTCTTCCCCTATGACCTGTTTTAAAAAAACGTGTCATAAAAGATAGTTTGTATTCCATGTACCTACCCATATAGTTATTACATCTACTCCTTTATATTGCCTGTGTAAACCAATCTATCTTAAGTCAACTAGTGAATTTTTAGCCTTTGTTAAGCCTGAAAGACATTTTACTTCACATTTATTTTTGAAAGATACTTCTGACCAGCAATGATATCTTAGTGCTTCCAAATGTTTGTTCTAAAACTCTGACAACCTGAGTTTGATCTCAAGAACATCACATGGAAGGAAAGAACCAATTCCTGAAAGTTTTCCTCTGATTTCTACATGGGTGTCATGGAACATACATTCTTACCTGCCCTTAAAAACATCATAAACACACACATATACACACACAGAATATAGTAATAATAATAATAATAATAATAATAATAATAATAATAATAATAATTCTATTTAATTTAATAAAGAAAGACATCACTGCTTCACTGAGTATAAACTCCAGGTCTGTGCTACTTTATTTATTGTATCTTTTGACACTTTGAAGTGCACTCTGTCTTCTGACAAAGAAATCTGCTGTTATCTTATCTGTGTCCTCTGTATGTGAAACACTCTTTTGCTCTGAATAATGTTAAGACTTTCTCCTTATTACTGATCTCTTGTGATTTGGTTATGCTATGTATCCATGGAGTTTTCTTCAGACTTGCTTTGCTTTTAGATTTATTGTGATTTATGTTTGTGAGCATGCTGTTTTCATCAAGTTTGAAATGTTTTCAGCCATTATTTATTCAAATACTTCATCTACTTCCCACTAAATCAGACAATTGTAAGCCTATGAGGTAATTTAAAATTGCTTTACAGATCACTATTGTTTTAATCTTTTTTTAAAAGTACAATTTTTAATTTAAACTGTTTCTGATGCTCTAACTTCAAATTCACTAACTTTATTCTTCTGTGATTTAATCTGCTATTAATTTCTTGATCTATTTTTTTTTTATCTATGACAGATGTTTTGGTTTTCATGTAGAGAAATTCAACTTGGGCCAACTGGCAGCATTAGCAAACCAAAACAACTAAAATTTTTTAGAAATTAAAGAAAACAGTATTCTTCAGTTAAAAAAAAAAAAAAACCCTACCCCTACAAATACTAAGCCTACAGCATGGAGTATGTGAAACAAGAAATTATTGTCTTTTGACTGTGGATATGTCTGATTCCTTTCATGTTTTCCTTGAACACTAAAGAAGACAATTTATTGTGTATGTATTTTTACTTATCTACTTTGCCGTTAAAAAAGGAAAATAAAGTTCAGAAAAATACTTGAAGCAAATTAGTTAAAATGTTCCTTAGGAAGTCCTGCAAATTTCTTTGTTTATTTGCTTTTACACTTTCAAAAATATCCATCATAAGTGGGACATAACTGGACAAAAAGAAGGTAACAATAAACACAAATGTGCCATTTCAGAAAAGAATAGTGATTGATGAAGACAATTACAGGGAAGCTCACCAGAGCTGCAATCCACTGTCCATTCAGAAAGTCTCACCAGGTAAGGCTAGGCTATGTAAGACATAGAGTTTCTCATTTATCCCAGCTTTCTTTTGAAAAGGAGGTGATAAGGAAATGGAATTATGATAAAGTGGACAGTTAATACTGGACCTTCTCATTTACCTGCACTTCTGATTTGTTACTTCTTCAACTAATCATCTGGGTAAAATGATCACTTACTATCTTAAGAATATCAGCATCATTCTACTTAAAGGAATATGTAAAAGGAATGACTTTGGTCTTCAAAATATGTAATATTAATAAGTGTAGTGTGAATTCTAATTGGTCTTAATAATAAAAATCCAGAGTCAGATATCAGAGTGAAAGTGGAAATATCAGAGAAGCAGAGCAGCCAGCCACTAGAAAGACTTCTTACCTCTAGGAATCCTCAGATTGAAAAGGGGATGAGCTACTGTCTCCACTTCGCCTTATCACTTCCTCTCTCTGCCCAGCCATATCACTTCCTGTTTCTTCCTCCCAAGTGCTGGGAATAAAGGCATGTGCCTCCCAAGTACTGAGATCAAAGGCATGAGATTCCCAAGTGATGGGATTAAAGGTGTGTGGCACCATAGCCTAGCCTCAAGTGGCTAGCTCCACACTCTGATCTTCAGGCAAGCTTTATTTGTTAGAACACTGTAAGATGAATTGCTAAACAGGCTTACAAATAAAAAAAATGCCATGGGCTTGGAGATTTAGCTCAGTGGTAGAGCACTTGCCTAGCAAGCACAAGGCCCTGGGTTGGGTCCTCAGCTCTGAAAAAATAAAACAAAATAAAACGAAACACCAAAAACCAAAGCCACTCCTGTCTGTTTCTACAGACCTCCAGACCTTTATGGTTAGTGCTGGGATTAAGGGTGTGTGTCACCATGCCTGACTTTGTTCCCCAGTATGACCTTGAACTCACAGAGATCCAGATGGACCTCTGCCTCCCAAATGCTAGGATTAAAGGCATGTGCTACCATTGCCTGACTTCTGTGTTTAATATAGTGGCTGGCTTTTTCCTCTGATCCTCAGATAAGCTTTATTAGGGTACATAATATATCGGGGGACAAAATATATCACCACAGAGAACAAACAAAATACCACCACAGTTAAGAAAACAAAAATGTCATCTTAAAGAAGGAAAATAATAGAAAAACTACAAAAATTAATTTTTCAGTTTGACCATCAAGCCTCTCTTACTTGCTAGTTTGTATTGTCACAATATTGAAATAGTTGAAACTATGAAACTAAGATTTCTTTCTGGGTGGTATGGACCTATAAGTTAAGGTATATGATTTATGTGAAAGTGAGCATTTTCTTATTCTTTTAGCAAGTAATTGGCTCCCATATCATCTTCAAAATTTTGTCTCCTCAATATTTTCAAATAAAGAATCCAGCCTTGAGCTTCTCTCTTGGAATAAGAAACACTTGTGTTATATGTGTGACCCACTACCTGAACATTACTCACTTTGCTCCTAGATCTTGTCCTTATTTGACAATGTGTCTATATTAAAGGTCTTCTGTCTTGGGATCTACATGTTGATGATATGACTAGAGCAAGCCAATTAGAACATTTTATTTATTCAATATTGTGACTGGCTCAGAATAGAGATGTTCTTTGAATAAGGCTACTCAGTGGCAATCTGATGATTCTAATGGAGATCGTTTTGCCATCAACTGAACAAGGTATTAATATCTAAAGCTATATTTGTCAACAGGTGAGGGCCAGAAATGAAGGTACCCCAATATTTAGTAGAGCTTAGATCCTGGTACTGTTTGAGCCTTAAGTTGATAAGCAAAACCAAACATGAATGTGTGTGTGTGTGTGTGTGTGTGTGTGTGTGTGTAGTGTGTGTATTAATACTCATATGGCCTTCCAAACAAAATGCATTTAAAAGTTCAAAATTAATCAAAATGTATGGAAAAACTAATCACCAAAGGATCTTATTGCTCTTTGCAAAAACAGAAAGTAGAGTTTACATTATGTGAGTGAAAGCTATTATATCAATTAGTTTTTACAGGATTAACCTGCCCAACCAATGGTTTGATGACATTTTTGTCTTAGAAATATGAAAACTGATGTTTAAAAATCTGAAAAACAGAAATAAATCTACATATTACTTCATAGAATAACTGATTCCACTGTTTTTGAAGCCTTCAGAAGAAAGCTTAAAAATAACTTATTCAAGGAACTAAATACATTTTCCCCATAAAATATTCATTTAAGGTAGAAAATGTGAAAATTCAACACTTTATTAAGAAGGAACACATGATTTACTAAATGGCATCTGGAAACAGGAAAATATTGAACATGTGTCTGACATGTGCCAGTAATTGGTATGATCTGCTGCTACACTGTGGGATCTTCAGCACATTTGCAGAAGGATTATTTAGAAGGTACATAAATGAGAGACTAGGTGTATCTAAGCATAGTTCTGTTGAATTACAAGTCTTTTTTCTCCTCCAACTTCAGTCTTGCCTACCCCCATCTCCATGTCAAACACATGACCTCATCTATAATTAATATTGCTTTACACACACACACACACACACACACACACACACACACACACACACACTACAGAGCCCATTTAATGTTGCTGACCACTTAGGATTGGATAAACTGATCTGGGGGCTTGTTGCTGAATAAGACTATTTCTCCCTGTCTAAATAGCTATTAGTTGCCAGTATCACTTTATCTAAATGTGAATGATGTAATACTTACTTGAGCCATGCTCCTAGGCAGAGTACAGGTATCTGAATTTAACTTTGCCCATGGATATGATATTGTACAGTGAAGGTTAGGAATTCAGAGTCAAAGGTCTAATATACCACACATATTTCTTCTTGCTTCGGCCTTTCAGTCATCTGGCATGACAAAAGCAAGCTGCGCAGAACATGAAAATCACATAGTGCAAACCTGAACAAGCCTGAAGCCTTGATTCTGACTTTATTATAGTTGCACTGCATTTTCAACACTGAGAAATAAATGTGTATTAGAAGCCAATGAATTGGGAGTGGTTTATAATACAGCATTCTTTCAGCAATAAAGCTGTAGTCCTCAAGTACAATACTACAGAAAATATTACGGTGCTCAAGGAGTATACAACATAACTCGATATGAGAATGAGCTTATAAAACTGACAGTAAGAGTAGCTTCTATTGAGCCCTCACTTCATGCCAGGGATTTTTCCCTAGTCCTTATACTCACAATAACAATAAGAGGAGGAAATAGATGCACCAGAAAGTCAGTTTACTTCCTCAAATCACACAGTTCAAAATAAACATAACCAATTTTTAACCCAGACAGTTCTCTTTCCATTTCTTCACTATTCTGCCTCTTAAACTTTCACACATGAAAACAGTACTTAATAATTGTAGCTTAATACTACATTTTGTCATCCAAATTACAGAGAAAAGATTTAATAATATCAGGTAAATCCTTATACCTGTGCTAAACCTCCTAATCCTTCCCACATAATTCCACCAACTTGGGACCAAATATTCAAACATACAAGTCCATTCTTATTCAAACCACCACACTCCATATGAGGCTGCCTTTTAACAAGTGCTGACATACAATACCCTTTATCTCTTGCTCTTCAAGTTCAGGGTTCCCATGTTCTTCCACTTAGTTGTCCCTTTCATGCAATGAGGAATGCAGGCTACTTAGTTTTTGATAAGCACATGGCTACAAGGTAAATTTTTTTGTGTTGCCAATGGGTATCTGTGAGTTATTGGGAAATTAAGGGCCCAATATTATAAAACAGTGTTGCTTCTGTTACAATAAAATGTAGGTACTGGGAAGTAATTAAATATAGTCTTCCTTGGCATCTGTCAGAAGTTGTTCCAAGAGTTTTTGTATACACAAATAACTGAATATTCAAATCTATACATAATGTACATAGCATATGCATATAACATATATATATCCTTTCATCATAAACTTTAAATTCTCTCTATATTGCATATATCATGATACAATAAAATAAATACAAGTTATACATAAATAGTGATTGTACTGTATTGTTCAGAGAACAATAACAAAATTCAGTACAGGTATGCCTTTTTCCTGAATATTGTTTGGATCCTTGGTTGGCTAGATTCATAGAGAGAAAATTGAAAGACACAGAAAGTAGAAGATATTTATGGAAGTAAAGTTCTTAAAACCCTCAACGAAGGTAGAGCTTTCAACACAAGCTGAAGGTCACAGGATCTCCCTCTTCAACACTTAGCTGCAGAAGAGTAAGCACTTCGCATTCCTCTATGGAACCCAGCTTCACTGGAATCAGCCATCCTCAAATAGCTCCTCTGTCTCCAACAATGCTCAATTCAAACGTAAGATATTCCTGTCCTTCTCTAGATAATCCATGATAAAAAATTAATAAGTACTTCATGATTTTAACTCAAGTGAGGCTCAAAGAAGTTAAGTGACTTCTAAAAGACCCACAGTAAGGAACAAATGTGGTGGAGAGAGGGTGTTTGTTTATTTCCTGTTCCTGTGTCTTATTCAGTGCAGTCTGCTTTGACATTTCTGTTCCATCCAAACCAGCCCTTCAGCTTCCCAAAGGAGGGAAATCTTACTCAACTCAGTGAAGTCTGTGCTGTGCTAGGTCAGTATTCTGCCCCTCATGTCTTAAAATATTATGTCACGTATCAGCAGAACAATCTGAAATGCAGGAAGATAATTTTAGGAATCTATGGCAGACTGATAAGTGAATGTCCCCATAGCCTTCACATCAAGACCCAAAGTTTTACATTCCTTCTGAGGGATAAATCAAACCCCCATGTTGACTCAGTGTTCAGTTTTCTGTGGATGTCCCTCACTCTGCATTTCTCTGGGTTCACATTGCTTTCATCTCAAAAGGACCATACATATATTTAAAATGGTGTAACTAGATTTTTAGAGTTCCCTTTTATGATTGTTTTAATATTATAAGAGTAAAAAAGACAGGTTTTCTATTGTGACATCCAAAAATCCATCACTGACAAAATAAGGAAAAATGTTCATGAGAACACCCTGTCTACACTTTATTTTATTTTAATTTTTCATTTTACTTTTATAGACAAGAAGAATTGCAGATTGCATGGTTTTTCCCATTGCTGACTCAAGAGGTTTTTTTCTAATTTGGATAACAGTTAATGCAGAATGCATTCCCTTTAGGGACTTCAATTATGACTAAGAAAAAAGCATTCTGTCTTGATATGCCACATAATTGTGTACCAGTAATTCTGTTAACAAAAATTTTTTGAACATTATTTCCAGAAGGTATTCCTTCTCCAATATTTAAGCTTTCATGCACATTGACTAACTAAGGGCAGAAATGAGAATCAACACTTAATTTTTCTAAGAAAATAAAAGAAACATTTTATCTTAAAATGAAAAATCAGGCCACTTGAAAATTATCTATTTCAGTTCTTCAAAAATCTATGAAAATATTTTCCAAAAAAAATGTAATTTCACTTTAATATTGTGCTTCAAGATAATCCTCATATTGACTTTAAGAAGGGCAAATTTCTACTCATGATTTCTTGGTGTGACTGACAGAGAATTATATCCACTAATTCTTAAAAGTTATGAAAATAGAATTCATATATGAAAATATTTCCAACAAAGCATATGGAAATGTAAGTTGATTATTCTCATTATTCTTTTGTGTTAGCAACTCAGCATTAAATCTAAGTCTCCAATTCATCCAAGCAGGCAATTGAGAGAACTTTATCCACTATATCAAATATTTTCTTTCTTGAAACAAATGAATTATTTTCAGATCAAAACAGCTGTTAGAGCTTATGTAACTACTGGTGTTGACTGAGAAAATAGAAGTCTATATAACTTGTGCTTTGTATTTTGTGGAGAAAAAGACTTCAATGTCCAAGTAATTTTCCTTGGAAAAATAACTGGTTCTGTGTAACTGCTCTGCACAGCAGATAATGGTAGCTTTGAGGGCACATTAATGATCAATTAGGAAATACACTTACTGTGTTTCAATTTTCTGATTTTGGCTCCTTACTTTTCCCCATGAACTTAGTAACAAATGTTTCATTACCACTTTGCTGTAAGAGAAATGTGAAGTAATACCCAGACTCATGAACTTCTTAATATTTTTTGGCTTATCTTTCCCTAGGAAATTTCCTGATAAGATAATGGATCAGGAAATTCAGGTGAGTAACTATCTACATATAATAATTTGGCATTTGAACTAGAAACTGTTCATAGACACTTACTATGACAGGGCTTGAAGCAGTGACATTTATCTTACAGCATGAGCAAAGACTGGGGTAGAGCAAGGTCAGGCCACACTCTTATAAAGTCCTTATTCTTCTCTTCCTTTTATAAAGCCATCATTCTTCTATCCAACCCCAGGATGATTTGGAATAGATGGAAGAGTGAGTTCTATTACAAGATACAGTTTCTTATTTACCAGGAAATGTGATTCTTGAAAAGACAAAGTACTCTTTTTCCAGAGAAAATGAGATTTGTAACCTTCTTTCAGCTCTCTATCTTTATCAATTTAAGAGTTAATGGAAAATAACTGAGAATTCACCTATGTAGAGGCCTAAAATCATCACAGAAAACCCCTTTGGCACACCCAGTCTCAAAAGTACAAAACTTTATTCTCTCAGGTGTGATCTGAGCCCTTGAATCTCACACTAACCTTGGGAGCTGAATTTCCCAAAAGGACAAAGGCTATTGCTCGGCTAGTTCCACTGATCTGAAGATCTTCTTGCCAAGATCAAAAACCTAGGAAGGCCGCTTTGCTATCACTTCCTCGTAGCTTGGAATTCCCTTGTGCATATCTGCAAAACCAACTCATGCTAGTGGAAATGTCAGGCATGAATTTGCAAACACGAGTGTGCCAGAAAGCTGTGTGTTCCTCTGTGTAGGGAAGCTTGCACTTGGGTGTGTGGATAATTTTTACTGGAGCCCAGAATACAGAGTTATATATGAAAACAAAACACACAAGAAGATAAAATAATATCACCATGATGTAAACCCTCTAATAGTCTGATAAATAAGCCAAGCCACTATTTGGTGAAATTCTTTTACTAGTATAAAGTGAGTGTCATAATAAGATTATTAAGAAATTAAGAAGTAAGTAGAGAAAGAGACCTATGTGTTTGTTTGTTTCTGTTTGTGTGTGGATGTAGTTGTTTATGATACATATATATGAGAAAATATAAAGGTACACACATAAATCTTGCATTGGTGAACTGCAGGGGTAATTATTAACCAGAAAGCAGGAATTAAAACACACATGTTTAACTTACATCAATACAAATTACATGTTCAGACATTGCAATGACAAAGGGAAAGGAATGTAAATAGTAAATTGCAAGTGGACAGAGGTCCTAGGTGGGATGTGGGTAGAGAAGACCCATGCTCTTATGAGATTCCTGGCATATGTTTCCTAGTGCAAGCAAGACACCAGCCTGAGTGACTAAAAAGAATAATCCAAACAAAATTCATCTCAAGCTCAGAAATTAAAAAAAAAAAACTAACATCAATAACAACAAGCAAACAAACAAATAAAATCATCAAAGTTGTCTTTGTGTCAAGGGAAGAACACTTAGGATTGAGTTGATTTAATAAATTTCAGCATTAAGTTTTTCCTAGAGACATAACAGAATGATGCTGAACTTCAAAAGGTCTGAACCTCAGTTGGAACCTGTTCTTTACATGAAATGTAACAGCCTCTATTGATTGTTCCTTTATCTGTTTAAATTTACAGATACATGGCATGTTTCACTGTATATAACATTATATATTATATTTTGTTATACATATATATATGTATACACTATATTATAGTAATAGTATATTTGTACCTAACATGGTTATCATTTCTATTGCAAGAACACAACACTTACACACTTACACACACTATCTGCACTGATCCTTTCACAACAAATTTGCATTGTTTTAATAAAATTTTGGTAATCAGATAAATTGAGGATTTTTAAGATTTAAGTAATTTTTCAGTAATCTTCCCCAAAGTGAAAATTATGTCTGTTTCAGAAATAATCAAACTGATTCTTCCAGGGCTTGTCCAAGCTGATAAGGGCTATAAATCAGGTGAACTAACATGGAAATGGGACTTCCAGGTCTCCTGAGATCAAGGTCATCATTATATCTGTCCTATACTTTCTCCTATTCTGACAAACTTAATTTTTTGATATAACCATTATTTGACAAGAGTATAAATAAGATTAAACTTTATTCCTGGGGCTAGAGATACAGCTAAATGGTTAAGATTTATTTATTTTTATATTATGTGTGTGAGTGTTTTGCTTGCACATAGGTCTTTGTACCATATGTGTTTCTGGTGTCCATGGAAACTATAACCCCCTAGAACTGGAGTTTCAGGTGGTTGTGAGCCACCATGTGAATACTAGGAATTGAACTGGATTCTCTACAAAAACAGGTGTTCTTAACCACTTAGCCTTATATGTAGCCCAAGGAATAAAGGTTAATCTTACTTATACCCTTATTAAATGATGGTTGTATTTAAAAAGTACAAGTTTGTCAGAATAGGAGAAAGTATAGGACAGATGTGGTGGGATGCCTTGATCAGCCTTGATGAAATGGGAAGGAGCTTGGTCCTGCCTCAACTGAATATACCAGGCTTTGTTGACTCCCTATGGGAAGCCATACCCTTTTGGAGGAGTTGATGGGGGGTGAGGGGAGGGCAGGATGAGGGATGGGAGGAACTATGATTGTTACGTAAAATGAAAAAAAAAAAAAAACTAAATAAATAAAAATGAACTGCCTCTCCAAAAAGAAAAGAAAAGAAAAGAAAAGAAAGAACTTCCTTTGTCATACAAACAAAAGCAGTCTTGAGTACTGCCCAGGTACAGAGGGGCTGATCAATGGAGCCTCTGAGACACTAGATCCTGTGTCTTACAGGTATCACATTGCTACATGTGGCCACCTTGTGCATCTCTTGATTCAAAGAGTATACTACAGGTAATATAAGAGATGCACAGTACAAAACAGGCCCCTCTACATCATCCCCTGTTGATCTACTCACACCCTACATATCTTCAGCCAGAATAGTAGAGGAATTTCCATCAGCACATGTTTCCTGCTATTATACTCACTTTGTACCATCATTGACTTCTTTGCACAGATAAGGAAACAAAATTTATGACTGAGTTACAATGGCCAAGTGAGGATACTAAATATTGAAAACAGCAACTGCATTAAAAACACAAACTTCTAGTTTTCTTCAGATCTGTACTAGAAGTTTTGTGCTATTCTATAGAGGTTAGAGAAATTGAATCATGTTGCTAGCTCTGGGAAAGAAATAGAGGCTCAGCAGTGATACACAGGACTAAATCCAATAGCAGTAGGTGTTGATAGACATGGAACCTCTCCATTGCCATTCACATGCACAGCAATTTACAGTAGGGTAATCACCTACTGTAGACTAGAAAGTTCTCAGAAGTATCCATTTCCTTGTTACTGGGACTTTAGATTACCATACATGACAAAAGGAACTTCCATGGTTTGGTTAAGGGAATGGATCAGGAGATGAAAAGTTTACCTTGGGTTATTAAAGTGGGTCTGGTCTAATGGTCCTTAAAAGCAGAGAACTGGCTCAGAATAATGAGGAAAGCAGAGTGACAACAGAAGACACTCAGAAATAGCAGCATGAGAAGGACTAGATGTCCTTTTGATGATTTTCAGACATCGCCAGGAGTAAGCATAAAGACTAGAGAACAGACTCAGACACAAAGTGGACTAGTTGCAGAAAAACAGGCATCTTAGTCACAAAAGCACAGGGAACTAAATTCTCTCAACACCAAATAACCAGGAAGCAGATTATCTACAGAGCTTCTATAAAGGGAGGATCTGTCCATAACTCATCCCTGGCAGGTCCAGGCCAGTCCTCTAACCTGCAGAACTATAAGAAAAATCCACTTATGTTGTTAAAACCATGAGACTTGTGAAATTTGTTATGACCACAAGAGAAAACAGATACAAGGAGATGACATGGGATATAGAAATATGTCCTGTTTTCCATTATAAATCCTTAGAAAGAATCTTCTAGGAGAAGAAGGCATACAAATGAGGGACACAGAGGGGTCTGCTCCTATGGTATTGGTATTTGTTACTCATCTCAAGACCATGAACATTGTGGCTCAAGATCCAATAAGACAGCATATGACTGAGACCAAGAGAGCAGGAAAGTTTGGGGTAGGGGTTGAGTTACAATACAATAGACATGGGAGGTTGGATTTAGCTTTACATCTCAAAATACATTGAAGACTTTTAGAAATCTGTGAAGAAAGAATATTCTTTGCAAATTTAAGAGCTGTCACATTAATGCATTTTTTCTTTTCTTGTTTTGGGGGAAATTATGTAAAAAAAAATAAGGCAGACCTTGTCATAATTTATATTATTTCATTTAAGTACCCTAAGATTATAAATATGATCTTCTAAGTTTTCAAGAGCAAGTAATAAGCACAGCCAACATGTTGGGGTCTCCATGGTAGAACTTCAGAGTACTATCCACCTCACCTGGTAAAACTGAGAAAAAATGATCTGAGTGACTGTACTTTCTGTAACAGAAAAACCTTTAACTTTTATATATCACTTGGGGTAATATGAAGTGCATTTGCCTAAAACAGGTAAGTCTAAGAGAGCAGAATTCTCCCAGATGCCCATGTAAAATGAGCAAGCTAGTTCTGGCGACCCCTATTCCAAAATTACAAGCAATTCCAAGACCATGAAGGAAAAGCATAAAAGGTAGCAATGTCCAGAGACTGGCTAGTATGGTGCTTCAGTGGAGAGGAAGATTAAAGACTGGCAGTGATCCTAGGTCCTCCATGCCTTTGACTTGAATCCACAGAGAGGGGAAGAGGAAGTTAAGCACAAATGTGTGGTGATATTTTATTTGTGTGTTAATAAATAAAGCTTGTTTGGAGATCAGGGGGGGAATAGCCAGCCATTTTTTGTAAAAAAAAAAAAAAAGATGTCAGGCAGCACATGCCCTTAATTCCTTAGCAGGCATATCTCTGTGTGTTCAAGGCCACACTAGGGAACAGAGCCAAGCCTAGTGACACATGCCTTTAATCCCAGTACCAACTATAGAGACCTGCTGGTCTGTATAGACAGACAAAAAGTGACAGAGCTGTGTAGGAAGAGGAAGTGAAGTAGCTGCACTAAGAGAGCCAATGAGAGGGCAGAACAGCAAGGCAAAAAAAACAAAACAAACAAACAAAAAAAAAAAAACCAGCATGGGTAGACAGGAAGTAACTCTCATATAGAAGCTGCAGAGTTGGTGAGGTAAGGTGGGCTGGTGGCTTTCCCTATTTCCCTGATCTAAGGCTTTCACCCCATATTTGGCTCTGTGTTTTTTATATAATAAGATAATTTAGAAATTTATCTACACAAATGGGGCTAAACAAAGACAAAATAAGGCTTGAAGAAAGGAAATGGAGAATAGAAAATGACTAAGAGGAAAAAAATTTGTTAGAAAGGAGAAATAATTGAGTAAAACTTTAAGAATAGGGAATTGCTAGTTAAAAAAAAATAAAGACTTGGAATTATAAGAACTCAGGCACCATCTGAGATTTGGGAAGGCCTGAGTTTTTGTAATTCCAAGTCTTTCTAACAAAATTTTAACCACAATGTTAAATACCTGGCTCAATGGAATCCCCACTGGAATTATACCCCATACTGCATTATAGGTACTTAGTAGTTCTGTTAACCTCATATCCCACAGTTGACTACCACACAGCCCTAGCTTCCCAAGCACTCAATGGTAGAGAGACTACCAAACACACAGTACTTTGTATTACCTAAATTGAAATCAGTAGTTGTTCCCAATTATGAACTATGAACACACACACACACACACACACACACACACACACACACACACACACAAAATGATGTGAGCCACTTGCCATGGGTTCTGGGGATTGAACTTGGGTCCTCTATAAGAGCAACAAGTGCTCTTCTTACCCATGAACCACCTCTCTAGACCCCTATTTTATTTTTATTATATTTATGTGGAGCAGGGGTTCTGTGCCCATGATAGTAACACTGAACTTTTTTTTTTTTTTCAAAACAGGGTTTCTCTGGGTAGCTCTTGTTATCCTGTATCTCAGTCTGTAGATTAGGCTGGCCTTCAACTCAAAGAGATCTACCTGTCTCTGCCTCCTGAGTGCTAGGATTAAAGGCATGTGCCCACAACCACCTGGCTAACACTGACTAATTTTAAGCAAAACATTTCAAAAGCAACTCTAAAATCTTTTTTAGGAAATCAATGTTTACTTTTAAGTGCATTATTGCTGTTTATGGGTTTTATCCAGGGATGCTTTAGAAATATCAAGCTAAAGTTTGTTTTCATGCAAAGAAGCATACTGCTGTTCTCATAGATACAATTTACCAAAATTAATTTACCCCAAAATAAACCATCACATCACATCCCCAGGAGCAGTCACTGGCCAGATCCATATGCTGCAGAACTGAGAGATAGATTCAGGTACCACTGGAAGAAACATACTTGTGATAGTGTGGACATTTTTAACCAACTCAAATTAAAATATGTACAATTCTTATGATTCACATTGTAAAAATACTACGTGACTACACTTTAAAAGGGAACAGTGTGCATACTCAGATGTTTTGAGGCTAGGCCAAAATTGCTGTCCTTGCTTGACATTTTGAGCCTCAAATCAGTAACAGGCCCCAAATACATGAAGAAAATTAAGTTGATCTCACAGTTAAAACATAAGGCCAGGCTACTAATTTATCTTTCTACCTGTGTGTCCATACATAATAATGTTAGACACATCACTACATTAGTATGCATTGAGTACTCACTTCATGTCAGATACCACGTGGCATATTTTACCCATGTTAAACTTCACAACAATTCTATATGGCTGTTACTGTTAAGATGTCTCTCTGGGGGGCTGGGGAGATGACTCTACAGTTGAAAGCAATTTTTACTCTGCAGATGACTGAATTGGTCCCCAGCACTCCATATGGTAGCTCACAACCATCTATAACTGTAGTTCCAAGGGACTGGACTCCTGCCTCTGAGCTGTATAGGAACCAGACACACATGCCGTACACATGATACGTGCAGGAAAAAATTCGTATACATAAAATAAGATAAATAATATTTTTTTAAAGATTTCTATTTTTCAGATGAAGAAATGCTTAGAAGTTTAAGTAGCTGTCTCAGTTCAAATAGCCATATGGACTAGGATTTGAAGTCTGGGGTTTTCTGACATATTCTATACGCTAACTAGTTTGTGGTATAGGAGGACAGGATTTGTCTTCTTCAAAATGGAAAGGAAGTCTCTGGCAATTACTGTGTTCCCACAAAAGACTTACTGGGGTTTATCAAGGCAAATGTCAGATGATTCACAAAACAAACAAAAAAGAATAAACAAAACTCATCTTGCTATATTTTCCTAGTAGTTGTGAAATTGAAACTATGATGGAAAAGCTAAATCTGAAGCACAGAGCAGGAGGGTGAGTTGGCAAGGCCGCTCTGTGTTCCCTGTGAGCTCCTCCTGAGCCTGGCAAATGTGCTCACAGTCAGGGGCAGATACCAAAGAAGACCCAAAAAGGAAATCTCATTGGCCACCGGTCAATGTATAGGCTTCTGCAAATAAAAGTGTCAGATGAGCACAAATATTCCACTCAGCTGTGAACAAACAGATATAGAAAGGCAAAAAACCCATGTGACTTGATCCTTCATTTAATATCAAAAAGGAAGGAATTCAGTGACTAACATGTTTTAAGTAAACAGCCAGTTCCTCCAAGGAAGAAACGACTCCAAAGCCCACAGCATCACAAAGCCAGATTCACAGCAAAGGACCAGCCAAGGCCCTTAGCAGGAAAGCTTATGGGATGGCATTCAGCCATCACTGCTAGTTTCACTAGCTAAAGGCTATATCTCACCACTTTATTTTCTAATCAAATAAGAACACTAAAAGCCCTGAAAATTTTGTTCAAAACTCATACCATTGTGGAGATCTTGCCAGAGACAGTAAAGCCAAAGAGACTGGATGATAGCTGAATTTGGAATGAAATAGCAGATATAAGATTGCTTTCATTCCAAGCAGTTACTCCAATAATTCAAGTTTGTAACTAATGTAGTTAAAATAACAAGGGTTGAGTCAGAGTCCTCACAGGCTTCACAGACAAACCACCTAGAAGCACCTGTGCCCCTCTGAGTTACCTCTAGGATTATTTTTTCCATATCACACAACCTAAATATTAAGCTGTCCTAGTGGACTCTTGGGCCCAGGTACTAAGAAAAAACATTGTTATTATAAGTTTGGTTTTGATCTCTTGATGTTATTGTTGGACATCTTAGTCTTAGCAGCCTCGAGGGTAAAATAACTTGGTTTGTTTTCCTACTAATCGGCCAAACCCTGCTTGGCACACATCATGCTGGCTTTTGCTAGTGGAGTTTCTGCACTGGTCAGAGTAAATTAACTGAGGCTCCTAGCCATCAGTAAAAGACCAGTTACTTGAGATTGTTAAAAAAGTTAAAGGTTCTGACTTTTTCCAATATTAGAACTTGAATTATACTTTCAAGTGTGCAAGGGAAACAAATATACTTTCACTCCACCCTTACAAGATAGTACATTTTACTGCTCCTCAGAATTTCAAGCAGTTAAAACAAAATGCATCCAAGTAAATATGTGCTTTTTTATTCCTTTCCCTACCATGATTTTAGATATGTTCCCCTCTCTGTGAAAAAACACCTTAAAAGTAAAAAGGTAATTTCAAGCTCAAAAATACTGCCTCCTTGATTTTGTAGAAAATAGCACCCATCCATATTACCTATAAAATGAGGATCATAATCTTCAGATTACGGCATGATAGGGGTCAGGGAGACCCTCAAGGTAACTCTATTTGTGAGGCTCTGAAGAATCTAGTTCATGATAAAGAGCCACAGGAGAGGCAAGTGAAATTTATAATAAGGTCAATGAAATATCTATATACACAAACATACATATATATTTATAATTTCCACTTAAGTGAGGACCAAAACGGAGAAATATTGTGATAAATAATAAGGTCAATGAAATATCTATATACACAAACATACATATATATTTATAATTTCCACTTAAGTGAGGGCCAAAGAGGAGGAGAAGTATTTTGATAAATAATGCCAAAACTGCATAGAAGCACGGCCTTCTCTGATTGCAGCAACCCAGTGCCTGTCTGGAGGCAGGTGACCCCCCGCCCCCAGGGAGACAGCACCTGTGCCTTACCTGCGCAAATTTTCCCGTCGTAGGTCTCGCATACCCACTCGTGGCACTCACACAGCGGCCCGAAATAGGTGCCAGGTTCGGTCACTTGACAGATGCAGACCCCGCACTCGCACCGGCCACGGTCATGACACAGGGCGCCCCCTGGGGGCTGGCCAGGTGCACGACATCTGCGCTCGGACTCGGCCCTGGACAACCTGCAGGGGGCGCCGGACAAGCTTCTGCATGAGAAAAGGAAAGGCCCCAGGCAGGCCATGGTCAGACACAGGTCCCGCCCCTTCTCCCAGCCCACTCTCCTCCATGCTGGAGAAGAGACCTCCAGCCTCTCTATTTTTTTTTTTTTTTTGGGGGGGGGGGGCAAGCACGCCTCTGAAGAGCTGGGTTTTAACCATGACTCGAAACAGAACCTTCCAAGTAGGCAGAGGTGATGGCCTCTTGCTCCTTAGTGGATTGCCACTTAATCTTAAATGCACATTTTGATTAAATGCAAACTAGTCTGAAGTATGATACTTGGCTGGCTTTTTGTTCCTTCTTTTTAAAAATGTTCCGTTATTATCTGATAGCTAGATGGAGATTATTTTGTGGAAAAGAAGAAATGAAGGATGAATGTATTAAAAAAAGGTTTATGTATCATGTATAAGATAGGGAGAAATGCGTTTAAATTGTGTTTGGAACAGGCCTCAAGAGTTCTACTTTTTAAAAGTTGGAATGGAATTTGTTGTCTCTTTCAAAACGCAATACAAGATGTGGCAGGGCCATCTAGCATGTTAGAAAGTGCTATATTAGAAAGTGGAAATAAAGCTGCTTTACAGGCTATGGGGTGACACAGGTGTCCATAAGTACATCTTTGACTTGAGGTGAAAAATCTCCCCCTTACACGTTTTTGCAGAGGGGGAAATGATATTTTATTCAATGAGTATTTTTCCAAAGAAAAAGTGAAAGAACAGATAGGAAGCAACACCACGGCTAGATAGAAGGGGAGAAAATGCAGAACAGGTTGAAAAGAGTTTATCCCGGGTCCAACTTAGTGACTGCTCTTGGCTTAGGATAGTCCGTCATCCTCAGGCTTGAGTTCTGCCACGTACAGCACAGCGGCTCTGTCTCAAAGCATAATAAACCAGACTTACCTCAGAGACGGTGAGAAGCTTTGAGGAGCAGCTGACAGCCCAAGGACTAGAAGGGAGGACACCAGCAACAAGAAGTTCCTGAAGCCTGGGGGATGCATGTTGAGCTGCGGGGCTGCACAGGCAGGAGGGCAGGCCAGCCACTTGGCCTGCCGCAAGGTGGGGCTTTCACAGGAGGCAACAGGAGGGGGAAGTGTCACCAGCAGATGTCCAGGCAGAAGGACTTGGGACCCCGGACTCACAGGTTCTGGGCTCCTCCTGGAGGCTTAGTTGTCTGCAAGGACTTGGGCAGTGGAACCGCTCTGGGCGGGGTGCAAGTGCCAAACTCCTCCAGTGGAGAGTCTAGGAGGGAAGTAATTAGAAACAGTTGTACAAGCAGATGGTTTATTTTGACATTTTGAAAAAGTGTCCTGTTCACAGATTTGAAAAAAAAAAAATCACTTCTTTCTTCAAGTACAGGGCCCAGAAATATTTAACAAGAGGATATTTATCTGATTTAAAAAAAAAAAAAAAGGCACCGTTAAAATAATTCTTGAATTGTGAAAATGGAGGGGGAGGGGGACGGGCTATGGGTGAACACAGCAGGGAACTGCTTTCACCAGCTTTATGAAAGATGCCCAATGGCAGTGTGAGTGATGCAGGCAAACAAAGCCAGCAAACACAGTTCTATGTATTTATTAAGCTTTGGTTATTTTTTATAATTGGCAGTTTAATTTCCTTTGTATTTCTTTTTTTTAAATTATATTTGTGTTTTAATTTTACATATTAGCTATGGGTTCCCCTGTCTTCCCACCCCCCTCCTTCCAGGCTGAGCAAAGTGTCCCTGCATAAGCCCAAGGTTCCAAACAGCCAGCTCATGCAGTAAGGACAGGTCCAGGTCCCACTGCCTGGGTGCCTTCCCAAATAGTTCAAGCTATTCAATTGGCTCACTTATTCAGTTGGGGGGGCTTTGTTTTTAACCATGGGTATTTTGTTCCTTAAGTATCTAAAAAAGTGCATTTTTCTTCCAGTTATTCAAGCCAGTTTCTTAACATAGCCACATTTTTTTTTTCCCTAGCTTGGACAGTCCAAATTAAAGTCGTTCCAAATCCACTCCATTTTCTCCTATGATATCAGTATGCAGAAACAAAATAAAATATCTGACTACAATGTGATTTTCACTAAAAAGAAAACAATCAGTGGCATTTCTTAGTTACCTACTCAGTGCCAGCCTCTAAAATTAATTCTGATTATGAGAATGATCACACATTGTTTGCTAATTACACTTCTACCAGGCACCAGTTTCTGTGCCAGATGGAAGAAACATGCAAAGGGCAAAGGGGCATACTGCTTTCAGGAAGGCAGAGGACTAGTAAGTTGTCAATCAAAACAAAAACACCAATTCCAAAGGACCAGAGATTGCCATGGAAAGTTGCTTCCTGATTAGATACAGGTGTCAATCACAACAAAGAGGGCAGGAGTTGAGCTGAAGTCTAAAGGAGAAAGAATTAACCTCAATAATAGCATTGGGGTAGAAGAGGCTAGAGTGTAGCATGAATCTTAACTGTTCTTATTAATGAAACTCAAACCTGAGGTCAGTTATTGGGGTGATTGCTGGAAGATCAGAGAAGCAGAACAAGCCACAGCTATCTCACCTTGCTAGTTCCTCAGGTGATCCTGTTTCCTCAGGCTAGAAGCTTCTGAGTCCTCCTCCACATGAATCTCAGCTGAACTGTGTTGCTCCAAAGCCTGAACGCTTAGCCAACCCAATGCTTAACTAACTACATGTTTTACTCACTTAGTTCCTGGTCCTCACGCCTTATATACCTTTATCTTTCTGCCCCCACTCCCTGTGATTAAAGGTTGGGTTTCTGGGATTAAAGGCGTGGGTCACCATGTTTAGCTGTTTCTAAAGTGGCTTTGAACTCAGAGATCTGGCTAGCTCTGCCTCCCAAGTGCTGGGATTAAAGGCGTGCACCACCACCGCCCAACTTCTGTTATGGCTTACTCTTCCCAATTTCTAGCCACCATTTCTGGCTTTGTTCTAGTGGCTGTCTGTTCTCTGACCCCAGATATGTTTATTTCAGGGAACACACAATATTTCAGGGAACACAATATCTACCACACTAGAGATGTAATTTTATTTTATTCCTATTTTAAAAATAAAAAGATGAGATCAAAGAAATAAACTGATTCACTGAAACTCACAGGGAAGTTACAGTGGGATTTCAGTTGAAAACTGTGGAACCCCTTAGTGGTTCACACATTGTCATCCACATTGCATGGCCAGCTGGAAGAGTATGTAGATGGAAGAAAGTCTTCATTCACCCTATAAAGAACACTTATGTATAATGACTCCTCCTAATACTGATGATCCCCAGAAGCATCCATGGCTTTGTGAGCCTTAAAGTTAGGCACAAGCTCCTGCATGTTAGAATTTCCCCTGGCATCTATACAGGTGGATAAGAGGATAACACATGCCAACCCTTGTAACTGAAAGTTTTCTTGTGCATAGTTCATAGGCACTCAGACCCAAGTAAACACACAGAGGCTTATATTAATTAAAACTACTCTGCCATTAGTTCAAGCCTACCACTGACTAGCTATTACACTTAAACTCAACCCATTTCTGTTAATGCCACATATGTTCCATGACTTTACCTGTGTGCCATTACATGCTGAACCCTGGACATCAGGCTAGTGTCTCCTGATTCAGCCTTCCTCTTCTCAGAATTCTCTTTGTCTGCTTATCCCACCTACACTTCCTTGCTGGCTACTGGCCAATCAGTGTTTTTTTAAACCAGTGTACAAAAGCAATTTTCCCATAGCAAACCCTGCCTGCTGCAGCAAGAAGGAATAGAAATGCCCTTTAATCCCTTGTCTATTCCCCCTTCTGCTTCTATCTGTATGAAGAGGAGCTTTGAATGGATGTCTGCAAACAGCTGACCTTTGTCAGTCCTTAGGTCCATTGAGGAACAGACTTGGAATAGGTGTACACTGCAGGGAGTAGTAGTGGAGGATTTCTGAGGAGAGAATTCTGAGACATTGGTACCAGGGTGTTACACAGGAAGAAGAGCCTGGGTTCTAAGTTGACAGGTTTCCTGGATACCTGTTCATCCTGTAGAGAGGGGTTTGTTTGAAACAGAGGCTCATGTGAGTTCAGTGGTTGAGAGACAGAATGAGAACCTGGTTCTGAAATGTGTGGTTCATAGACCAGAAGCATCAGCACCACTGGGGAACTTACTAGAAATGTGCATCTTCAGGCTTCTTAATCAAACCTACTGAATCACAGAGCATGTTTCAGTGGTACCCCCAAGAAATCTACTTTAACAATATTAGTAGAGAAGCTTTGCAATGTATAGGACCCAAGGCTGAGGCTAAGGATGTCTGGATATAGGAGTGGTCTTCATGCTCCTAGTACAAGCTTTAGTATTGCATTCCTTCCTACACCAATGGAGACATGTAGATAGGCTTTCCAGGAAACATCAAAGAACCTTGGTGATGAAGGGAGATGAAAATAGTAGAAGATAAACTTCTGTTTCAAAGCCCAAGTAGGAAATTGCAGTGAAACATGGAGCTTTCATATTAATCATATATTATTTACCTTTTCTGCTTTTTTTTTTTCCTGAGAGAAAAGACTTGCTATAGAATAGACAACTGATGCTTGAACAGTTTGAATATTTATTTTGTGGATGAAAATGGTGTTTTGAGGCTATAGTTTTCTCACTTTCATTTGGTGTAAAATTCAATTGTGTGTGTGTGTGTGTGTGTGTGTGTGTGTGTGTGTGTGTGAATTATTATAAATATAAATTTCCAGGTTCTTCCCCCAGATCGGTGAAACCATTAAGTAAGTTTAAATGATATCCCAAGAAATTTACTTGCACCTGATAATGAGAATGCATGTGATTGAACTTAGAGCCTTAAACATACTATGCAAAAGCTCTGCTCCTGGGTTACATTTCCAGCCCTCTTGTTTTGAGACAGGTTCACAAGAAATTGTCCTGGCTGAATTCATTTTACAATCCTGACAGGCTGTAGGAGGAAGACAGTTGATAGGCCCAACTGGGCTGTAGCCACTCAAGCTTGATTGAGCATGTGCTATAGTAACTTCCTCCTTGGTCCAATCAGGAGTCTGCCATGGTGGCTTGATTGACAGAGCCAATGGAGAAAGGACAACACATCTCTAGAGGCTTAGAGGATCAATGCGGTGCAGGGAGGGGGATATAAAAGCAAGCCTGATTTCTGCAATGAATGAGTCTGCAGCGTGTTCTGCTATTCACCTGACTCACAGAGTCTGTGTCACTGACTCTGGGCTCCTTGCCCCCTTCCCCAAGGGGTGTCCATATAGGACCACCCACAACACCACAACAACAGGCCTTACATATGATGCTTCTGCATTAGCTCCTATGTAGCTGGAATAAAGGCTGTCGTCATTGGACCCAACCATTTTTTCAGAGAGTACAGCTGTGTAGTAAAGATAGTATGTCCTAGGTGACAGAGAAGATTTAGACTTGGATCATCACATAATAGGGCTTCAAAAATTATATTACCTCTAAGTTGCAAAGCTATTTTATGATTGAGTAGGTGACTCAGTAAAACGTCTTAGAACCACAGAAACTTGGTCAAAATAAAACTAAGTTTAAGTTTGCTTTTGGTTTTAAGCAAATTTACTTTTCCTTTTTCCTACTCAAGTATTAAATGCCCACTTCCTTGCCCTTTTTATTTTGTACAAATGTTCTGTGTTTCTCAATTTTTTGAGACATGAAGACCCTGAATCAGCTAGGGGACAAAGCGATAAAGATGGACAATAAACTCACTTATGTGCAATCACATTCGAAGAGGTTGAAAGCTTCCCAGTGCTTGCCTGTTGCTCTTAACTCTTTGGGCCACAAAACTATAGACTTCTAATTTCTTTAATTCTATAAAATTTACGGATTCTATAATTTTCTTAAGACTATTTGCTTCAAAATTAAATGTGTTAACCAATTTGCCAAACAATTAGCCTGAACTGGCAAGAAGACAAAAGCTAGCAGAGCATGCCTTTGACTGAAAGCTGCTCCTGGGACTTTACCTTTTAACTCCAGGTTATTTGAAGACATTAAAACAATGCCCTGACTGACAGGCTGGGTTCAACTATCTGAACTAAGGAAGGTGTCTTTCCCTGGGTCACTGCCTACAAATTTATTCCCCCAATAGTTATACACTTCTTGAAAACGAGTATTCCCATTTCTTTCATATCTTTCTTGAATAATACAGCTTCAGGGCATTCACACTCTAACTTCTATGAATAAAACTAAAGACCACTCAACTCTTTTGATAGTCACAATCCTACTTTTGCATGGGTACAGTATATTCCACAATCACAATTAATTTCTAAAAAAAAAAAAAAAAAAACTAGCCTCAGTTCTTTACCCAAACAGTAAAAATCACTGTGGACATTAGTTTCATATTTTTCTCACCCTTTCTAAAGTATAAAAAACACACCTGTGCATCACTTTACAAATAATTGACAAAATTAATGGGGAATGTCTTTTTGTACACACTGTGAATATATGTTTTTCTCATTGGTTAATAAATAAGCTGCTTTGGACTTTGGCAAGACAGCTTAGAGGCAGGTAGGAAATCCAAGGAAAAAGACAGCAAAGAGAAAGGCAGAGTGGGGAGATGCCAGACCGCCATCCTAGAAACAACATGTTATGGGATTCAGGTAAAGCCATGGAACATGTGGTGATACATAGATTAATAGACAGGTTGAGTTAAACTATGAGATCTAGCTATCAAGAAGCCTGCCATAGACCATACAGTTTGTAAATCATATTAAACCTCTGAAGGATTATTTTATAAGTGGCTGTGGGACCATGGACATGACTGGAGAAACTTCTGACTACATTTTGGTGCCCAGACATGGTACCAAGAATTTCCACCCACAACCTGAGAAAGCTTTAAAAGAAGATTCTAAAATAGAGCTAAAAATCACTTCCTAGTTGTGTCTCTTAAGCAAGTGGTAATATAGAGAAGCCACAGTGTGTGGGCTTGACCTACACTATGGCAAATTCCTGCCATGGTACACAGAGGTATTTCCAAGCCACAACATGTAACGGGATACAGGTAAAGCCATGGAACATGTGGTGATACATAGATTAATAGTTATGGGTTGAGTTAAACTATAAGAGCTAACTAGCAAGAAGCCTGCTATAGGCCATAGTTTGTTAATCATATTAAGCCTCTGCATGACTATTTTATAAGCAGCTATGGGACCATGGGGTCAGACAGGACAGGAAAAACTTCTGACTACATAAAATAGTTGGGGAAGTTGGTGGGAGGACCACACTTAGATGATCTCTTCTTTCAAATCAACAGTGGCCTTCAAATAGCATACATTAAATGAGAATCTCTCCACTTACATTACTGACTTAATTTTGATCAGTCTATTTCTTTTAATAAGAATTTTCTTAAAAAATCTATTACTTATCATGCCATTTTTATTTTAGCATATAAAACTTGTTTTTCCACACTTTTGTTACCACCATAAAAACATTTCCCAATATGCATTGCATATCCAATATGCAATTAATGCACAAATACATTAAATATATATGACTTGACTAGTAGATTTGAGAATTCAGGATGAGGCAATAGTGTTGATTCTGGCTCATGAAATAAAGAGTGGGAATGCCATAAGCAGAAAGCATACAACTTAGGGCTGTGTATCCTAGAGTTCCTCTAGACCTGCACCCAAGTATAAATGAGAGTTTTTGTTTGGTTGGTTGTTTTGTTTTATGCATTTTTGTTTTTAATTAAAACTATTTTGTACAATATGCTTGATCATGCTTTCCCCCATCCACCTCCTCTCAGATCCTCCCTACCTCCGTACCCTCACTCTCCTTAACAAAAACAACTAAAAATTCTAACATTTCATAAATTAACATCAAACAAGCATGCAAAAAACCAATAAGACAAAAGATATCAAAACAAAACAAAAGTCCACAATGTCACGGAGTTTGTTTTGTGTTAACCAACCACTCCTGGGTATGGTACCTGCCCTTGGAGTTGATATTACCTAATTATTCCATTAGAGAAAACTGATATTCCCTTTGACTGTAGATATCAATTCCAGATATCACCACCACCACCACCACTACCTCCTCTTCCTCCTCCTCCTCCTCCTCCTCTTCCTCCTCCTTCTTTTTGTTTGTTTTCAGGAACAGGGTTTCTATGTGTAGCCCCATCTTGTTGTCCTGGAACTCACTTTATAGACCAAGCTGGCCTTGAACTCAGAAACTGCCTCTATTTCCCAAGTGCTGGTATTAAAAGTATTCACCACCTCTGTCCAGCTTGCAGATAGCTTCTTGACTAGGAGTAGGGTCTTATGTCCACTGCTCCATTTCAATGCTTGGATTCCATCAAGCTTTTGTGTAAAATGCTACAATCTCTGTGAGCTCATATGCACAGTAGTTCTGATGTGTTTGGAAAACACTGTTTTCTTGGAGTTATCCAGCATCTCTAGCTCCTGGCTTTTTCCTCTTCATTTTCCCTACAGATTCTTGAGTCCTGAGGGGTGGGCTTTGAAAGAGACATCCCATTTAGGAATAAATGTTTCAAAGTCTTTCACTCTCTGTACATTGTCCAGTGGCTGGGCTTGTGTTAACTTCCATTGACTGTAAGAAGAAGCTTCTCTGATGAGGATTGAATGAGGCACTGATATATGGGTATAGCAGTATATGATTAGGAGTCATTTTATTGTTATGTTCCTTTAGCAGAAGAGCAGTATTACATTTTTTCCTAGACCCATGATCTACCTAGTCTGGGGTTCTTGACCATGTTAGCACTGCCAGGTATGGGTTCCATCTCATGGAGTAGGCCTTAAGTCCAACCAAAAAAGAAGTTGATCACTCCCATAACAACTATGACACTATTGCACCAGTATATCTTGTAGGCAGGTCACTGTTATAAGTTGCAGGGTTTGTAGCTGGGTGATGGTAATGATTATCGTTCTCTTCCAGTGTGCATAGTACCTTCCAGAATCATGAATGCTAGTCAAAAGGGAGTGAAGCTTGTAGTTAGGAATCAGCTCAAACTCTCTGTATTCAATGACACAAAGAAGTGTTGTCTTTAGGTTGTAGAGAGCTAACAATAACCTCAGCAATATCCTATGATGTTTTGGACACTCCATAGGACCCTTTAGGCAAACAACTCAATAAGATCCAACCCTTTCCTATCATTGGGCACTTTACTTGTGGCATAAGATTTCTAACTGGAACATTGTATCCCCTATTATTTTGTGACACCATTTAGACCATATATGTATTTTCTTTTCATATAGATACATATACTTATGACCACACATATATAATTTGTGAACCTTCTATATTAGTAGATTTCCAAATGGTTTTTCAGATAGTCTTTAGTGTTAGTGGTCTCTTGCCACATTCTTTCATTTACTCTTTTATCACAACCTTCCTTATTAATTCTTCTATTATAATTCTCCCTTTATTTCACCATAACATTACATTCTATTTCTGCTTTCTAGGGAGAGCCACTGTTCCCACCTGTCCCTTACTAGATACCTAACTTCTATGGTTATTTGGATTATAGATACATATCAAAAGTTTAAAAGCTAATATCCACAGGTAAGAGAAGAAATACAGTATTTGACTTTTGAGGTCAGAGCTATTTCACTCAGGATGATTTTTTCTAGTTCCATATATTTACATGCAAATCTCATTTTTATAACTGCTGAGTAATATTCCATCATGTAAATGTACCTCATTTTAATTATCCATTCATCATCAGTTGCTGAAAAAACAACATGCCTGAAAGCTCTAGAACAAGAAAAAATAATACTCAAAAAGAGTAAAAGGAAGAAATAATAAAACTAGGGGCTAAAATCAATGAAATAGAAACAAAATTTTCTTTTAAAAATTCAATAAAATGAAAAACTGATTCTTTGAAATAATCATCAAATTTACAAATCTTAACCAAATTAAACAAAAGATGGAAAGAAAGAATTCAAGATAATAACATTCAAGATGAAGACACTGAGGAAATTCAGAGAATTAGAAGGACATACTTTAAGAATCTATACTCTATCCATTCTTCAGTTGAAGGGCATCTAGGTTGTTTCCAGGTTCTGGCTATTACGAACAATGCTGATATGAACATAGCTGAGCAAATCCCTTGTAGTATGATTGAGCATTCCTTGGGTAAATGCCCAAGAGTGCTACAGCTGGGTCTTGGAGGAGATGGATTCCCAATTTTCTAAGGAAGCGCCATATTGACTTCCAAAGTGGCTGTACAAGCTTGCATTCCCACCAGCAGTGGAGGAGAGTTCCCCTTGCTTCACATCCTCTCCAGCATAAGCTGTCTTCTGTGTTTTTGATCTTAGCCATTCTGACAGGTATAAGGTGGTATCTCAGAGTCGTTTTGATTTGCATTTCCCAGATAATTAGGGATGTTGAGCAACTCCTTAAATTTCTTTCAGCCATTTGAACTTCCTCTGTGGAGAATTCTCTGTTTAGTTCTATAGCCCATTTCTTAATTGGACTGTTGGGCATTTTGATGTCAAATTACTTGAGTTCTTTATATATTCTGGATATCAGCCCTCTGTCAGATGTGGGGTTGGTGAAGACCTTTTCCCATTCTGTAGGCTGTCACTTTGTCTTGTTGACCATGTCATTTGCTCTAGAAAATATGGTACATATACAAAATGGAGCACTACTCAGCAGAGAAAAACAATGACATCATGAGGTTTGCAGGCAAA
The DNA here is from genome assembly GCF_903995425.1 of Onychomys torridus. NCBI lineage: Eukaryota > Metazoa > Chordata > Mammalia > Rodentia > Cricetidae > Onychomys > Onychomys torridus. The sequence continues at coordinate 111,684,968 of NC_050451.1, read as the reverse complement.
TGGATGGATCTAGAAAAAAATCATCCTGAGTGAGGTAACCCAGACTCAGAAGGATAAACATGGTATGCACTCACTCATAGGAGGATACCAGATATAAAACTGCTGTGGATATCGCTCTGTGTAAATAAAGTTCTGATTGGCCAGTGGCCAGGCAGGGAGTATAGGCAGGACAAGAGAAAAGAGAATTCTGGGAAGTAGAAAGTTGGAGGGAGACACCGCCTACCGCTGCCATGAAAAGCAACAGGTAAAGACATGTAAAGCCTGCCACGGCCTTACAGTTTCTAAACAATGTAAGTCTCTGTGTGCTTACTTGATTGGGTCTGAGTGACTGTGGAACTGGCGGGTGAGAGAGATTTGTCCTGACTGTGAGCCAGGCAGGAAAACTCTAACTACAAATGGCGACCAACATGTTGGCAAGAGTTTCCACCTAACACCTGAGAAAAAAGATTCTAAAATGGAGCTAAAAATAGCTTCCTACTTGTCTCTCTCAAATTAGCAGCAGCCTGCCTGTTCCAGCTACTATGGCGGGTTCCTGGCATGTGCATCTGACCTGCAGTGTGGCGGGAATGAGGAGTTTACAAGTAGCACTTTTCTCTGCTGCATGTAGATTTAGCCTTTGCTAGTTTAAAAAAAAAAAAGTTTCTGGGCTATACACTGCTTTGAAAGAACTGCTTCTGATAGTTGCTGGTACACATGGCTCCAGACCCAGAGCTGGCGGTAAACTGTACCAGCGCCATGTTGGGAAGCTGAGGTGGGCGGAGCCAACAGCCACAGTGGTGTTTCAGTCTTACAAAGATGGATGTTACACAGAGAATCTGGTTTGTCTTGTCTTTGGGATTTTTAACTGTAGAAAAAGATTTGATCTTAAAAGCTATTGAGTTAAACAAATATGTAAATTTTAAAGGTAACTTGACTTCAAAATTTGGATATAAGGATATGTTGCTTTGGAAAAGAGTCTCTGCTTTTGTTTCCACAGAAAGCCAGAGGCTATGGATTTGTTCCAGATTAAGATATATCAGGTTTGATCAGCCAAGACCACCTGAAAGGTCTCTGATGACACCATGGCCCAGATGATCTGACATCCAGAATGGTTTCAAGGCAACTGGCTCAGAGGTTCACCCTAATGGACTACTCTATAATCCTAAAATTTTCTTTGTATCCCCATAAAATACAGCGCCCCCCTCCAGCAGGAAGTAGTAAGAGAAACTACGCCCACATTCCCAAAATTATCAAACTGGCTTTGGGGATGGAATTGGCTCACTCCTTCTCTAAACCCAGACATATTGCTAAAAGAAAAGGTTAAGAGATTCTTGTGTCCCAAATCAGAAGAGCCCTCTGGTGTGGGACAGAGAAAAACCAATATTTTTCTTTAAAGCAGGTTGATTATAAATGCGATCTCTTTCTAAAGAAGAAAGGGGGATATGATATAGATATAATAGGATGAAAGGGTAGATTAGGGAACTTACTTCTAAAGAGCAACAACTTGTTTAAAATGTTTTACATTGGCTTAGATTTTAGTCTATTGATACAAACTTAGTTAATTTTGTTATACTGTGTGTATATTTCTACTCTTGTTTAAGGTATTATGTTTATATAGCTCATTTAAAATTGTAATGGATAATTAAAAATAGATTAATAACTGGTCATCTATGATAATCATATTCATAGCCATGTTAGTTAAGTCTTCTAGGTATACACAGAGATATTTCAGATAGACAGGTACTCTTCAAACACTTCAAAGGTCTACAGAATATGGCTTTTAAAATATTTTTAAAATTTAGACTCTCTAGACAGTGAGACATGTCTGCTCCTGGCAACACCGATTTACTTCAGAGAGGAGAATGGGCATTGAAGACACTTCATATGGAGTTTATCTTCACCTTGGCAAAAATAGCCATTTGGGCAAGAAACTGTTCTTGCCTGGACTGCTTGATCAACTGGACATGCAGGACCCATAGAAAGGTGACCACTAAACTTTGTTTGATAAAATGGTCCTTCAGGTTCCTGCTTCGCAGAGGAAACTGCCAGACATTCTACAGGACACTGAGAGAAGTGACCAAGAGACTCTAGCCCTGTGGGCTGAAAACAGATGCCCCAACTTTACAAAGGAACATTAGGTGACTGTCCAGGCTGCCAGCTGTCTCTGTCTACTCTTGCAAGACTCCTGAAAAATGTTTACATCCTTCTCCTGGTTCTCAGGTAATATTATATCCTTCTGAGGTCTTTGATGTGGTTGAAGACTAGATAGTTATAATTTCCTCAGTTATGATAAAAGATATGTTAGATATAAAACATTAGACTCACAAATATAAGATAGATAGGATATCTTCTTTAATATTGTAACTGTACTTCTTGCTAGATAATTGTTTTGTTATATGTAATTGTACTATGTAAAAGTTAAAACCTTCCTTAAAAAAAAAAAAAAAGAAAAGGGGAAGTGCTGTGGATATCGCTCTGTGTAAATAAAGTTCTGATTGACCAGTGGCCAGGCAGGAAGTATAGGCGGGACAAGAGAGTAGAGAATTCTGGGAAGTAGAAGGTTGGAGGGAGACACCGCCTACCGCCACCATGAAAAGCAACATGTAAAGACACTTGAAAGCCATAAGCCATGTGGCAAAGTATAGACTAACAGAAATGGGTTAATTTAAGATAGAAAAGGTAGATAACAAGCAGCCTGCCATGGCCATACAGTTTGTAAGCAATATAAGTTTTTGTGTGCTTTCTTGGTTGGGTCTGAACAACTGTGGGACTGGCGGGTAAGAGAGATTTGTCCTGACTGGGCCAGGCAGGGAAACTCTAACTACATAAAACAAAGATGACTAGACTGCTACACAACTCCAGGGAGGCTACCTAGAAAATGGGACCCTAGGAAAGACACAGGGATCACCCAAAGACAGAGAAATGGATGAGATCTACATGAACAACCTGGAGGACAGTGGGAGTAATGAAGGGCAAGTTTTGAGGGAAAGAAAGCTTAGGGGAGCAGGAGATACAAGGAAAGTGAAAGAGACAAAGAAGATAAAAGTGGATGAGGAGGGCAGGAGAAAGGGAGAACAAGGAATAACAGACCATGATAAATGAAGACCACATGAGAACAGGAATAGGCAGAGTGCTGGAGAAGTCCCCTTAAATCCACAATGATATATCCTCTGTAGACTGCTGGCAATGGTCAAGAGAAAGCCTGATCTGACCTAGTCTGATGATCAGATGGCCAAACACCCTACCAGTCGAACTGGAACTCTCATCCAATAACTGATGGAAGTGGATGCAGAGATCCTCAGCCAGGCCCCAGGTGGAGCTCCAGGAGTCCAATTGTCGAGAAAGAGGAGGGATTGTAAGAGCATGAATTGTTGAGACTAAGATTGGAAAAAGCACAGGGACAAATAGCCAAATGAATGGAAGCACATGAATTGTGAACCAAAGGCTGTGGAGCCCCCAACTGGATCAGGCCCTCTGGATAAGTGAGACAATTGAATAGCTTGAACTGTTTGGGAGGCATCCAGGCTATGGGACCTGTCCTTAGTGCATGAGCTGGCTGTTTGCAACCTTGGGCTTACATAGGGACACATTGCTCAGTCTGGAAAGAGGGGACTGGACCTGCCTGTACTGAATCCATCAGGTTTAAATGAATCCCCAAAGGAGTCTTGGCCCTGGAAGAGATGGGAATGGAGAGGAGGGGATAGGGGGAAGGTGGGGGTAGTGGTGGGAGGGGGAAGGACAGGGGAACCCATGGCTGATGTGTAAAATTAAAACACAAATATAATAATAATAATAATAATAATAATAATAATAATAATAATAAAAGAATCTATACTCCACCCAACTGGGAAACCTAAAAGAAATGAATAAATTTCCTAATACATTTTTAAAAAATATTACTGAAAGAATTTTTTTCATATAATATTTTGATCATGTTTTCCCTTTCCCAAATTCCTTCCAGATTCTCCTGCCCTCCTCATCCACTTTTATCTTCTTTGTCTCACTTTCCTAAAAAATTGACAAAAGCAACACAAATAACAAGACAACACAATAACAACAAAAACAGGAAACACCAATTCCAATACCAATGATAATGATAACAAGCAGAAGACTGATGAGACAAAATATGCCCAAACAAAGAAAATGAGGTAAAACGTCTATAAAACTACCTTTGAGCTTATTTTGTGTTGGTCAACTGCTCCTGGGTTTGGAGACTGCCTGAATGTGTGGTTAATATATCTGGTGAGACTCCACTGGAGAAAGCTTATCTTTCCTTTTGCCACCAGATATCATTTGAAGGTAGCTTCTATGTTAGTGGTGTAAAGCCATGTCTACTTCCCCTCTCAGTGATGGGATCCATTCTGACTTGGACCTATGCAGGTCTTGTGCATGCTGTCAGTCTCTATGAATCCATACATACATTTGTTCTGATGTGTCTGGAAGACACTGTTTTCTTACAGCCATCCATTAAGTCTTACAGTCTCTCCTCCTCAAGTATCTCTGATCCTCATTGAGGGTAAGGCTTTGATGAAGACAATCCATTTAGGACTAAGTGTTCCAAATTCTCTCAGTCTCTAACATTGTCCAGTTGTGGGTCTCTGTGCTAATTCCTATCTCTTCCAAAAAGAAGCTTCTCTGATGAGGGTTTAGTGAAGCACTGATCTGTGGGTATAACAAAATGTCATTAAGAGTAATTTTATTGCTATATTCCTTTAGCAAAATAATAGTATTTGATTTTCACCTAGTCCAATGACCTATCTAGTCTCAGATTAACTGTGTCAGATATGGGTTTGATCTCATGAAGGGGTTCTAAAATCTATACATCTGACCTACCAAAGAAAAATCAAAGATAAAATTAGCAATTTAAACAAACCCATAACTCCTAGTGAAATAGAAGCAGCCAAAAACAAAACAAAACAAAAGTCCAAGGAGGACAGATTCAGCACAGACTTCTACTAGATATCCAAAACAGAATTAACACTAACATTTCTCAGATTATTCCACAAAATACAAACTGAAGGAACAGTTCCTACTTCTTTTCAGGAACCCACTATTAACCTGATATCAAAAACACAAACAGGAAGAAAGAAAAAGAAAAAGAAAGAAAGAAAGAAAGAAAGGAAGGAAGGAAGGAAGGAAGGAAGGAAGGAAGGAGGAAGGAAGAAAGAGAGAGAGAAAGAAAGGAGGAAGGAAAAAGAGAGAAGGGAGAGAAGGAGGGAGGAAGAAAATTAGAGAACAATCTCTCTCAAAGACAGATAGGATCTTGACTTATACAGCAGAAAAGAATTTCAACATAAATCATGTTAAAATCAAATTCAAGTTTATTAAGAAAAGGATGGCAGTGTACAGTTAAGGCATAGGTTCAGACTTTTTAAGGGAGGGGAGTTTAGCTGTATATTGCCTGTATAGCAGGAACATGAGTCATATAAATGTTTTATATTGATTTTTTGTTTCTTTACAAAACCCATATTTGATACGAGAAGAGCTTCAATTTAAAATCAATGATTTTAAGGCTACTTATTGGAGACAGGTAGAGTACATAAGTAGTCAGCTATAAGTAATCAAGTTCTTTAATTGTAGTCATGCTAAGTACTGTTGTAATGAATTACAGGGATTACAGCTCTACTCAGTCCCTTGCATATGTTTTTAGGTTTGAGTTTAAAACAAGTTACTAGAAACAAAGTTTGTCTATTCAGATGTATCTTGAAGCCCTCATACTTCAGAGAATATGACATTTAAAATGTTTATCTAAAAGTTTATTATATCAGACAGACTCCCAGATCCAGTGACCCAAAGTCTCCAAAGAAGATTAAGTATGGGGCACCACAATGTCTCTGCCTGGATTATGGCAACACTGACCACAGGGCAAGATGCCCCCAATGTGATGCCTGCTGCTAGGACCTAGCCCAGACTGTGGACAACCAGCAGGACACAGGGCAAATTGATTGTTCCCCTTTTGCTTAGACAAAGTAATGTCTGTAGATATATATAACTGTCTCGCCAGTTCCTCAGCTGGTCTTGGTTCGATAATTTGAGTTCGTACCACAAACATTGGGCGCCAGATGTAACAGGAATCTCATAAAGTCTTATTAATAAAATCAAAACTGATCCAGGTATCGGGGTGAATACTAGAAGATCAGAGACACAGAACAAGCCACAGCTTCCTCACCTTGCCAGTTCCTCAGCTGGTTTTGTTTCCTCAGACTGCAAGGTTCTAAGTCCTCATCCAAATGAATCTCAGCTGAACTGTGCTGCTCCAAAGCCTAAAAGCTTAACCAGCCAAATGCTTCTAGTTTCTGGTCTTCATGCCTTATATAATCTTTCTCTTTCTGCCTCCACTCCCTGTGATTAAAGGTGTGTGTCACCATATGTAGCTGTTTCCAATGTGGGCTTGAACTCACAGAGATCCAGAGGTATTTCTGTCTCTGAAATGCTAGGAATAAAGGCCTGTACTACCACTGCCTATCCTCATGTTTAATATTATGGCCATCCTGTTCTCTGACACCAGATAAGTTTATTTTGGGGAACACACAATATTTAAGGGAACACAATACCACCACAAATGCCAGTCTTTCCTGTGCCCCTCTTCCACAGGAAAAACTGTCCCTTATGTGCCTGATGGCCAAAGAAGATTGATGCTGTTCTGATACTTGTGCCTCCAATGCAATGGAGACCTGGGTATGGATTGATCCTTGTCATTTATAGAATTGGAAGCTGCTTGATCTGTACTCAGATATAATTTATCCTTTTCAGATCTCTGATAGTACTGACATCTGGGCTAGCTATAACTTTGTCAGCTTGGCAGCATCAGACAACCAGTTCCTTCCATGAGGCTATATAGCTAGCTTGTTTGCTTTTTTAAGAAGTGTTTTTTAAAATATAAAGGTCTGAGGATATGAAAGCTTATAAGCTTTGAGGATATCAGAAAATTATTTAAGATATAAATGCAAGTTATAAAGAGTTAAATAAATGATTTAGACTATGAGAAATGTTTCAGATTGCTCTCCCCTTTTATAATGTAACAGTTCAGAGCTTAATATTTAATAGAGTTCTGATAAGCAGGTACAGCAGTGACTATTTTCTGTTCAATAACAGGTCCAAGCTCAACATTTTAGATTTATTTTGGTTGTCATCTAAATATAAACTTAAAAGTGCTTCTCATCAGGCTAAAAAATCTCTGTCCAATTTATACCTAGCTCTGGACAGAGGAAAAATGCACATGCTTTTAACCAAAATCTATAGTTCTTCCTAGGACTCAAAAGCATGAGTCCACTTCTGCTGTTTTACACTTCTGCTTTGTCTATGATGCAGATTTCATGACAGATTGGTAATATTAATTAACTAAAACTTCTATGTCATTTTTTGAAATAGTTCATGTAGGCCTCAGAGGATTAAAAGAGTCATAAAATCTGGATCTACTTCACAGGGATCAGAAGGACACCAAATAGGTACAGCTTAAGTTTTCCCCACTTGTCTATTCCTAAGGATAGTATTTTTCTTTTCTGGTCTTGGGACTCCTGCTTTTCCCAATTACTAAAAATGTGGGCCTAAGATTTCCAAATAAGTTCATAAATTTTAACTTCTGTTCCTAGTTTAAATTTGTCTCACCAAGTTTCCACTTTGCTGGCAGACACCTCCAAGCTTCAGTTGCTGACTACACTGATCTGGACAACTATGACCTCTGGACTTACTAAAAGCTGACATGGACCAGCCCAGCCAATATGATTGTTCCCTGTCTCTACAGCTGGATCAGATAGCCATATGATTCTTACCGATGCCGAATTGCCCAGCCTTTGACTAGCCTTTCAGCCATTGACTAGCCTTTCAGCCTTTTGGAGCCCTGACAACAGCACCCAAATGTCAGCTTGAAGCAGTTCCAGAGCTGTCATCCCATAATCCCTGCCCAAAATAGGTTGAAATTCTGGGTCAAAAGGAAACTCCCTAGCATAGGGGCAAGATGGCCAACTATAATATCCATTGACATACCAGGAAAATAGGTTCAGAATTGTCAATTGATAAACTGAAATGGCTCTTCAGTAAGATAAGACACTTGACCTTTTTGCAGAACCATAGAGGTATTATATAAGATTATAATCTGGTTATACTCAAAGATTAGAGCTACAGGGCCTTAAGAATGATAATAGATACAGATGTCACTGCCCTAGAAAAGTCTGATAGCTAATGGTTCTTAGGTCCCAAAACCCTTGAACCCCTGAACAGATAGGAGTCATGATTGATTGAGTCCTGTCATTGATAATTGTGATAAGGGAATGTGTGTGGTGGGGCAAAACTGCTTGAAAACACAGCTGCCATGACAGCCTTAGAGGCCCAGACACAGCTTTTGACAGGCAACACTTGGACCCAAGAAAAGCCATAAGCTGACCTTACCTAGTGGTACCTCCAACTAAGAGGAAATACCCAACATTCAAACATTCCCCTATACCCCTAGACAAATATCAGCCAATCAGCATTCTGATCCCTGGAAATCCCCTCACTCCAATCTCTGGTATGATAAAAAAATAAAAAAAAAAAACACCCTGCCTGGGTTGTGGGCTCTCTGCTCTCACTTACCTCTGTGACAGGCAGAGAGTCTAAGCTCTGAGCTTGAAAATAAAGGCTCTTTGCCTTTACATACAGGATTCAGTCTTCATTGTGGTCTTTTTGGGATCCCTGTGATATTGGCATAATAGAATCAACAATGATGACCCCAGCTAAGACTATTAGCAATAGTGGAGAGCATACCTGTACTGCCCTTCCCTGTTAATCAAATTGGTGAATACCCTAACTGGCATCATAGAGCCTTCATCCAGTAACTGATGAAAGCATATACAAAGATCCACAGTCAAGCACTAGGCCAAGCTCCAGGAGTCCAATCAAAGAGAGGGAGGAGGGATTATATGAGCAAGAATGGTCAAGATCATGATGGGGAAATCTACAGAGACAACTGAACCAAGCTCGTAGGAACTCTAAACCAACAGCTGTGGAGACTGTATGGGACTGAACTGGGCCCTCTGCATATGGAAGACAGTTGTGTAGCTTGGTCTATTTGAGGGGCCCCTGGCAGTGGGAGCAGGATCTATTCTGGTATAATAGCTGGCTTTTTGGAGCCTATTCCCTATGGTGGGATGCCTTGCTGAGCCTTGATGCAGCAGGGAGGGTCTTGGTCCTGCCTCAACTGAATGTACCAGGGAGACTCCCCATGGGAGGCCATACCCTTTTGGAGGAGAGGCTGGGGGGTGGAACTGGGAGGGAGCTGAGGGGAGGAGCAGGAGGAGGGATGAAGTGGGGAGCTGTGGTTTGTATGTAAAATGAACGAAATTTAAAAAAAAAGATAGAGTAAAAAATGTTTTGATACATATACTTTTATCTAAAGACCTTTTTTTAGCAAGAGATCTAGTGGGATTTTCAGATTTCCATGAGAATATGATTAAAACAGGTACAAAAGGCTCAAAGGGTTTTTCCTTCACATAGGTCTCAATGAAGTCCAGGCTTGTGTTTTGACATAAAGTTTTACTCATAGTCCCATTTGTAAGATTTTTCTCAAAAAGGAAATACAGATAGTCCTTTGCAAACTGCTTCCAAACTCCTGACTCAGCTGGTGAGAATGTTATAACATATCCAAGGGAGTAAATAGTCTTCTATTTTCTTTCTCCCCCAGATACCTTTAATTTCCACCATCTCTCTATCTGTTTCAAGACAAAGAACTTCAAATAAACCTGATGGCATTGTGCCATTTGACTTTTAGAAACTATTTTAAAACCCATGAATTGAGTCCACTAAGTACTGCCAGTATGCACTTGGGCACAGAACCGTATTCCAGATTATAGACATGGCCCACAACACCCAATTTCATTTTTTGTTTTGTTGTGTTTTGTTTTTAATCTTAAAGTGACAAACACAAATCTATTTGGTCATTTGAAGATGTGTGGGTGACGTCAGCAGCAGCAAGTGGCTCAAACATGAGGAAAGAGAATTCTATGCTTTGTTGACATGGGAAGTGCCTCAGATCTGAGATGATATAAACTGCAGCCATGGCATTTCAGCAAGCACTAGAGAAAGTCATAAAACCCACTTGCAAAAGTAACAGTTTCCTCATTTTCTGTGTTTCTTTTCTCTTCCTCCTCCCCTGTCTCTGATATTTACACCAACCTGAGACTTAGAAGGTTCCCTCTGAGTCCTCTGAATCACATTCAGTAGCTGTGGGCCTCTCCTACTGTTTGTAAATCTCTGGTCACCCAGTGAAGATGGAAAGGACCCACAGCCTCCAGACCTCACACACATCAAAGTTGCCAGAACAGATAGGCTGGCTGCTTGTACATTTTACTTCTTTGGGAACATCACTCCAAGCCAAACTCTCATCTGAAACACCATTACATCCCACCAATCAGAAACAGCAACTGGTATTGTTATATCAATAAAGCACAGCCAAGTCATGATGTAGAGAAAGGCAAGCTGATTTATACATGAACCTGCTACACGTGCTGGAGTGGCTCATCCTGAGTGCAACTAAATTACTTTCCAGCTGCTGACCATAATATCACCAATATGGTTCTGGACCAATCAGGGTACAGCATGCTCTGATTGAGCCTATACTTAGAAAAAGTGTGATATTGCCGTCTAGTTCAGTTCTAGGAACTTTCCTCTAACTTCCCTTCAAAATCTGAGTCTGTCATTCTAACATCTTTTCCTAGACTCCTTCTTCCCTCTCTTCTCTTATTTCTTCATCATTCCACCTCTCCTTCCTCCTGCTATTGCATTTCTTCACAAATTTCTTTTAACTCCTTACTTTCAAAGTCCTATAAAGCCTTGTATAGAGAGCCCTTTGCTGACCAGAGTTTAAAAACATGTGCCTATCCTAGCATCTTTAATCCTATTCAGTTTTTTAAAGGATTTGCCTAAGATCTAACATTATTATTTGTGTTTCTTTGTCTGCTTCAATGTAGTCCACCACCCTCTATTTCAATACAAGTTTTGAGGATTTTTTTTCTTTCTTATCCTATGCTGAAACCCCAGGATCTTGACTAAAGAATCCAAAAACAGATTTGCTCAGAGAATGAGTTCTAATTTTTTGTTTGTTTGTTTGTTTGTTTGTTTGCTTGCTTGCTTGTTTTTCGAGACAGAGTTTCTCTGTGTAGCTTTGTGCCTTTCCTGGAACTCACTTGGTAGCCCAGGCTGGCCTTGAACTCACAGAGATCTGCCTGGCTCTGCCTTCCGAGTGCTGGGATTAAAGGTGTGTGCCACCAATGCCCGGTGAGTTCTAATTTTATAATGTACCTTGATAAAAATCAGCAGTTTGAACTAAAGCATAGTTAGTGGAAGAAAGACATACATACACACATACATACACAAATAAGACGAATTCAGGTAACTATAATTTTAAAAAATCAATAAGAAAATTCTGCCATGCAAACATCAAGAAAGCCCATCTCAAGTTTAATTGTGTGTGTGTGTGTGTGTGTGTGTGTGTGTGTGTGTGTGTAAAACTTCTTTTCTTTTCCCCTTTTTATTCTTCTCGAATATATTGCATCCTGGTGCCAGTCTTCTCTCCCTCCACTCCACCCTTCCCAGTCCTCCCTACTACCTCCCCTCTCCTCCAAATCCATGCCTCCTCCATTTCCCTTAAAAAAAAAAAGCCAGCCTACCAGGGATATCAACTGAACATGACATAACATGTTACAATAAGACTAGATACAAACCCTCTTTTCAAGGCAGGATGAGGTAATCTTGTAGGAAGTAAAGGGAACAGTCAGAGATATGCCCAATCCCACTGTTAAGAGTCATACAAGAACATCAAACATCACGACTGTCACATATGTGCAGGGGAGCTTACTCAGACCCATACAGGGTCTGTGATTGCTGCTTCAGTCTCTGAGATTCCCTATAATCAAGTTTAAAATTTTAACAGCACTGATTGAACTTCCTGTGCATGTGTAGTCCAAAGAACCATTCCTATCACTTAATGTAAAGTTCAAATTTGATGAAAAGAATTTTGATTTTACTCAAAGCCCACTTGGATAATATTTTAACTGAAGGCATCTTTCAAATTTTCAAGTAGTGGATTATATACAAGAGCATTCAAAAAGGCTAAATATTCCCAAGCAGCAATAAAAATAAGCTTGCAATTCCAAGAAAAAGCAGAACTTTGTACCAGGCCAGAGCTGTAGAATAAAAAAAGGTGTGTGGTTAATATCCTTTCCAGATGTAAGCCCAAGACTGGAGGATATTTTTCCCTCCCACATGAGAAAAACACCTGGAAATTTTAGTAGTCTCTGGGATAAGAAATATTCTTTTATTCTTGTGAGCACTTTTACAGTTCTACTTTATACTGAAGGGAGATTTTAGGAAAATAATTTAGAAGTCATTTTCTCTAATTTCATAAGGCACATCACTAAATATGATTTTTATCCCAAATAAGAGGTTTTTATTTCTTAGCTGATAAAAGCTGGTCAACCAGGAGCAGGCAGAGTAAATAGAGAACTGTTTACCCAGTGATGGAGGCTGGTTCAGGATATTTACCTGCTAGGCTATGACCTTGTCAAGTCTCCTTCCTTCCCTGCATCTCAGCTTTCACAAAAGTAGAATGAAAGGAGTCTTAGTTCATTATAATTCTAAACTTATATGAATACAATGTGCAGTTAAAAAGAGTGGGGGTGGTACAGATAAATATGAGTAATGGAAACGTATTAGAGGTTTAGATAGTAGAAGTAGTATTTAGTCTACTGACTGTAGGCATCATATAGAGCCCTTTTATAAGTTCCCAGAAGTGAAACAGTTACCCATTCATGTCTATTGCTCTTTAAACTCTGAGCCAAGGCTTTCCACACTATGGAGCCTTATCCACAAAAGCTACACTCGGGAATTGCAGCCCTCAACTCCCTTCACTTTGTACCTTTTCGGGGGGGGGGGGCATTATATAGTGTACCACATACTGCCATGGTTGACACTTTCTATTCACTGTTATTTTGGTGGTTTCTACTATTACCCCAGTTATGAATAAGATTCACTCTATCAAATCAGGTTGCGAAACAGAGTATAAAGACAGGTTATATTGTGGAACAGAAGCCAGGCAGGTTGTGTATCATTGCTACATGGCTGCTTTGTCCTAATTATATAGTCTACCTGAGACACAAGTCCAAGTTAGGAATATAAAGCATATGTAAGAGTTTACTACTGTGGTGATATATTACTTGTGCACCCCAATAAAACTTATCTGGAGATCAAAGAAAAGAACCAGCCACTATATTAAACATAGAAGTCAGGCAATAGTAGCACATGCCTTTAATCCTAACATTAAGGGGGCAAGGATTAATCTGGATCTCTGTGAGTTCAAGGCCACACTGGGAACAGAGCCAGGCATGGTGGCACATGCCTTTAATTCCCAGCACTAACTAGTTAACCATAAAGGTCTGGAAGTCTGTACAGACAGACAGGAAGTGATAGAGCTAGGCAGAAATGGGAAGAGATGTAGCTGGGGTGGAGAGGGGAAGTGAGATGGCAGGGCACAGAAAAGATATAGGTGTGAGTGTACAGGAAGTAGCTCTCTTACTGGCTGAGGACTTCCTAGCAGTAAGAATGTGGCTGGCTTCTTTCTGCTTCTCTAATCTCTGTTTTCGCCATAATATTTGACTCCAGGGTTTTTTTTATTAATAAAACTATTTAGCAATCCATCTTACAGTTTGATTCAAAACCAAATAATACTACATAAAATATGTGTGCCATAAACTGAAAAAATGCCAGTTCAGAGGCATTTTCTGAGCTTGGATGGAATGGGTTTGGCTAGACAACATTGCCTTACACATCGTCTCATCACAAAGAAGAGAAGATTGCTAGCAAAACACAGGTTTTCACTTAATGTAACAAGATTATAGCCTCTTCTTTCTCCTTCTGCTTCTCTAAGATGAGCAACAGCACAAATCACATTCACTTTTCAAGCATTGGCTGAAATGCTCAGATAATGTGTTCCTTTCCCCAACTCCAGATCAACACATTCATCTGTTTCCCAAAATCCACTCCATTCCTGTCACTGAAACTGTCTATTAACCTCTTGATCCTACTGCAGGTTTCAAGGTCAATGATTTGGCTGTTTTGTCATAATTATAACTGCCTTACCCAACTCAAATTGTAGCATGTGGTTGGTTGCACTGATCCAACTTTGGCTTTGTTAAAAATGTGAGCAAAATAACTGCCTCTTAGAACCAAAAAGATGTGACATTTTTATGTTATTTAGCCCTGACAATGGGGCCAAAATGTAATACTTATTCAAGGCATATAAATAAGCTATAAAACAAAAATGACAATAATGATCTATCAAGTCAAAAAGAAGTCATTTGCACATAAACTTGATTGCTTCTTTTGAAACAGAATTGGCTTTAGGTCCATTGATGAAGGAAAATTGCATTCTTTACCTGGTCCTTTTCAATTTCAGTTACTTTTTTCTCCTTTTTCATCTCTTGTTTCAGGCAACTTATTTCCAGTGGTCGAACTTGAGCATGAAATCTTCTCTATTCCATTCCTTTGGCAACATGTATCTGACTGAAATAATTCAGTTGTTTGGTTATAAAACTATTTATAACTTTTATAATTGACATGTATCCAAAGCTGTTGTCCAGAACAGGTGTTTAGCTCCAAAGAGAAATGGCCACAAATCTAAAGAATGCTTCTCACTAACTATGACATTACTCATGATCACAAAGGCTGTTCCTATTCTATTCCTATTTAACACTAACACTGTCTCCATGTCTTTGTAAGCTCAATATTGAATTTATTCATGTGTGAGAACCACATCACTTAAAATCACCTTCAAGAAAGCACTTGTGAACCAGCCAGGAAATTAGAAGTGTAAAAGCCATCAGCTACTGTTCTTTTCAGACATTGTCTTAGATTTCAAATCATGGTCATTTTCCAAGCAATCTGCCAATCAAGAGATAAGACAATGGTATGAAGATCCAGTAAGCTCTGCTTGACATGGTGTCTTGCTGTAAAAAACATGATTCGAGAGCATCCTCTGAGACTTACAGAGAGGCAAAGACAGTGAGCACAAGAGGCTGGTAAAGTCCCCTCTCATTCTGCCTTTCTCTTTTCCCTTTCCCAGGAATTTATTCAAGCAACCCTTCAGTACATTTCTGTAGCCATAAGTTGCTTCAGTCCCACCTGTACCCAAAGTTCAGTGGTTCTCCAGTCCTGCCTAGCCCCAAAGTCCCACAGCCACTTATAAAATAATCCTCAGAGGCTTGATATTAATTGTAAATGTTATGGCCCATTGGCTCAGGCTTCTTGCTAGCTAGCTAGCTCTTACAACTTAACTCAATCAATTCTATTAATCTATGCATTGCCACATGGCTTTGTAGCTCACCAATACTTTCACATCTTCATCTTGCTTCTCCTGGTCGTAGCTCACAGTGTCTCCTGACTCTGCCCTTCCTCTTCCCAGCATTCTTAGTTTGCTCATTCCACCTATACTTCCTGCCTGGCTACTGGCCAATCCTGATTTTATTAAAATCTTTACGATGTACAAGAGCATTTTCCCACAGAATTTCCCCTTTTTGTTTAATGAAAAAGGAAGGTTTTAACCTTACTATAGCAAAACCAAAACAGTTATTAAATAAGAATGATAGTAACAATATCCAATCCATTTGTATTTGACAAAATTAGAGAAAATACTTAATTATTTATTTTATCTTGGTGAGTCTAAAGTTTTATATCTAATTTGTCTTTTATAATAACTAAAGCAAATTATAACTATCTAGTCTTCAACTACATCAAAGACCCTGGAAGGATATAATATTACCTGAGTAAACAGAAAGTACATTGCAAGCAACTTCCATAATTCTAGAAGTGACAGAGACATTTGTCTGTCTGGACAGTCACCCAGAGTTCCTCTGCAATGTTGGGGTATCCATCTTCAGCCTATAGGTCTAGAGTCTCTCAGTCACTTTTCTGTGTGTCCTGTAGAATGTCTGGCAGTCTCCTTTGTGAAGCAGGAAACTGAAGGACCTTCTTGACTTGCTTTGGCCAAATTCAGTGGTCATTTTCCTATGGGTTCTTTATGTCCAGTATATACAACATATAATCAAGCAGTCCAGGTAAGGCAACTTCTTGCCCAAATGTCTATTTTTGCCATAAAGGAAACAAACTTCATATGGAGTTTCTTCGATGTCCATCATCTTTGCAGTAATTAGTGCTGCCAGGAGCAAATGTGTCTCATTGCCCAGAAAAGTCTGTTCTTAAAACATTTTAAGTGCCAGTAAGTCTTTGAGTGTTTAAAAATTATCTCCCTAATTGAAATATATCTTTGTATACCTAAAAACTTAACATGACTATTAATTTGTACTTCTTAACAATACATTACATTTTTAAATGAGTTGCATAAACATAATACCTTAAACAAGAATAAAAATATACATATAGTATAACAAAAGTAACTTTAAATTTGTGTCACTAAGCCAAAATCCATAGCAGAGTAAAACATTTTAACCAAGCTGTTGTTCTTTAAAAGTAGATTCAATAATCTACCTTTTTTCCTATCATATCTATATCCCCCTTTTTTTCTTCAGAAAGACATTGCATTTATAATCAATCTCCTTTAAATAAAAGTAAACATTTATAAACAATATTTTGGGAATTTGGGTGTAGCTTCTTCTACTACTTCCTGCTCATTGGGGGCACTGGCAATTTTATGGGGATCCTGAGAAAATTAAGAATTATAGTTAAGTCTTGGCTGTAGTAGTCTGTGAGGCTGTATTGACTTTTCAGAGGGCCTTGGCTGATCAAACCATATTAGCTGGAAGCAATCCACAGGTTCTCATCTTCTGCAGAAACAAAAGCAGAATCTCTTTTTCAAAGCTTTATACCCTTAGACACAAATTTTGAAGTCAAGATACCTTTAACATATACATATTGGTTGAACTGAGTAGCCTTTACAATCAAATGTCTCTCTCCAGGTAAAAATCCCCAAAACAGTACAATCCAGACTCTGTGTAATTTCCATCTTTACATGGCTCAACTTTTATATTACTTCTACTGTCTCTTTAGAGACTTTTTAAAAAACTATTTCTTTATATAACTGCATATGCTCCTTTGCCTCTCTCTTCCAAGCCTACATACATTTTTACACACACTGTAAACCGTGTAGAGTTTTACTCCATCTGAATCTGTCTTATTGTGAATCTATACTCCTTCTCTGACCAGGAGAGCTATTAAACTGCTAAGCTGCATGATTAGGACCAATATGGCAGCCTGGCTGCTGACTGCCCACCTCAGCTTCCCAACATGGTGGAGGTATGGCTATTGCCAACACCAGGAAGCAGTGGGTCTATGCCTCCAACAAGCAGTGTGTAGTCCAGAAACTTTTTTTTCCTGTACTATCAAAAGCTAAATCTGTAATACAGCTTTCTGCGTGGCTTGGAAACACCTCTGTGTACCTTGGTGGGAATCCACCATGCTGTAGATCAAGCCCACATGCCGTGAACCTGCCATACTGTAGCTCAAGCCTGCATGCCACAGCCTCTCTGTGTCATGGCTTGCCTGAGAGACACAACTAGAAAGCTGTTTTTAGCTCCATTTTAGAACCTTTAAAAAAAAAAAAAACTTTCTCAGGCTTGGGGTAGAAATTCTTGCTACCATGACTGGGTGCCAAAATGCAGTCATAAGTTTCTCTGGTCCCAGCCGGGAGGTGGTGGCATACGCCTTTAATCCCCAGCACTCGTGAGGCAGAGATAGGCGGATCTCTGTGAGTTCGAGGCCAGCCTGGTCTACAGTGCATGATCCAGGAAAGGCGCAAAGCTACACAGAGAAACCCTGTCTCAAACAAAACAAAACAAAAAACCCAATAAGTTTCTCTGGTCCCACCAAGCCCCACAGTCCCATGTTTCACTGGTCCTGTCTGTCCCCACAGTCTCACAGCCACTATCAAAATCACTCAGAGGCTTAAAATTAACTTCAAATTCTATGGCCTATTGACTCAGGTTTCTTGCTAGCTAGCTCTTACAACTTAACTCAATCCATTTCTATTAATCTATGCATTGCCATGTGGCTTCATGTCTTACCAGTACTTGCACATCTTGCTTCTCCTGGTGGTAGCTCACAGTGTTTCCTGACTCTGCCCTTCTTCTCTCCAGCATTCTTAACTTGCTCACCCTGCTTATACTTCCTGCTTGTCTACTAGTCAATCAGCATTTTATTAAACCAATTTGAATAACAAATCTTTACAGTGTACAAGACCATTATCCCACAGAACTTTTTAATCTATCCCAACTGTTTTTTTGTGTACCCTGAAAAATCTTACTTTTTAATCTTCTTCAAATGGCATAACTTCTTCTCATAGGTAAGCCTTCACATCTTTAGAGACCAACTTAAATTTAATGACTTCCATAGATCTCTTCAGTGACCTTCAGTCCAACAATCTCAATTTACTCTGCTCTTAAAATGGCTAAACTTTGATCATTGTATTCTGCTCTAACTGCTTTATTGCTGTTGGCTATGCTTTCCCATGATTTGAAGGCATGTCCCATAAGGTATAGACATCAGTGTAGCCCAATTCATAGTTTCCCTTAGTGTAGATGAAGCAATGGCCTTCAGTGTACTTTCAAAAGCTGTCTCCCACAAATCTCCAGTATCCAGGACACTGTCCTCAGACTTGTGGGGCTGCTTTGCCATCCTAGATATTACTTCAATTCTTATACCCTTCCCTCCCCATTCACTTGATCTGCTAAACAAGGACAGTTTGATAAAACCTAGCAACTTGTCTGAAGCTTACACAGCTCCATAATGTAAATTGTAATCCAGAAGTCCCCTACATGTTGCCCTAAACCTGCTGAGAATCATGTGCCATCTAAAATTGCACAATTGTTTATCACCTTTGTCATTTATCTGCTTCTGTGTTAGTCTTTCTTGGAGATATATATATAGTTTTTTTTTTTGAGACAGGGTTTCTCTGTGTAGCTTTGCGCCTTTCCTGGAACTCGCTTGGTAGACCAGGCTAACCTCGAACTCACAGAGATTCACCTGCCTCTGCCTCCCAAGTGCTGAGATTAAAGGCATGCGCCACCACCACCAGGTGGAAACAGATATTTTAATATTAATTGCAAATATGAAGAGAAACATTTATCTCTGAGTTTCATTCTGGGGATTCTAAACTATGAGAGTATATCAAATAAGAAAGCTATTATTATTATTGCAAAAAGCACAGGGACAAATAGCCAAACGAATGGGAGCACATGAATTATGAACCAAAGGCTGTGGAGCCCCCAGCTGGATCAGGCTGGATAAGTGAGAACATTGAATAGCTTGATCCGCTTGGGAGGCACCCAGTCTGTGGGACCAGGATCTGTCAGTGCATGAGCTGGCTGTTTGGAACCTTGGGCTTACAAAGGGACACTTTGCTCAGCCTGGAAGGAGGGGACTGGAGCTGCCTGTACTGAATCCACCAGGTTTAAATGAATCCTCAGGGGAGTCTTGGCCCTGGAGGACATGGGAATGGAGGGGAGGGGCTGGGGGGAAGGTGAGAGTGGGGGCAGGAGGGGGGAGGACAGGGGAACCCATGGCTGATGTATAAAATTTAAAACACATAATAATAAAGAAAAAAATATTTATTAAAAAAAGAAAGTTATTACCTGTTTCCAAAAATGTAGTTATAAATATTCACTGAATCAATTGTTTTACAAAAATAACAAATCATATATATGTTTTTATTTTGTTAGAGAGCATCATAAAAGTTTACAGATTAAAACATTTTAGGAATAATTTTATTTAAGAAAAAAGACAACTATTTCTGACTAATTCAGAATATTTCTTGGAAGTCAATGCAGTGTTCTCTTGAGACTTTTGCCAACCTTCCTATGTGAGAATGTATTGAAGACTAATGAGGACATTCTTATTTATATCAGCTTCCATTTCATTTTCACACTAAAATTGGAATCCTTAGTCTCCTGGTGGTTTAGTAATTAGACATTATTATATCTGTGTTTTGAAACTGAGTTTTGGCCTGGAAATGGAAATTTTTCAGTTCCCAATATAAAAATATTGTTTGCCTCAATAAAAATGTCCATTGTCTCAAAAGGATGTAATGTTCATACAAAGTGTTTAAATCTTACTCTTAAACAATTGAAGTTTTGAACTAATTAATGTTTACTTAATTTATTAAATAAATACTAATTGAATAGCTTTCTAGATAAAAATAATAAGATATAATAATGTATACGAATACAAGATTAGGTAACTTCAAAGGATTCAATATCTGAATAAAATATGTATTCATAAATAATTACTAAGAGATAGTACTGAATGAAAAGCCAGATTCTCCCCCCAGGAAAATGTTAATGTGAAATAATATCTGAGATGAATAGTTTCTATATCTTCTAGAATTTTCTTCTCAGATATTTGTATTCTCCAATAGTTTTAGTTTTAGTTTTAGTTTATGCTTGATTCTACCTATAATCCAATTGTGCATCACAAAACCAGTTGTACATATTACCGTTCATACTACTAGAGTTAAAGAGAGCCATGTCAGAGCCATCATTAAAGCCAAATTGTTTATTTCAATCTGCTGCTGAAAAACTTATTTCAATAACCCACAAGCTCTTACATGATCCGCATGCACCTCTTTATGTGCCTCATCCTTTTCTCTTCTCTCATCTGCTCACTCTCATTTCCAGACACATTGACCTCTTTGTTCCTCTATAAGTTTCCCATTAGTGGGCATGCTAAGTTCTTACCATCCAGTATATTTTTTCTGCCACATGTTATTTTAAAAGAATATAAAATTATTTTCTATAGTACACCAGACTATTTACTTAATTTAGGTTAACATGAACTTCCAAAACTCCTTTGCAGCAATGGACTCTCAGTATGCATGCATCCCACAGTTAGTAACTGGAAATCTAATAACAGGTTGTATAAACACTAACTCACAAAACACTAACTCTCCAGGTTGGGAAATTTAAGGTCATTTCAGAACTCACTAATGGCATCTTGAATCCACAAGTCTTCCTTTGTTTTTGCTTCATAATCCTCATGATATTGGCTATAGACTTGTCCTATGTCAATTGCAAACTGTGACAACCTTGTTTATATGTGTATTGTTGGGCAGGAAGCTGTCCATGACTTGCCTAGGCAACTACTAGAGAAGAGAATGGAATTAGTCCTTTGCCATCTGGAGTGTGTGATGGGCCCTCATGTGGAATATGTGGCCAAGATGAGGGAGAGCATGCAAAATGAAAAAGTAGACATTATTGTCATTTGCTAATAGAGAAATTTGGATAAGTCTAATTCTAAGGTCTACAGACTTGTTTACTTTGACATTAGTTTACTTTTCTCTCACAGATAAATGCATCTCTGCAGTTTTTGTTTTCTTCAATACCAATCAAACACATTTGCTAGGTGTTGCCATTTGATAATCTTATTTTAGATTCTGACAATACAAAAATGAACAAAACAGTTCTTAATGCCTTCCCCTAAGAAACCAACACAAAATAAATTGAAAACTTGTTTTTTCAAAAGTTCAGTTTATTTCTGATAATCTTTCTAGGTTAGAGAACTGAAATCTTACACAATTTCTTCAGTGGAAACAGTTCACTAAAACTTCCTTTTTTGTTTTTGTTTTGTTTGTTTGTTTTGCTTTTCAAAACAGAACTTCTCTGTGTAGTTTTGGTGCCTGTCCTGGATCTCGCTCTGAAGACCAGGCTGGCCTCGGACTCACAGAGATCCACCAGGCTCTGCCTCCCAAGTGCTGGGATTAAAGGCATGCACCACTGTAGCAGGAATCTTAAAGTTCTTATTAATAAAATCAAACCTGGAGCCAGGTATTGGGGTGAATGCCGGAAGATCACAGAAGCAGAGCAAGCCACAGCCACCTCACCTTGCCAGTTCCTCAGCTGATCCTGTTTCCTCAGACTGGATGCTTCTGAGTCCTCATCCAGAATGAATCTCAGCTGAACTGTGGCTCAAAAGCCTGAAAGTTTAACCAGATAAAAGCTTCTTGTTTCTGGTCTCCACGCCTTGTATACCTTTCTGTTTTCTGTCATCACTCCCTGGGATTAAAGTCTCACTTTCTGGAATTAAAGGCATGAGTCACCATTCTTGGCTATATCCTTGAACACACAGACATCCAGGTAGATCTCATCCTCTGGAATGCTAGGATTAAAGGTATGTGCTACCACTGCCTAACCTCTATGCTTAATATTGTGGTTGTTCTGTTCTCTGACCCCAGATAAGCTTATTAGAATGCACAATATTTTGGGGGAACACCAGATACCACCATACCCAGCTTAAAACTTCCTTTTTGATACTCCTCAGTTGAGTTAATTTATAACAGACAAGAAGATGGTAACATAGTTTCTGTCAGTCATTCCAAATCCCAGGTATATGGAAGTCTAAGAAAAACTAATGTAGAATACTTTTTTGCCTGAATTACACTGAGTTAGAATCACTTGAAAGGAACAAATAATTGTTCTTTTGTGCATCAAATTAAGTTTGTCAAAATAATAACATGTGAAGGCATTAATAGTTAAAGAATTAAATGTTAATGTAATCAATGAAAATTCAGAAATACAGCCATATATGAGGGAGCCTTTCAAAACCTGGCAAATTTTCCTATGAATAATGATAATAAACTTGGACATAAATAATAGGAATACTCATAAAACCAATATTATCCAATAAATTTAAAATTCTTAAGAATGGACTCTGCATGAATGGCATGAAAGCTATTTCAGAAAAAATCCATAAATTTAGTGCTAACCATTAAATTAGACATCAATGTAAAAGCCTGTGTTGCACTCCTGGATAAAAAGATGAAATATCACAAAGATGTCAGCTGCTCACACAGTAACACCAAAGCTTAATGGAATGCCACTCAAAATCTTCATGTGCTACATTTTTGGACAACATAAAATGGTTCTAAAATTAATTTTCAAAAAATAGAAAAGGGTGTTAATAATTGAAGTTAGCAGATGGACTTTTTCTTACAACTATTTGGCATGTTTTATAAGGAAAATAGTTAAAATAGGATGGATCTTATTCAAGAGTGGACATTTTTGTCACACCAAAGAAATGATAGCACCAAATGAGAACTTTCATTCAAATTTCAATCCATTCTAGTGTAAAGCTGAATATTTTGTCAACTATTTCTAAAAATAAGAGAAAATGACCTTACATCATTTCAAAAAAAAAAAAAACTAAAATCAAGTCAGTGAATTCTTCATTTGATAACTCAATTCTAGCTGGAACAAAGACAGATATAAATTTATAAAGATGGCTAATGTGAGAAAATTTACAAGAGGAAGGCTGATTGAATAGGATTCATTCAGGCTTTTTTTCTCTTGAGAGAGGGTCTGCTATGTAGAGTGACATATAATAAATAGAATTTATTATTCTCCTGCCTCGGCCTCAGCCTCCCAGTGTAGGGATTATAGATATATATCACCAGACCTGGTTTCATTTCATTTTGATACATCACTAACAATAGAGTACTGGGAAAAATATATAATTTATGAAAAAATTATTAATAATCTCTTAAGATTTTTAAATTTTGGAAATAGTTCCATTATAACAACCTACAAGTGTTAGAATCATTAAAAGTAAAAGTTATATATTCTTATGTTTATTATATTCAACTCCTTAAAGCCATCATATACTATAGCAGCATACATCTCATCAAAATTTACAATTCAATAAACAAGTGCTAATATCCAACAAAATTGTACAAATTGTATCAAGAGAAAAGTCTTAAGACTTTTAAAAATAAGAACTATGTACATAACTAAGATAGCATATAGGTATAAGACTGCTAAGGAAGCTAAGAAGCTAAAACAAAGTGGCATGACTTCCCATCATTTGGTTTGGAAAACTCTGTAGACAGTGATGAGATGGGGCAGGTGAATCTGTACACTATTCGTGAGTACACACTCGAAAATTCTAGGAAGCAGCCTATACCCACGACCCCATGTGTGATAGCGCACACTGTGTTCTTTCTGCACAATGCTCCTGGCTGACAGAGTCATGGAGCTGACCGAGAGTCAGACCTCACTCTCAAAACATCTCTGAGGAGTACTGAGTCATAATTCTATAAAAAGGATGTTATATTATTCACAGAAAATTTAAAGTAAGTGTGGTTCTATCCAAACACATATCAAATATACTTTTGATACATTATGTGATATATGGGGATTTTTTCCAAATTATCACAGAGACACAAAGTCTCAAGGATGCTTATATCATCAGCAGCTTTTACATAGACACCCAAATCAGTTTTTCTATATGTGCTGTTCACTGATGGTTGATTTTAGCAACCTATGGGATATCCAGCTAGATCACACACAGATTTCTGCTGACTAGCTCACAAAAATATTTTGCTGAGTAAGCCATGCTTTTATTGATACCATAACCATATCCATCATCTAATTCAACAACAGTAGCACTGTCATATTCATAATATTATTTATTAAAAATATAAATATTGAGTATAATAGTAACAGGCTCTATTTGGAGACAAAGGATACAGCAATGAACTAAGAATGGAGAAATGTGTGATTTCAAATACATTTTATATTTAAAAGAACTAAAAGGTAGAGGATAAATGTGTTGCTGTTTGCTTTTGTTCTTTTGGGGAGGCCTGCCACCCAGATCACAAATAAATTACACAGTTATACATGAAGTTTATTTTTTTTTTGAGACAGAGTTTCTCTGTGTTGTGTTGGTGCCTGTCCTGGATCTTACTCTGTAGATCAAACTGCCCTCTAACTTACAGAGATCCATCTGGCTCTGCTTCCCCAGTGCTGGGATTAAAGGCGTGTGTCACCACCACCACCTGGCTGGAGGCTTATTCTTAATTGCAAATGCCTGGTCATAGCTTGGCTTGTTTCTTGCCAGCTTTCCTTAACTAAAATTATCCCATCTATCTTTGACTTTAGACTTTTTCAGTTCTCTTCTGTAAATCTTACTCTTACTCTGTGGCTTGCTGTGTAGCTGGGTGGCTAACCGCTGGTGTCCTCCTCCTTCCCTGGGTACTTCTTTTCTCCTAGATCTCACATTCTATTCATTCTCTCTGCCTGCCAGCCCCACCTATCCTTTCTTCTGCCCTATTATTGGCCATTCAGTTCTTGTTAGACCATCAGGTGTTTTAGACAGGCATAGTAACACAGCTTCACAGAGTTAAACAAATGCAACATAAACAAAAATAACACACCTTAAAATTATATTCTATAACATTTTCCTCTTTATGTCTAAAAAGAAAGGTTTAACTCTAACATCTTAAAACTTCATACAACAAAAACAGTTATCAAGTAAGAACTAATTTATAATATTCAGTCCATTTACATTTAGCAAATTCAGAGAAAGCGCACCACCACCCATACATCTTAGTGACTCCAACTCTGATCTTTCAGCTTTCACCCTGATATCTGGCTCTGGTTTTTTGGTTTGTTTGTTTTTTTGTTTTGTTTATATATATATATATATATATATATATATATATATATATATATATATATATATATATATATAAAATGACCATCTAAGAGTCAAACAACATAAATCATATAATACCAATGTTTTTGGATAAGACTTTTCAGCATCTTGGGAAGATTCAGATATGTTGCATATACCAGTAATTAACTGTTTTAAGTGCATCTCCAAATTTCTTAGACTAGCCTAACTCATTTAGTAGAGAATTCTTATTTCCCAAGCAGATTTGGTGCAACTGGTTGGCATATGTGAAGCTGTTCATTGTTTTCTAAAAACAAAACCTTAGAGTTGAGATTTGGATCAGTCATCACTTATGAAATTACACCTCGGGTTTTATAGCATTAATTCATATCCTTCTGATGTCTTAACAAACAGCACACAGCATTTACTAAACCATAGTTTGTAGTTTCTAGTTTGTCATCCTGTTGAGCATTATCTTCATTGTTTCATTGGCTATTTTATTTCCAGTAATCTTTTTTTGTTTTGCATGTGTATGTATGTAGTATGTGTGTGTTTGCATATGAGTCTATGCATAAATGTGAAGGTGCATGTGGACATGTATTTGTATGTATCTCAGAGGTCCAAGGCTGGCTTTGGGAGTATCTTCATTGGTCAGTTTCTACCTTTATATATTGAAGCAAGGTCTTCCACTTGAACCCAGAGCTAGGTTTAACCAGCCAGCTTTTCCCAGGAACCCTCCATCTCTGCTTCCTGAGCACTGGGATTACATGGATTTTGGAAATACAAGCTCTAGTTCTCACATTTGGGCAACAAGTGCTTTATTCTTTAAGCCCACTCTCTAGCCTCTCTAATATTAATTTCTAAAAAGGAGAGAAACAGAGGAATAAGTAGATGCATCTTAAAAACAGCACAAAGTTTAGGAGCCTCTTGACTGCAAGGATCGGGTCACATTTTCCAGTGAATTTCCCTATTCTAATTAACTGCAGGGACTGATATAAAAAGGCTTCTTTTTGATTGACCTTCCCTAATGCTTCAGTTGGAAAGATAGTGAATTGTTTGATAAACTTTTGACTGCAAATACTTGAAAATTATAAGGAATTAACACTTGCATTCAGAAGGTTACCTCAGTATTAGGACATGACAGTGCCAAGGCTTGCCCCTTTCTCTAGGTCTGGGTGTTCTTTGAATACATTTAAAGAAGCCAGGAAAAAACAAAGAACAGAGTCAAGATGTCCTAATTTCAGGTTCTAAAATGAAGATTCTAATGTCTACAGAGAAGCAGCTAATACATAGACAAGTTGAAAAGTGATACACAAGGAACAACAGCCCATTCTAAAAATTGTCTTCTAGTGTCTCCAGATTGATTTCTTTTCCCTGAACACAAACACTTTACTTCAGATGACTTTGTGTACAATATCAGTATACCTGATAATTACTCTTGACATACTAATCAGAGGATTTTATCTTTAAAATAAAAGGCATAATATCTTGTTTTGATCCAGATAAGTACTTGCTGGTCATTGTGAAGAAAATTCTTCTTAAGCTTGTTATCTTTAGCTGTCTATCTGCACTTTCTTGGGGACCAAAGTTTAATATGAAACTAATACCTTCTTAAAAAACAAGTCAGTCACTTAGGGCTTAGCAAGCATAAGTTTGCTAAGATAGATACATAGATACATGGACCATAAAGTGCTTCATTACAGGAGAATAAAATCCAGACTGAATGCTGCACAATTGATTATGAAATTCTATTCACTATTCTCTTTTCTTGTAAAAAGCTTAATTCTTAACTAATAAAAATTTAAGTATCTGAATATAACTGAATTACAAATACATTTTATTTTTATTTTGTAGTGTACAAATCATGTATTTTGCTCTTAAGCACATACTGTGTCACTAATATGAAAGGAATTTTCAATGTCTGAATATATTTTGATGGGCCAGGTCCATAGGAACATTAAATATACACACTGCTTAGAATGAAAGAATCAATTTAGGATATTAGAAACATGTTCAAGCACTGTAGTTTGCTGTTTCTGGTGATAAGATAGCTGCGATGGCTATTCTTAGTTGTCAACTATATCTGGAATGAACTATAATCCACAAATGGCGGGCACACTTGTGATTCGAATCTTGAGGCAAGAAGACAACAAGCCTTTGATCCAGATCTGGAGGCTGGAAGGTACACCTTTAGTCTGAGCCACACCTTCTGCTGGAAGCCTATGTAAGGACAATGGAAGAAGGAAGGGTTCGTTCTTCGCCTGCTTGCCCTTGCCTCATCAGCACATCCATTTCTTCACTGGCATTGGAGTCTACTTCTTCAGGATTCCAGCAAATACAGACCAGCAGAGATACCCAGCCTCGTGGGATGAGCAACTACTAGATTCTTGGACTTCCATTCACAATAAAATCCCGTGTGTGTGTGTGTGTGTGTGTGTGTGTGTGTGTGTGTGTGTATGTGTGTGTGTGTATGTATGTATGTGTGTGTGTATATGTGTGTGTGTGTGTGTGTGTGTGTTGAGAGAGAGAGAGAGAGAGAGAGAGAGAGAGAGAGAGAGAGAGAGAAAGACATTCCATAAATCATTCCATAAATTCTGTTACTCTAGAGAACCCTGAGTAATACAATGGCCTAGATTTTGTTTGTTTTGTTTCTGCTGAAGTATTTTTTAAAGGGCCTTTTTATTGGCGCATAAAATATTTACACATCTATGAGTATAGCACAGTATTTTAATACATGGATACATCTATACATATTGTATGGTTCAAATCAAGATAATATTACCATCTCCTTACCAGTATTCTTGAGTTGCCTTCTGGTTATTCAAAAATACACAATATATAATAGATTAGTGTCATATTGCATATGTATGATTCTGTAGCTTAAGTTTTCCCCAGTCCTTCCTGGTCCATAGTCAGAAGAAATCTCTCTCACTTGTGGGTCCTACAGCTGCTCAGACCCAATTGAGTCTTATATTGGTTACAAACTGTATGGCCATGGCAGGCTTCTTGTTATTTAGTTCTTCTATCTTAAATTAACACATCTCTATAAATCTATACCTTGTCACATGGCTGGTGGCTTACTGGTATCTTAACATCTTCTCATGGCAGCAGCTGGCAGCTGCCTCAGCCTTCCATTTCCCAGAATGCTCTTCTCTGCTTGTCTGCCTATATTTCCTGTCTGGCTACTGGTCAATGGGCATTTTATTTATACAGAGCAATATCCACAGCAATATTCCTCTCATACATACATATATATATATATATATATATATATATATATATATATATATATATAAATGATAGATTCATATCTTAGGGTTTCTATTGCTGCAATGAAACACCATGACCAAAAATCAAGAAGAAATGGTTTATTTGACTTATACTTCAGCATTGCTGTTCATAACTGAAGGAAGTTGGGACAGGAACTAAAATTGGGCAGGATCTCAGAGACAGGAACTGATATAGAGGCCATGGAGGGTAGCTGCTTACTGGCCTGCTTCCCATCACATGTTCAGCCTACCTTCTTAGAGAACCCAGGACCAGCAGCCCAGGGATGATGCCACCCACCATGGGCTGGACCATCACTCATTGATCAGTAAATGAGAAAACATCTTACAACTGGATCTCAAGGAGGCATTTCCTCAGATGAGGCTCCTTCCTCTGACGACTCCAGCTCGTGTCAAGTTAACACACAAAATCACCCAGTACAACTTAGTAATTTTTAATTAGAATAATTCTTCCTAAAAGTCTCAAATAGCTTACAACATAGTAAGCAAATAAAGGACAAGAAAGAACTCAGAGATTCGAACACACTTGGAAGACATCTGTCAAATCCAGGTGAGTGTAAATTGTGCTTTCACAGCTTGGGAGGGAAGCAGAAGTGCTGCCATGGTTCCATTAAAGTCCACAACCTGGGGAGTCAGAGGCTATAGGGAAATCTGCCCAGGAGCTGGGTAAGAGAGCTTATACCCTGAGCCAGCACTGATAAAGGCTTCTAGACAAAACTCTCTCAGGAGGTCAGAAGAAAGTGGAAGCCATTAATTAGTCAGACTTGAACTATAAATTTTTACTGTCTTTAGATGCTGTGTCCTAACTAGAAAAATCATATTGATCTTAAGCCCCCAACAATTTTGTGAAGAATTATTTTTTTAGAGATTTCCTAAAGAAAGGTGAAGACAAAAAAAAAAAAAAAAAAAAAAACAGTCCAAGAAAAATATAAGACACCTTTTGTGACAATATATAGGAGGGAATAAAAGATAACAAAAACAAAGTCTTCAGATATTAGAAATACCAAATGTTAAGATTAAAGCCCTGGACAAAAGGCTGAAGTGCCTATTTGACATATCAAAGCTGGACCTGACTGCTAGGTTCTCCCATCATCCCTCAGTCCCTACATGCTACTGGATATGGCTTGAATACCCTGCCCTCTACCCTTAACTCTCCAGCCCAGGGGATGGGTTGCCCTTCCCCCAGAGGCTCTTCCCTACATAATCCAGACATTTTGGTTACCTGCCCTTTTTTGGACCGACTGCTCTTGCCTCTCTTCCCTCTCCCTTTTACCCTCTCTCCACATGGCCCAACTCAGCCTGGGCATGAACACTCTATGCTTTCCCACATATCTACAGTCAGTTTTCTCCTCTACCATCTCTAGGGGCAGTCATAATCCTTTCCTTTCTTCCTTCTTTCTTTCTTTCTTTTTTTTTCATTCATCTGTGCTGAAACCACCAGAGTGGCTTAAATGAGTTCTCTCTGTCAGTATTCTGACCTGCCCCTTCAAGACCCACCCATAAAGTCACCTTTAAAAAAGAAAACAACCCTTCCATTTCCACAAGTTATGCACCCTCATCCCCTCTCTTCCCTCTTCTTCCTTTCCCTCCCCTTCCTTCCCCCAAGCAAAATAAAACTATTCACTGAGCCCTGCCTGCATGGTTTCTCTGTCTCTCAACCTCTATGGGGCACCTTGGCTCTACCAGCCAAAGCCTCCTACATAACTGAACCAAACTGCTGTTCATTATATGGGTCATTTGCATCTTCTGGCTTTTGCCACCCACCAAATTTGATTCTAGAGTCCACCTCTTCAGCCACTTTTCCCCTCCACCTTAACTAACCATCCATCTCTCATTGCCTACTCAGTAAGTGTCTTCTCTCCCAGCTATACCTTTTGGTCTCCCAAACACATGGGCAAATATTTCTACAACCTTGTAGGCCTCCCTCCAAATGGGCATGTCCCTGCTATGTCCTTTGAGCTCCCCACCACATGGGCATATGCCCTGCAATGTCCTTTCAAGCCCCACCATATGGGAAATTCTACTTACTGAGACACTTGGACTTCTCAAGCTATTTTCTCCACTACCTGCTCTAACCACTTGTCTCTCCCTTTCTACTGGGTGTCACTATACAGCTCCCTGCTTTGTCTATTTTACTAAGAAAGCCACACTGATGTTCCAAGAAGCTTCCTCTAGCCCTATTGGGCCCCCATCATGTGGAAAAGGATGCTTCTCCTCTGTGATTTGGGACATTTCTCTCTGACAAGTCTCAGTCAACTGGGGGATGCCCCAGATTGAAATTCTTGTTGCTATGACACTTCCTCTTTGCTTCCTGATGTCTCCCCACAGCTCCTTCCTGGAACTTCCTCACCTCCCCCTAGGAGCTGACTACAAACTCCAGGTTCTATGACTTTTTCCTTAACACCTTTTCCCTCAGAGCTATTTGTTCTATCTCTCCTAGTGCCTTCTGGGCCTATTGTTTAGGAGTGTCTTTCCCTCCCCATAGGAACTGCCTGCTAAGTTCCAAAGCTTCTCTATGCTCTGTGGCTTCTGCAACATTGGAAACCTCTCTCAGATGGAGTGCCTACTTGTTCCTCCTTGTCCTTTATGGCTACACTGTTCCTGTCTCTTAGCTGCCTAACCCTCCCTATGGCAGAGCTTTTTTTTTTTTTTTTTATTTTGTGGCCCTTCCTCCTTTTCTCCTTAGACTCAGTTCCTTTCTCAGACTCATAGATCTTCTTAAAACCTTGCTCTCTTCTGGAAAACTTCTTGCCCTCGGCATATCTTGATGGCCAAAGACAACAGACTCAAAGTTGGAGAGTCTCAGACTATAACAACTTCTGCCACTGCACAGATGACCCCAAAGTCTCTTATCTCAAAGGTTTTACAACTTCCTACTATTAAATCTTTTATCTCTATTATATGTCTGTGCTCTGTTCAAGAAATCTTTTAAACAGCCTTTATCTCCAAATTGACTAGTAAGTTCACTGGGTGTGATTAAAGAATCTACAAAAGCTGTAACAAAATTTGGCTTAAAACTTATATCAAAATCTTATAATTAAAACCTATATAAAGGACTAGAGGCCAAGCTGGTCCTAGTTGTTATGAATTATGCACACGTGAAAATACCCCCAGCTGGCAAGACCAGGGTATCCCACTTGTGCAGGGAACCATGCTGGCATGCTGGGCAGATACATCAATGCAGCAGCGAGCTGGGCAGATGCATACCATGTGGGCATGGCAGCAGCAGTGGGCAATGAAGAGTTTATTATAATAGATGAAGAGAGAAAGAGAGGAAAAAGAGAGACAGAGAGAAAGAGAAAGAGGTAGTTTGAGGGGTGCATACCTTGTGGGAGGAAAATTGAAAGAGAGATAGAAAGGGGCAGAGTTATTCCTTAAAAAGAGGTTTTTAAATCAGGCCATATGGAGGCCTCAAGGGGCGGGATTTCAAGGGAGCAAGTCAAAATATTAACACTAGTGTCCCCAGAGGCCAAAACAATTTAGGGACCCAAGCCCACCCAACACACCCAAACTTTACTCCCTCCCCTGGACTCCATATCCTAGCCTACAACTTCAGAAGAAGACTTCAGCTTTACCAGAGGCCAGGCTGAATCTAGGGTTCCCAGGTAAGGCATAGCCCACTACCCACTAACACTTCTTAAATCCTGCCCAACAACCCAAGACTGCATCCCCTCTCCTGGGCTCTACACACTAGCCCACATAATCCTGACAACTTTTCTGGAATCCAGGCTCATCCTAGGGACCCCAGATAAGACACCACCCACCACTCACTAAACCCCTTTAAGCTCATGCAACACCCCCAGATTTGACCTCCTCCTCTGGGCTCCATACACTGGTCTACAATTTCAGAAGACGACTTAGGCATTACAGGAGGCCAGCCCAAATCTCAGAAGCCCAGGCTCCAAAATCACCAAAGGAGACAAACTACTGCACCTGAAGACTTGCTAGTCACCAGAATACTTGGCCTTTTAGGCCAGAAGACCAGAGAGGAAAAAGAAAACAAGGAACAAAAAAACACCCATCCAACAAAGCCAAATGCAGGAAACTGTTAACAACCTGAAAATAGAAATGGAAGCAATAAAGAAAGCACAAATGTGGGACTCCTGGAAATGGAAAAGTGAATAGGAACTACAGATGCAAGCATCACCAACAGAATATAAGAGAAGGAAGAGAGAATCTCAGGCCCTGATAACATGATTAAAGGAATAGATTCATCAGTCAAAGAAAATGTTAAGTCTAAAAAATTCTTAACATAAAACATCCAGGAAATCTGAGACACTATGAAAATATCAAACCCAAGAATAATGGGAATAGAAGGAGAAGAAACCACACTCAAAAACCCAGAGAATATATTTAACAAAATCATAGAAGAAAAATTTCCACACCTGAAGAAAGACATGCCTATAAAGGTACAAGAAGTTTATAGAACACCAAATGGATTAACCCAAGAAAGTTAACTACACCCATGAAAACATAAGAAATAATCTCACACTAGCAAAATCCAAAGAAGAGAAACACACACACACTACCACCACCAACAACAACAAAATAATAGGAATTAACAATCATTGGTCATTAATATCCCTCAATATCACTGGACTCAATTGGCCAGTAAAATGACACAAACTAACAGAATGGATACAAAAACAGGATCTATCATTCTGTTGCATACAAGAAACACACCTTGACATCAAAGATAGACATTACCTCAGAGTAAATGGTCGGAAAAAGATTTTTCAATCAAAAGGACCTAAGAAGCAAGGGATTCTAATAGCTAACAAAATAGACTTCCAACCAGAATTAATCAAAATGGATGGAGAAGGATATTTTATACACATCAAATGACAAATACACGAAGGTGATATCTCAATTCTGAACATCTATGCCCCTAAGGGCATCTACATTTGTAAAAGAAACATTACTAAAGCTTAAATCACAGATCAAATCCCACATAACAATACTGGCAAACTTCAAGACACCATTCTCACCAATGGACAGGTCATCCAGACAGAAACTAAATGGTGAAATAACAGAACTAACAGAAGATATGGCTCAAGTGGACTAACAGTTATCTACAGAACATTTCACCCAAACACTGACAAATAGACATTTTTCTTGGCACCCCATGGAACTTTCTCAAAAATTGACCATATACTCAGCCACAAAGCAAGTCTCATTTGTTTAGATATAACATGCCCAAAAAGAGAACTTCCCAAAGACAAGGTTGGGACAGAATATTGTTTTGTCTTTTCAGGAGAATAAAAGCATCCAACTAAGGAATCTGAAGACCACTGGACAAATGAGACACCAGAAGAAGGATGAATCAAAAGAGAAAATGTCCCAAGAAAAAGAATAAACTAGCCTAATTATATAGTACACTTCAAACAGGTTAGAATCTCATAAATATTCTCAAATGTTTCTTTCTGCTTTTCTCTATAGAGATATAATGGTCTTTTTGTAGTCTCAATTCAATTAATAATTAAAGCTATTTTTGGAGTTGGAACATGGCTCTCTCCTTCTCTAAATATAACTATGATTGTTAAAGAAAAATCCAAGATTTTGGTCTCATGTCAGTAGGACCACCTTGTATGGAACAGAAGAAAAAAAATTAAGAGACTATTCCATTGCCATTATCCTCATCATTCTTTTATTTCCATTTGATTTAATACTTTTCTTAAGGTATAAATATTTTCTCCAAACTTATAAGATTGTATATATATTTAAACTTTTTGTCATGATATTAATGGTCATATAGTGTACTAACTAATTTTATAAATAAGCTTCATCTAGGTTCTTGTATGTGATTTAGGACTTTAGTCTGAGGCAGGTAACTAGGAAGTAAGTTTCTGTATCTTGGATGTATTTAACAGAATGTGGTCCTTTAACCTCTCAGAGATCCAATGCAAATGACATTTAAAACATTTTTTTCTGCAGTTAGTTATGATTATTCCTGGCAGTAATTTTCTATCACCTTTGAGGTCTCCAAGATGATAGTGGGGCCCTGAAATAATGATTCCACTTAGATTGTGGTAATACCACTAAGCTGACAAATACCACCCAAAGATCAACTTTGGAATACAAACTGCTCAGGACAACTTCAAAGTGGTTGTTTAAGATGGTCCAGCATCATAGACTACTCCAGTTGGGACTTCAGTGTGGTAGTATTGTGTTCCCCAAAATATTGTGCACCCTAATAAACTTATCTGGGGTCAGGGCACAGAACATCCACTAGATACAAATGCTAGAAAATGGTGGCACACACACTTTTAATCCTAGCATTCCAAGAGGCAAAAATTTGTCTTTATCTCTGTGATTTCAAGGCCACAAGGATACAGCCAAGTACAGTGACACATGCCTTTAATCCCAAGAACTGATGGCAAAAACAGAGAGATATATAAGGCATGAAGACCAGAAACTAGAAGTTTTTGGATGGTTAAGCCTTTAGGCTTTTGAGCAACAGTTCAGCTGTGATCCATTTGGATGAGGACTCAGAAGCTTCCAGTCTTGAGGAAGTAGGATCAGCTGAGGAAATGGCGAGGTGGGGGTAGCTGTGGCCTGTTCTGCTTCTCTCATCTTCTAGCATTCACCCCAATTCCTGACTCAGGTTTGATTTTATTAATAAGAACTTTTAAGATTCATGCTACAATTCAGATAAGCCCTGCACTTACCCCTCACACCAGACTGGATAATACTACCTCTCCCAAGACTTGACCATTATCTCAATTTTTTTCAGGATCCCCTAAAGATGCCATCACCCCCAGATGACAGGAAGTAATCTTAAGACCATAATGCCCACATTCTCAAGAGGTAGGATGGGTGGTTTTGGTAATTTGGTGGTTTATGGATGTTTATCATCATTTATGGGGGTTGGCTGAAAGCTGCTATTGGCCATGGTCAGAGAGGAAACTAAGCAAATGAGAGTAGATTCGGGGATCTCATTCTGAGAAGAAAAAACGGGCAGATATAGGAATGATAATATAAAAGGGTAGGTTACTGAATATACTTTTAAAATGAAAAGAAACTACTAGTCTCAAATAGTTTACATTGGCATAGATTTTTGTATATTGATACAAATTTAAGCTTATTTTTATTCAAACATACTGTATATATGTTTCTACTGTTAAGGGATTGTACCTATGCAGCAAATTTGAAAATGTAATGTAAATCTCTAGTCCATAAAAACTGTTATTACAAACTATTTAGGATAATAAAGAAATGCAGGTTAGTAGTTAGTCATCTATAACAATAAACCTTAGGGTTATGTTAGGTGTGTTTTCAAGGTCAGAGACATATTTTAGATAGATAGTCTTCAAACACTTTCAAGATATAGAGAATATGTTATTTAAGATGTTTTAGTAACATAAGGGTTTTCATGACAGTGATATATGTCTGCTCCTGTCAGCACCAAACTACTTTATGATGGGCATCAAACAACCTCCATATGTAACTTGCTTTTATTTGTCGCAAATTTAGCCACTGGACAAGAAACTATCCTTGCCTCAACTGATGACAGCATGTTGTCAAGCAGGACACAAAAGAAGACAACTGCCAAACATTGCCAAAACAAGTGGGACAGTTCTTCAAAATTCCTGTTTCACAGAAAAGTCTGTCAGATATTTTAGACCTGTAGGCTGAAGATGAATACCCCAACATTGCAGAGGAACTTCAGGTGACTGTCCAGGCAGCCAGATGTCTCTGTCATTTCTACAGTTTTGGAAGTTGCTTGCTCTGCACTTCCTGTTTACTCAGCTAATATTTTAACCATCTTGGGTCTCTAATGGAGTTAAAGACTATAGTTATATCATTTTCTTTGTTGCTAAATTCAGAAAAGAAACTTACAAAAAGAAATGTAAATTTTATACAGTTGAGAGACATAAATGCTTAAGTTGTTTAAGAAAATGTTTTAACATCTAAAAATATATGTTTAGGATGGTAATATGTGGGGCATTTACCCACCAACCCCACAGCTCCACAGCGTTTTCTTGAGTGTGAACAGCAGGAAATATTAGATAGAAGAATTTATATTGTGGAGATAAACAGATAGAAAATAAAGGATAGCCTCGAGAGGGCCTGGAACCTTTTCCAATGGGCTCTGACTGTCTCTGCCCTAGGGTATTTATAGAGACACCAAGGGGTGGAGCAAAATACCTCCTCCCCCAGCACAGTCAAGTGCAGACCATTTCAGACACCTGCACTCAGGCCTGTGGCCCTAATCATCCTCTATGTGGACCTGCTGGGTAAAGTCACAAGGAACCTGAAAACAGGCTCCCACAGTAATATAAGTTATGATAGAAAGTGGTTTAAGTATAAAACTTTGGACTCATCAAGTAGAATAGATAACAGTTTTACTGTTATAGTTGAAACCTTTCCTTTTTATTTAGACAAAAAAGAAGAAACATTGTGGGATATTTGATTACACTATGAATGCTAATGAAGTTAACCTTGAATCAGGGGGTGGAGTCAAGTACAAGCTGAGCTAGAATTAGTCATAGAGATTTTGGAGTATCCAATATAGAGTAGAGAGTCACAGGAAGGATAAGGGAGGGGCTTGGAGAGATTCATGGCTCCTTTGGTCTGAAAATCATGGAGAGAGAGCATCAGCTGATTGTTCTTCCACAATGCTCTTGATCTATCAGGTTTTTATCCCAATATCTAACTCCTCAGTTTGTATTGGTAATATAATAATTGAGATAAAAATTTTATTCAGGAATCTACAAGGGTGACTGCAGCTAAGACTTCTAGCAACAATGGATACATAGCCTTAACTGGCCAGCTCCTATGACCAGGTAGGAATTCAAGTGGAGGAAATAGGACAACCCATCCACTTAACATTTGACCCACAGCCTCTCCAGTCTATGTGATGTGCTGAGGTAAAGGTGGCCTAGAGATTGAGGGAGTGGCCAACCAATGAATGGTCTAGCCTAAAACCCATACCAGCAGTGTAAGCTCAAGTTCAAGGAACCCCAGGCTGAATGACCCAGACACATAGGATAGAACCAAACATCATGGGGAAAAAAAATCAACGTAACAATATTCTGCTATACTTTTAGATTGGTGCCTAGGCCAATTGTCATCAGAGAAGCTTCATCTAACAACTGATGAAAACTGATGCAGAACCATAGCCAAATATTAGTTGGAGTTAGGAGAATTGTCCCTCAAGACTGGAGAGATTTGGTTACAGAAGTCTTGGAGACTGGTCTTCAATTACAATGGAGGACCTAGTGAAAAGATGAAGCTAAAACCATTGAACAATGGTGTAGGGCTAGAGGTATTGAAATTTCCCAAGACCAACTTCTTGGAGGGGGCAATTATGCTAATATACAAAGACAATCTTTACATGATGATCAAACCCTGGCTTTATGCTAGGTGCAGCCTTGGATGCTTGGAACAGAATTGAAGAAGTAGGAAAGAAAATTGAGTCATTTACTAAAGATTTGCAGGGCCCAAAAGAAACCTTCACTGATTACTTATAAAGATTGACTTTAGCAGTAAGTAGAATGATATCAAATTCAGAAGCTAGAGAAATAATAATTGAATCTCTGGCTTTTGAATATGTTAATGCACAATGCAAAAGGGTAATTAGGCCATTAAAGTCAAGGGCAGCACCCTTGGAGGAATGGATTTGAGATACAATCAATATTGAATCTCATAAGCATGATGATACTTGGATAAGAGAGGTGATTTCCAAAGGTTGAAGAAAAATAGTAATGTTAAGTATTTCAATTGTGGTAAACAAGATCAACTCAAAAGGGATTGTAAACAGAGTATCCCTAAAAGCAATGTTTTTTTTCTAAGAATAATTCCAACAGAACTATCCTCCCTTCTGAAGTATAGAGGTGTGTCAAAGGCAAACATTGAACTAATGAATGTATATCAACAAGTGATAGTCAAGGTAACCCTTTACCATCAAGAAAAGCCCTGAAGGGCCTCTCATATTCCCCATGTCAAATTCAGTTCAGTCATTTTTTTTTGTCATTGTGGAGGAAACTCTTCCCAGAGCAATTAAAGAACCTAATGCCTACTGTAAGAAACCATACTGCTATGCATGATAGAACAGCTATAGAAGAGAGAATAAAAAACTCAGAAGAAACCATAAATTGAATATTTTGTCAAACTTCTAAATGAACAAAGACCAAAATTAAAAATATGAATAAATGATGTCATCATTGTAGGTCTTGTAGTGACAGGTGCATATGTAATGATAATTGCACCAGAATTATGGCATCCAAATTGGCCTCTTCAGGAGGTAAATGTTCAGCTGTTAGGGATTATAATGTTATATCAGGTAAAACAGAGAGCAAGATGGGTCAAATGTATAAGACCAGAAAGACAGAGAGTAAAATTAAAGCCATATGTGGCTAATATAGCAATGAACTTATTGGGACATGATTTTTTACAGCAATGGAATACTCAGATTAACATTCCTCCAATCTCAGAAACAAACTATAAATTAACATATATTTCCCAGAAAAATATTAGAAGGCATTATAAATAACAGTCACTGACCATTCAGTTGTACAAGAATAATGCCCAACAGCTGCTGATCTTTCAAAGGCAACAAGAGCCCAACCTTTAAAATGGTTGATGGACAAAGCTGTATGAGTTGAGCAATGGCCTTTAACATCAGAGAAACTGCAGGCCTTAGAACAGCTGGTACAGGAACAGCTAAATGCTCCATATATTGAAGAATCAACTAGATCTTAGAATTCTCCTGTATTTGTTATTTAAAAAAAATCTGTAAAATGGAAAATGGTAACTGATCTACCAGTTGTTAATAAGGTGATTGACCCAATGGACTATCTACAGCCTGGAATTCCTTTGTCTTTTGCCTAAAGAATGGCCTCTTATAGTTATCAATTTAAAGAAGTGTTTCTTCACAATACCTTTATAAGAAAAAGAGAAAAATTTGTCTTCATGATGCCTACTTGTAATAATTCTCAGCCTGTTAAGAGGTATCAATGGAACTTTCTCCCATTGGGAATGTTAAATAGTTCCACCCTGTGCCAATATTTTGTATGACAAACATTTTAAGTGATATGAAAGCACTGTCCTCAATCTAAAATTTACCATTATATGGGTGATATTTTACGAGATGATTAAATGTACATACTTTAGAAAGAATGTTTGTAGAAATAAAGAAAATTTTGCCTTGTGGGGAATTACAAATTGCTCCTGAAAAAAATCCAAAGAGGAGATTTTATTAACTATTTAGGATATAAAATAAGTCTACAAAATATTCGACCCCAAAAGGTGCAAATTGAGAGAGATCAACTGCAAACTTTTAACAACTTTCAGAAATTACTAGGAGACATTTCTCATCTATGGCCCACTATTGAAGTAACAAATCCAGAACTGACTAATTTGTTCCAAATCTTAAATGGTGACAAGGACTTAAATAGTCCGAGAGAATTATCAGCTGACACTGAGAGAGAATTGGCTTTGGGGAAAATGAATTACAGGATGCACATGTGGATCATGTGGTTCCAGAGTTTGGTGGCATTCTGATTATTTTACCCTCTACATGTTCCCTACAGCAAAATTGATGCAGAGGGAAGATATTATCTTAGCATGAATCTTTTTTGTAACATAAACAGAGTAAAAAATTAAAAACTTATGTGGAAAAGGTCTCTGAGTTGATTCTAAAAGGAAAATTAGGACTTTATCAATTAGCAGGAATAGTCCCAGCAGAAATTGTACTACCTTTTACTAATGATGAAATTGACAAATTATGGGCAGAAAGTAAACCTTGGCAGAAAGTGTCTACTCATTTTTTTAGACAAGATTAATAATAAAAAATGCAAGAACAATACAAAATTAAATTTATAAAGAGAACTACTAACTGGATCCTTTCTTGTATTTTATGGGTAACACCAATATCTGAAGTTCTTACATTCTATACTGATGCAAATATATAGGAAAGGCAGGTTATAAATTACAAAGCCCTTATGATTCTGTCTAAAAGCCATAATTATATGCTATTTTGATAGCATTACTGGATTTTACAGAAGCTCTTGACAGAGTTACTGACTGTCAGTATGCAGAAAGAGTTGTTTTACACATTGAAACCGCTGAATTATTCCTGATGAATCACAGTTAACTTTGCTATTTATTCAGTTACAAGAAATACTCGGGAATAGGAATCATCCCTAATATATAATTCACATCCAAACCTGTACAGGCCTGCCAAGCCCACTAGGACAAGGTAATGATGAAATTGATCAACTATTGATGGAAAATGTGCTAGAGGCCTCAGAATTTCATTAAAAATACCATGTCAATAGCAAGGGTTTGAAAAAGGATTTTTCCATCACTTGGCAACAAGCCAAGGAAATGATAAGGAAATGTCCTAATTGTTCTTTGTACAAAACTCTACTACCTGCTGGAGGTAACCCAACAAGTAATCAAAGTAATGAAATCTGGCAAATGGGTGTATTTCATTTTGTAGAATTTGGAAAATTATAATATTTATACTACACAGGATTTCAGTGGGCAACTGCTTTCAGTTGAAAAGGCTGATTCTGTAGTCATAATTTGCGAGAAGTTACAGCCATCATGGGTATACTTGTTCAAATTAAGACTGAAAATGCTCCAGCATATGTCTCTAGTAAAATGAAATAATTTTTTGCTTATTACAATATAAAGCATATCACAGATATACCACACAATCCTACAGGCCAAGCAGTTATAGAAAGATCAAATCAAACTCTAAAGGATATGCTAAATAAATAGAAAGGGGGTAATAAAGACCCCTAGAAATAGATTGCATAATGCTTTATTAACTTTGAATTTTCTAAATGCTAATGAGAAAGGAATAACAGCTGCAGAGAGACACTGGTTGATAGAAAAAAATGACAGAGTTAAATCAGCCTGTATACTTTAAAGATGTGCTGACCTCAGAATGGAAACTTAGATATTTGTTAATTGGGGTAAAGGTTTTTGCTTTTGTTTCCTAAGAAGAAGAAAATCTGTGGATACTATCAAAATTGATAAAGGTTTGATTGGAACAAGATGCCTCTTAATTAGAAGAGATGATAGTTCATCAAACACCATGGTTGTTCAATCTAAACTAACTTTAAGACTAGCAAATGCTTGTCATCTGATCAAATACAACTTGCCAAAGGGGTACCTAAACCCACATACAAAGTTCCATATAACCAAGAAACGTCTACATGGTTCCATTCCCAAAAAAGGAATCAGCTATTCCGGTCTCAGTTCCCTAGCTTAGCCCCCAGACCAGCAAAAACCACTGTGACTGAAGCATTCCCCATCTTCCCTGATTGCCAGCTCCCTGCCAGGGAGGAGGATGAGGATGGGAGCCACCCAGGCATTTGGAATTTGCCCATCAAAATATCAACACAATTCTTCACAGACCTGGAAAAACAATACTCAACTTCATATGGAAAAACAAAAAACCTAGGATAGCCAAAAGAATCCTGTACAATAAAACAACCTCTGGTCTGGAGGCATTATAATCCCTGACCTCAAGCTCTACTATAGAGCTACAGTAATAAAAACAGCTTGGTACTGGCATGAAAACCAACATGTGGACCAATGGAATCAAATTGAAGACCCTGACATTAATCTGCATACCTATGAACATACAATTTTTGAAAAAGAAGCCAAAACTGAATAATGGAAAAAAAGAAAGCATCTTCAACAAATGGGGCTGGCAAAACTGGATGTCAACATGTAGAAGACTGCAAATAGATCCATAGCTGTCACCATGCACAAAACTTAAGTCCAAGTGGATCAAAGACCTCGACATAAATCCAGTTACTCTGAATCTGATAGAAGAGAAAGTAGAAAGTAGTCTTGAACACATTGGCACCAGAGAGCACTTTCTAAATATAACACCAGTAGCACAGACACAGAGAAACAATCAATCAATGGTACCTGTTGAAACTGAGAAGCTTTTGTAGAGCAAAGACATAGTTAACAAGACAAAGTGACAACCTACAGAATGGGAAAAGATCTTCACCAACCTCACATCTGACAGGGGGCTGATATCCAGAATATATAAAGAACTCAAGAAATTAGACATCAAAATGCCCAACAGTCCAATTCAGAAATGGACTATAGAATTAAATAGAGAACTCTCAACAGAGGAAGCTCAAATGGCTGAAAGACATTTAAGGAATTACTCAACATCCCTAATTATCCAGGAAATGCAAATCAAAATGAGATACCACCTTACACCTGTCAGAATGGCTAAGATCAAAACACAGAAGACAGCTTATGCTGGAGAGGATGTGGAGCAAGGGTAACTCTCCTCCACTGCTGGTGGGAATGCAAGCTTGTACAGCCACTTTGGAAATCAATATGGCTCTGCCTTAGAAAACTGGGAATCCATCTTCCCCAAGACCAAGCTTAGCACTCTTGGGCATATACTCAGGGAATGCTCAATCATACCACAAGGGCATTTGCTCAGCTATGTTCATATCAGCATTGTTTGTAATAACCAGAACCTGGAAACAACCTAGATGCCCTTCAACTGAAGAATGAATAAAGAAAATATGGTACATATACACAATGGAGTACTGCTCAGCAGAAAAAAAAAAATGACATCATGAGGTGTGCAGGCAAATGGATGGATCTAGAAAAAATCATCCTGAGTGAGGTAATCCAGACTCAGAAAGACAAACATGGTATGTACTCACTCATAGGAGGATACTAGATGTAAAACAAAGATGACTAGACTGCTACCCACAACTCCAGGGAGGCTACCTAAAAAAAATAGGACCCTAAGAAAGACACAAGGATCATCTAGTAACAGAGAAATGGATGAGATCTACATGTACAACCTGGACAAGAGTGGGAGTAATGAAGGGTAAGGTTTGAAGGAAAGAAAGCTTAGGGGAGCAGGAGATCCCAGCTGGATCAAGAACAGAAAGGGAGAACAAGGAATAACAGACCATGATAAATGATGACCACATGAGAACAGGAAGAAGCAAAGTGCTAGAGAGGTCCCCAGAAATCCACAATGATACATCCACTGTAGACTACTGACAATGGTTGAGAGAAAGCCTGACCTGACCTAGACTGTTGATCAGATGGCCAAACACCCTAACTGTCCTGCTGGAAATCTCATCCAATAACTGATGGAAGTGGCTTCAGAGATGCTCAGCCAGGCCCCAGGTGGAGCTCCAGAGTCCAGTTGTCAAGAAAGAGGAGGGATTGTAAGAGTGTGAATTGTTGAGACCAAGATTGGAAAAAGCACAGGAACAAATAGCTAAACTAGTGGAAACACATGAACTATGAACCAATAGCTGAGGAGCCCCCATGGATCTGGATCAGGCCCTCTGGATAAGTGAGACAGTCTGTTAGCTTGAACTATTTAGGAGGCCCCCAAGCAGTAGGACCTGGACCTGTCCTTGGTGCATGAGCTGGCTTTTTAGAACCTAGGGCCTATGCTGTACACTTTGCTCAGCCTAGCTGAAGGGAGGAGGGGACTGGACCTGCCTGGACTGAATCTACCAGGCTGAGCTGAATCCCCAGGGGAGTCCTTGCCTTGGAGGAGGT
Organism: Onychomys torridus; assembly: GCF_903995425.1. Lineage (NCBI taxonomy): Eukaryota > Metazoa > Chordata > Mammalia > Rodentia > Cricetidae > Onychomys > Onychomys torridus. The sequence goes on along the minus strand of NC_050451.1, from coordinate 111,640,764 downwards.
GAAAATCAGAGGTGGATTATGGGGAGGGAAGGGGGAACAGGAGGATGGAGGACAGGGGAATCTCTAGCTGGTATATAAAATTAAATTAATTTTAAAATTAATATTTTTAAAACAATTTAAAAAGCACCATAAAAAATAAATAAGGGTTAATTTAATTTGAAAGAGCTAGTTTGTAACAAACCACAGCTATTGGCTGATCATTTATAATTAATAATAAGTCTCTGTGTGGTTATTTGGGAGCTTCCTGGTGTGACAGAGAAAGTCCACCTACAAATGGTGTCCAACATAGGGCCACATAATCCACATAAAGGCTGAGAAAATTTTAAAAAAATATTTGGACACAGAATCAAATGCAGCTTCCTAGTTACTGCCTGCTCTCAGGTAGTCTCAGTGCTAGCAGCATACAGAGGCATGGCTCTTTTAAGAGGCCTTGCTACTGAGTACTTGTATAGGGTTTATGAGCACAGGGTAGCACACTACCTGATGGCTTGAGACTAGGTAAAAAGGCCCACAGCAGTGTAGAACCAAAAACTTCCCAGAGCTGGGCCAGTAAATACAGCTCCTGCCAGTTCCTCCATCATGTGGCTAGGCTCTCCAGGAACCAAGTGGGGAGGAGCCACCCACCAGCATGCCATGAGCTAGGCTGTGAGGAGGCTTAAAATGTTGCTCATGCAGACAGAAAAGGTTACAGATATGCTGTAAAGACAGATCCGGATTGAAAAAAAAAAATCTCTAAACAAGTTACAACACATTTTAATACATACATAGGCTTGGGAGAGAAAGAAGAAAGGACATAGACAATCATAAAAAAAATAGTTTAAAAATAATAAAGTCCTTAAAAAGGAGTAAAGTAGCTGGCTAGTAGTGGCACATGCCTTTGGTCCCAGCACTCAGGAAGGAAAGGCAGGTAGATCTCTGTGAGTTTGGGCTACAGAGTGAGTTCCAGGAAAGGTGCAAAGCTACACAGAGAAATCCTGTCTCAACCCCCCAAAAAATACACCAAACAAACAAAAATGGAGTAAAGCAACAGAAAAGAAAAAAAGCCATGTAAAGATGGAAAATATATGGGGAGTCGGGATTCTGTATGTTATTGTGTTGATTTTGTTTTATATTGCTGATAAGCAAAGGACAGCTGCTAAGAGGTAGGGTATTGAAAGACAAACTGCTAACATAAGCAACGCTACATATTTTAAGAATGCCTTAACTTTAAAATGGAAATCAAAAAATATATTTGTCAAATGAAAGATAAAAATGCCTTGGAGAAGCAGTTATGCTTTTATTTCCACAGAAAAAGAAAGGTTGTAGATTTATTCCAGATTAATAGATATGAGATTTGACTGTGGAAGACTCCCTGAAAATCCTGGATACAGATATAAAGAAATAAACCTAAAAAAAAAAAAAAACCTTTAAGACATGTATTGTATATTTTACCTACTCAAAAATAAAACAAAAAGTCATCTTTAACTAATGTGCACACTGCACATTTTACACATGTGTTAATACACATATATATGTTATTTTTGAGAGCTTATGTATTTTCAGAGGAAGAGGACCAAACAGCAATGAAAACAGATGGCCCAGGTGATCCAGCATCTCAGAGCACCTCTGTTACACTTTCCTCAGAGATCTGCATTCAAAATAGCATCAAGGCTCCTCCTTCTAGAACTTGACCACAGTCCTTATTTTTCTCTGGGTCATCCAAAGATTCCAGCACCCTGAGACAACAGGAAGCAATCTAGAGAAAACAATACCCACATTTCCAAAAGATGGGTTATGGATGTTTGTCATCATTAAGGGGGTTGGTTACAAGTTGTTATTGGTCATGGTCAGAGAAAAAAACTAAACAAAGAAATGAAATTCAAAGCTCTCTCTCTCTAAAGGGAAAAAAGGAGATATAATATAGAAATGATGAGATAAAAGATAGATTTTTTTAATCTACTTTAATCTAAAAAGCAACTGATAATCTCAAAATATTTTACATTGTTATGGATTTTGGGTTATGGATACAAACTTAAAGTAATTTTTGTGTGTGTTTCTACTTTTGTTTGGGGTATTGTGTTTATGCGGTACTTTTAAAAATTTAATGTATAATTAAGAAATAAAGGTTAGTAGTTAATCCTCTATAACAATCAAACTTATAGTCATATTAGGTATGTTTTCAAGGTTAAACAGATACATTTAGATAAATAGATGGTCTTCAGACACCTCAAAGGCATTGAAGATGTTTAATAATCTGAGGTTTTTCATGACAGTGAGACACATCTACTCCTGGCAGCACCAATTTACTTAAAAAAATAATAATAATGGGAATTGAAGAACCCCCATATGGCATTTGCTTTCTTTGTGGTAAAAGCAAGCAATTTGGTCAAGAAACTGCCCTTGCTTCAATTGATGAACCAGCAAGATGGAAAAGAAAGTTACTACCAAATTTTGCCAAGACAAGATGTGACAATCCTTCAAAATTCCCTGATCTTCAGAAATGTCCCTCAGATATACTAGGCCTATAGGCCAAAGATGGAAGCCCCAGCATTGCAGAGGAATTTTGGGTGACTCCCCAGGCAGCCAAATGACCCTGTCATTAAGTAATATTACATACTCTGGGGTCTTTAATGGAGTTAAAGTCTAAATAGTTAGACTTATAGTTTTCCTTAGCTATGACAAAAAAAAAAAGTGAGGTATAAAACATCAGACTCACAAAGATAAGATAAATAATAGAGTATTTCCTCTAAAGTTGTCAAATGCAAATGGATGGGATATTGTAACTGTAATTCTTACTTGATAACTGTTTTGTTGTATATAAATTTACTATTTTAAAGTTAAAACCTTCCTTTTTAGACAAAGAAGGGGAATGCTATGGAATAATCCTTTTGTACACTGTGAAAATTTTTTGCTCTCATTGATTTAATAATGAGCCACCTGGACAATAACTAAGCAGAAAGGAGTTAGGCAGGAAAACCAGACTGAGAGAACACTGGGAAGAAAGAGGATGGAGTCACCAGCCAGACACAGAGGATGCAGGAGATGAACACGCCATGCTGAAAAAAAGTAATGCCATATAGTAGAGTGTACATAAGGGTTAATTTAAATTGAAAGAGCTAGCTAGTAACAAGCCTGACCTATTGGCTGATCATTTATAATTAATAATAAGTCTCTTATGGTTATTTGGGAGCTGGCTGGTGGAACAGACCTGACTGACAGGACAGAGAAAGTCTGCCTACAGTGAAATATGAACAGTGTAGAGATCACATTTATTTATGGACTATGTGACTATAGTCTAGAATAGTCTATAAACTCTATACCCTATATTATTCCTTTCATGGACTGAGCAGTTTGTGCTTCAGTGGCACACCTTGCTACAATATATTCCTTCCCAAATTTAGGGTCATATGGATTTATCTCCCATCCAGGTTTATTTTAATACAAGTAGGAAACAAAAGGACTTTATGATAATCTTGTAGAGCCTCAACTCTGACACAGCAGATGGTACTTTACCACCTAGTTAGACTAACATGTTTTCAGTGCTTTAGATAAGACTACTACAACTTAAGTACAGAGTATATGGAGGCTCTAGAACTGATTCAGTACCATTATGATGATGCAGACATATGAGACTTGCAGAGAGGGAAGGGTGCTGTGATAAAATACAATAACCAAAGCAACTTCAAAAAGAGAGATTAAAGATTACAGTCCCTCATTGCAGGAAAGCCAAAGAGGCAGGAGCTTGAGACACCTGGCCATATCACATTCATAGTCAAAAGCAGAGAGAAATGAATGCATCCCTGACTCCTGCGGGTTGCTGATACTTTTGCTCAGCTACTTTTTTCATCCCTCCACAATTCCTGGCCTAGCCCATTAAATGGTGGTACCTTCATTCTGAGTATATCATCTTACTTCAATTAACAATAAAAGCAATTCCCCTCAGATATGTGTGGTGATATTGTGTTCCCCAAAATATTGTGCACCCTAATAAATTTATCTGGGGTCAGAGAACAGAACAGCCACTAGATATAGAGGCCAGAAAATTGGTGGCACACACCTTTAATCCTAGCATTTCAGAGGCAGAAATCCATCGGGATCTCGGTGAGTTCAAGGTCACACTGGAAACAGCCAGGCATGGTTACTCCTGCCTTTAATCCCAGGACGTGATGGCAGAAAGCAGAAAGGTATTTAAAGCATGAGGACAAGGAACTAGAGCCTGGTTAAGTTTGTAAGCTTTTAAAAAGCAACAGTTCAGCTGAGACTCATTTTGGATGAGGATGCAGAGGCTTCCAGTCTGAGGAAACAGGATCAGCTGAGGAATTGGCAAAGTGAGGTGGCTGTGCCTTGTTCTGTTTCTCTGATCATTCAGCATTCACTCCAATACCTGGCTCAGGCTAGCCTGGTTTAGCTATTCCTTATTAACATTCTCTTTGCATGTGATTTAAGATGTTGACAGTTCAAAAATTAACCAGCACAACCAGCAACCATAAATTTTTCCCCAGTAGAAACTCTTTGTATTGATTCCCTAAAGATTCAAGATAGATTTCAATAATTACTGGAACTACACAAATTCGCAATATGTCTATGTAGTTAGAGTTTTCCTGCCTGGCCCACAGTCAGGACAAATCTCTCTTACCTGCCAGGCCCATAGACGCTCAGAACCAACCAAGTAAACACACAGAAACTTACATTGTTTAGAAACTGTATGGCTGTGGCAGGCTTCTTGTTATCTACTTCTATCTTAAATTAACCCATTTCTATTAATCTATACTTTGCCACATGGCTCGTGGCTTACCAGTACCTTACATCTTGTCATGGCGGTGGCTGGTGGTGTCTTTCTCCTCTCAGCCTTCCACCTCCCAGAATTCTCTTCTCTCTTGTCCCACCTATACTTCCTGCCTGGCCACTGGCCAATCAGAACTTTATTTACACAGAGTGATATCCACAGCACTTCCCCTTTTCTTTTTTTTTTTTAAAGGAAGGTTTTAACTTTTACATAGTACAATTACATATAACAAAACAAACATCAAGCAAGAATTGCAGTTACAATATTAAAGAAGATATCCTATCTATCTTATATTTGTGAGTCTAATGTTTTATATCTAACATATCTTTTGTCATAACTGAGGAAATTATAACTATCTAGTCTTCAACCACATCAAAGACCTCAAAAGGATATAATATTACCTGAGAACCAGGAGAAGGATGCAAGCATTTTTTGGGAGTCTTGCAGAGTAGACAGAGACAACTGGCAGCCTGGACAGTCACCTAATGTTCCGTTGTAAAGTTGGGGCATCTATCTTCAGCCCACAGTGCTAGAGTCTCTTGGTCACTTCTCTCAGTGTCCTGTAGAATGTCTGGCAGTTTCCTCTGCGAAGCAGGAACCTGAAGGACCATTTTGTCAAGCAAAGTTTAGTGGTCACGTTTCTATGGGTCCTGCATGTCCAGTCGATCAAGCAGTCCACGCAAGAACAGTTTCTTGTCCAAATGGCTATTTTTGCCAAGGTGAAGATAAATTCCATATGAAGTGTTTTCAATGCCCATCCTCCTCTCTGAAGTAAATTGCTGCTGCCAGGAGCAGACATGTCTCACTGTCTAGAGAGTCTAAATTTTAAAAATATTTTAAATGCCATATTCTGTAGACCTTTGAAGTGTTTGAAGATTACCTGTCTATCTGAAATATCTCTGTGTATACCTAGAAGACTTTACTAACATGGCTATGAGTATGATTATCATAGATGACCAGTTATTAATCTATTTTTAATTATCCATTACAATTTTAAATGTGCTGTACAAACATAATACCTTAAACAAGAGTAGAAATATACACACAGTATAACAAAATTAACTTAAGTTTGTATCAATAGACTAAAATCTATACTAATGTAAAACATTTTAAACAAGTTGTTGCTCTTTAGAAGGAAGTTCCTTAATCTATCCTTTCATCCTATTATATCTATCCCCTTTTCTTCTTTAGAAAGAGATTGCATTTATAATCAACCTGCTTTAAAAAAAATATTGGTTTTTCTCTGTGCCACACCAGAGGGCTCTTTTGATTTGGGACACAAGAATCTCTTAACCTTTTCTTTTAGCAATATGTCTGGGTTTAGAGAAGGAGTGAGCCAATTCCATCTCCAAAGCCAGCTTGATATTTTTTGGGAATTTGGGCGTAGGTTAACTAACTACTGGAGGGGGGCACTGTATTTTATGGGGACATAAAGAAAATTTTAGGATTATGGAGTAGTCCATTAGGGTGAACCTCTGAGCCAGTTGCCTTGAAACCATTCTGGATGTTGGATCATCTGGGCCATTGTGTCATCAGAGACCTTTCAGGTGGTCTTGGCTGATCAAACCTGATGTATCTTAATCTGGAACAAATCCATATCCTCTGGCTTTCTGTGGAAACAAAAGCAGAGACTCTTTTCCAAAGCAACATATCTTTATATCCAAATTTTGAAGTCAAGTTACCTTTAAAATTTACATATTTGTTTAACTCAATAGCTTTTACAATCAAATCTTTTTCTACAGTTAAAAATCCCAAAGACAAGACAAACCAGATTCTCTGTGTAATATCCATCTTTGTAAGACTGAAACACCACTGTGGCTGCTGGCTCCGCCCACCTCAGCTTCCCAACATGGCGGTGGTACAGTTTACTGCCAGCTCTGGGTCTGGAGCCATGTGTACCATCAACTATCAGAAGCAGTTCTATCAAAGCAGTGCATAGCCCAGAAACTTTTTTTTTTTTTTTTAACTACCAAAGGCTAAATCCAACATGCAGCAGAGTAAAGTGCTGCTTGTAGATTCCTCATTCCTGCCACACTGCAGGTCAGACACATGCCAGGAACCCACCATAGTAGCTCGAACCGGCTGGCTGCCGCTAACTTGAGAGAGACAACTAGGAAACTGTTTTTAGCTCCGTTTTAGAATCTTTTTTCTCAGGTTTTAGGTAGAAACTCTTGCCAACACGTTGGGCACATTTGTAGTTGGAGAGCTTCTCTCCAGGATCCACCAAGCCCCCTCGGTCCCACAACCCACATATAAAACAATCATACAGACACTTATATTATTTAAACTGCTTGGCCATTAGCTCAGGCCTACCATTGTCTAGCTCTTACTCTTATATTTAGCCCATTTCTGTTAGTCTGTACTTGGACAATTATCTAAGCATAAGATATCTATAACTCAAATCAAATTGAACTGCACTGGTCTAGAATTCTCCTCCAGTAGAATTAGGTGGCTATATTTCCATAGCTCACACAGCATCCCTCCCAAGGATTCAAAACTTTCTCTTTTACCATGGTTATTGTTTTCTTGGTAATTCACTATGAGTAGACAAAGGAAATAATAGTGTTTGGTGGATATAAACAGTGGGAACACAAGAGTTAGTAAGAAGCAAGTGTCCTGTGCTGTGGATATCACTCTGTATAAATAAAATGCTGTTTGGCCAGTGGCCAGGCAGGAAGTATAGGTGGGACAAGAGAGAAGAGAATTCTGGGAAGTAAAGGCTGGGGTGGATATATACAGCCAGCTACCACCATGACTAGGAGGATGTAAGGTAATAGTATGCCACAAGCCACGTGGCAAAGTGTAGATTAATAGAAATGGGTTAATTTAAGATAGAAGAAGTAAATAACAAGAAGTCTGCCACAGCCATACAGTATCTAAACAATGTAAGTCTCTGTGTGCTTTACTTGGTTGGGTCTGAGTGTCTATGGGCCTGGCAGGTGAGAGAGATTTGTCCTGACTGTGGGCCAGGCAGGAAAACTCTAGCTACAGTCCTGTTTTCATCAAATTCTTTCTATCTTGTGTTTCCTAAGCACTGATTATGGTCTGAGTACCACTACCTGAAAGCCACAGATTCCAGTTTTAGTTGCACATTACCCTGGCTCTTGCTGTACTGCACAGATCTATGAATCTACTCTTCCTCCTCTTCCATTTCATACTACTTAATACAGATTCAACCCGTATCTCACACATGCAAACTTTGCTTTCCAGGCCCAGGAACTAAAGCAAAAAGATGCAAATAGAGACAAAATGTGCTATAATGGAGACACAGGTGTCCCCAGTTACTTATTAATATGTGAGGTTACAGATGTGTCCTGACCAGATTGTCCGACATTGTATAATAAACCGAAAATCTCATGGTATTCAAACGCTGGAAATTGATGTTAGTTTGTCAAAAATATGTTGCAAGACAGGGAAAAAAAAAAGATCTGTGAATCATATGAACTCACAGGACAGCAGTTCTGGATGATACATTTGTCTATGTTTTCCCATTTTGACTGAAAGAAAATTGAAGGGATAGTGAGCAGGTAGAGAGGGGTAATATGGTATTTTGAATATAAGTATTCTCTTTTGTCTTTTTTAATGATCTCTGTCTATATACAGTGAATTTCTAGATTATAGAATGGATGTGTTGAGCTTTTCCACACATCCCCAAATCCCATGGACTTTGCTTCAGTTCCATAGACTCTTTAAGACTCTGAATCACCCATAGTACTGGGAGTGGCTCCTGAGCAGGAATCAGATTTGTCAGTCGAGGTATGTCAAACTGACAGGGAAGGTCAAAAGTGCCTTTTGATGTAGAGTATTGCTGGGCTAGGTGAAAATATTGCTGAAACATGACCTTCAACTTTTATAAAAATCTTGGTGTTAAAATATTTCATGATTATATTTTTTCTATGTGATAATTCTAATTTATAAAAATAACCAGAAGAGTGATATGCCATTATGTATTTTAACATTAGCAATAAGGTAGTATGTAGGTTAAAATAAAATGTAAGCAGAGAGGTGGGTAGTGATGAAATGAACCAGTAAAATTTTTAAAATAAATTAGTTATGATTTACCAGTATTGAAATTATTTTTAATTTTATTATGAAAATGTCTCAACCCTTTGCCTAAAATACAGCTTTTTATATAGTTGGGCATTCTGAAGTCTTCTAAAATTTTATTGAAAAAACCTCACATTTCTATTGAATTATGAAACACTAATTATGAACATTTCCCTTTAAACAACTACAAACAAAACCCAACCAACAACAACAAAAACAAGCAACCAGAAGTCCACAAACAACCTAATAGGATTGTGAAGATTGGTTTATAAAGGTGGTAATTTAAATAAAGAAAATGCATGCTTAAAATGTGTGTATAATTTTACTTCCGTTGATAGGGATAAAATATTTTGTAATAGGCAGTTGTTCTTCAGTTAACCTTCCTTACAGAATTCTTTCCCTGTCCCTACTGGCTTGTATGTGTGATAGGGAAATTACAGGCCAGGAACTCCTGCATGATTGCTATGGCTGACTGCCTGTCAAGATTAAAACATTTAAACAAACCTTTAGGAGAGCGAGAGTGCAATCAAAGGTGTCCCCTGGGCATGCACACGTGTTTGAGAGGCAAGATGTCCGTACACCTATTCTGCTGGGTTCCCTAAAAGACACCAGTCTCAGGCTACCCTGGTGCTGCAGAGTATGGGGTTAACCTTTTATGAATAGACTTAAGCCTCAATCGACATGACAGAATATTTAACAGACTGAAAACGTTAGTAGTGTATTTATTGTTTAGCAATTTCATACTAAGGTGTGGTCCTGGTTAGTACCCTTAAGACACTACTGAATAAAGTAGGACTAAAAGAGCACACAATAGGCTTGCAGGCCTAGAAGCGGGAGCCCCCGCAGCAGCCTGAGAAGATCGCCCAGCTGTTGCTGAGAGACTGGCTGTCCGCAGAGAGGGAAGCCACCTGCAAATACGGACCCTGGCACTGGCAACCAGCTGCGGCGCCGCCTTGAGCATCCTCTGTAGCTTGCGCAGCAAAGCCAACTTCAAAAGGCAAGCAAATAAACGCAAAGCCAAAACCCCCCGCAGTTCTCCTCTAGCCCCTTGCCTTTGCAGCGGATGCTAGAACAGGACGAGTACGGAGCTGACTGAGCCTCCGTAGGTGAGGGCCCGCATCCCCGCTGGCCCATACCGGCGCCATCCGCATGATGCCACCCGCTGCCGCCGCCGCCACCGCCACCGCTCCAGCCCCAGCACCGTGACTGCTCAACACGGGGGTTACAGGTTGGTCACCGCCGCTGGCCCCAGAGGCTGCGGCGCAGCAGGCACCGAGTCCTGCTTAGGGGGCCGGGAGGCGCCCGGTTCGCCCTTCGCTGGGGCCTGGCCGGAGCAGGGGCTGGAGACCCGAGAGGCCGCCCACAGCTCAGCCTGGTGCGCGCAGGATAGGGACCCTCGGAGCCACTGTGCACTCTCCGGCCCCGGGCAAGCTCCTCCAGGGCCGGTCTTGGGAAGCCATGGGCCTCTGGATGGGGCCTTCCCAGCCTGGGCATCCAGCAGGTGCTGGGAAGTGGAAGAAGCAGGTGGCTGGGGGTGGGGCTGATATGCATGGTGACCATCACTGTGCTTCTGTCCTTGTCTGCCTCTGGCCTTCACCAGGGTCAACCCACAACCTGGACGAGGATTTGGGGTTACCTCTGCTCCATCAGCTTTTGGGGAGGCCTTCCTGGCCTTGCCCAACTCAGTGATCCTGCAGACTGATGTTTGTTAAATTGCCCTATTTTATTAGTTGGCCTGAGCCAACTATGGTTGAGCAACTGTCATTAGGGTGGCCCACACGGACCAGTAAAGTCTTGTCTTGCCAAAGCAACTCCATTTTGTCTTTGAATCTTTAAGAGCCCAGCTTGGAGAACCTGGATGGAATTAGGAAGTGGGTTCAATGGGCTAGTTGTTTCTCTGACTTAAATGTTGCTTTAAAACAACATAATGTTTCTGAACCTGGACCCTGTGTTTCTTATCATAGAAAAATACATATTTTAGCTTTGGGCCCACATTTTCAAAGACTATATTGTAAAGGGTATGTGAACACACACACACACACACACACACGCACACGCACACGCACACACACGCACACGCACACACACACACACCACACTCAACCTTAGGAAGATTGCACTCTGGACCCAATTTCCCTGGGTGGGAAATGAGAAGTAAGGCCCCTTGTGGCTTTTGTTTCTGTGGTTGTTAGTCTTTCAGATGGGATGATAAAATATAGGTGGCTGTTTCTGTTTTTATTTTTAAATTTATGGTTGCTCTTTTCATAGCTTTTGCTGTTCCCTGGGAAAGGAGCAGGGACTGTGACAATTTCTAAACAGCAGGAGTGGCTTTTTACATTCAGATTGTCCAAAAACCCAAATAAGAATCTCAAATCTCCACAAATTCAGAAATTTATTTCTGAATTGTTTGGTGTCCATTCTGTGCCATTCTGTGTTGAGCATTTCAGTCTCCTCTGATATAATTTTGACTCAGCCCTTTGATAAAACTATATAAAGGAAAGAGGAAAACTCAAGGTTTGCCAAATAGCTAAAATGTGTGAAGGGCCATTGGGGATTAGAAGTAGAAGGGATTACCTGTCTGAGTAGTATGCTGTCATTGAAAATGATGGTGTTAGAAGTACTATAAAAATGAAACCATGGCTTGTGATGGTAACAATATAGTTATAGCTCTGGGTGTGACTTGCAAGGAAATTCAATAGGAAACATATAGATTTGAAAGAAGAAAATCTGCTCATAATAGCATCATTTTCTCACAGCTCAGTGAGCTGAAGGCTATATAGTGTTTTCTTTTCTTTTCTTTCTTTCTTCCTTCCTTTCTTCCTTCCTCCCTCCCTCCCTCCCTCCCTCTCTCTCTCTTCCTCTCTTTCTTCCTCTCTTTCTTTCTTTCTTTCTTTCTTTCTTTCTTTCTTTCTTTCTTTCTTTCTTTCTTTCTCTCTTTCTATTTGAGGATGGCAGTGTGTTCCAGTTGCTTTTTTCCCCCTCTTACCAGCACTAAGTGTGACTGTATGTGTTTGTCTGTAAGTGTACCTGTGGAAGAACATATTTATTTCATCATTCATCAATGGTGCTAAGATAATTTTAGACTTACTTGCTTGCATAGCAAACTAGTCACATGTAGATCTCAAGTTGTAAGAAAAACTTCACATCTCAGCTTTAATATTGTAATATAAGTAAGATACTGAACTAGGATATGGGTATTCTTTGAGGAAAAGAGATGGACTCACTTCCTAAGAATCTGTCAGGAAAATACTCATGCAGGTCATCACAAAGTGAGGCATTTCATTCTAGTTTGGGTCTGGAAACAATGCTCTGGAGCGTCAAGATATTGTAAATTACTCTTCTCCCCAAATGGTAACAGTGTTTTAGAATTTGAAAGCCTGTCCTGTCATATAAGTCTTATCTGTGTCAAGGATTTTCCTGAGAAGCTTTGTGACTTCAAAAAGACTTTTCCCTGTACAGACGTTTTATTTTTTAAATATTTGTTATCTCCTAAAATATTTCTTGTAATTTCTGAGATTATAATTACATAATTTCTCCCTTCCTTTTTCTCCCCCCAACCCCTCCCATATACTCCTCCTTGTAATCTTTAAAATTCATGGCCAATTTTTATAAATTGTTTATATACATATGTATACTCATATATACATATCTAACTATAATCTACTCAGTCTGTGTAATGTAACTTGTGTGTATGTTTTCAGGTCAGGTCTGACCACTTGGTATTGGATAATCAGTTGGTGTGCTCTTCCCTATGGCAGAGTATTTTTCCTGCTCTTATCATTCCTGTAGCTCTTTGTGTAGGGTTGTGGCCTTGTGCTTTCCCTTGTCTACATTAGCATGTTTATTGCTGTTGTCCTTGTTCAGCTTATGTTTAGGTAATATGTTGGTGAAACTAAGTAGGTTTCTTATTATAATTAAGGGGCATAGAGACAGCTAAAGGTTGGGGAAAGAGATATTCATCTGCCTTTTAAACAAGCTAATACAAATGATTACAATTTCCTTCTTCTCAGTAGTCTTGGTAAGTTCAGAATGTTAAGTAACTGCGGTCATAATGTTAATTAATCTTTATGCTATTTGTTCTATGTACTATTTATTATAAACATTTGAAATGTTTCTGTACAGTTTGCTTACTTTAAAACTTTGTAACACTATATTGCACTATCCTCCCACAAACATAACCTTACTTGCTAAACTATTACATCTGTTATTGCATACTTGTGGCTTCTACTTTTTCACCACTGTAAAATATATATATATATATATATATTGATAGGTCATCAGGCTACATTAATCAATTTCTATCTTAAGATATATGAATATTTATTTAAATACACATGTAAAATTTAATTGCCTTTTAAAAAAATTTACTCTATAGTGATGTGTATTGCCTTCATGAATTCATTTGCCCCACATGTATGCAGGTGTTTGTGGAGGTCAGAGAATATCAGATACCCTAAAACAGGAGTTAGAAAAGTTAATGAGCCACCAAGTGGGTGTTGGGAACTGAACCCAGATCCACTGCAAGAACTAGAACTGCTCATAACTGAGTCGCCATTTCAACCCCATAAAATATAAATATATTCAGATTATATTCCATGCTTTAGAAGTAGACCTGCCACCTTTTTATCTGACAAACTGAAGTTTGTTTTATTTGATTTATATTCATTTAAATTTACATAGTTAATTTTTTTATTATATTTGTGTTTTAATTTTACACATCAGCCATGGGTTCCCCTGTTCTCCCCCCTCCTGCCCCCACCCCCGCCTTTCCCTCAGCCCCTCCCCCCCATTCCCATCTCCTCCAGGGCAAAGACTCCCCTGGGGATTCAGCTCAACCTGGTAGATTCAGTACAGGCAGGTCCAGTCCCCTCCTTCCAGGCTGAGCAAAGTGTCCCTGCATAGGTCCCAGATTCTAAACAACCAGCTCATGCACTAAGGACAGGTCTGGGTCCCACAGCCTGGATGCCTCCCAAACAGTTCAAGCTATTCAATTGTCTCGCTTATCCAGAGGGCCTGATCCAGTTGGGGACTCCACAGCCCCTGGCTCATAATTCATGTGCTTCCATTAGTTTGGCTATTTGTTCCTGCGCTTTCCCAATCTTGGTTTCAACAATTCCCACTCTTACAATCCCTCCTCTTTCTCGACAATTGGACTCCTGGAGCTCCACCTGGGGCCTGGCTGAGGATCTCTGCATCCACTTCCATTAGTTATTGGATGAGAGTTCTAGCATGACAGTTAGGGTGTTTGGCCATATGATCACCAGACTAAAGACCTGCCACTTTTAAAGCATTTGTGAGTGACCTTCCATCTTAATGAAAGAAGAAAAATTAATAATTTGACCTTATGACTTTTGTGTAATTTAATGACTTGTAAGAAATTCTTCTGAAAACCAAATAATAAAATTGAACTTCTGTAGTAAAACTATAATTGAAAAACAATAAAAATTGAAAGTTGAAAAAAGTAAATAAATGAAATTTTTTTAGGTAAAATGTGGGGTGGGTTTCAGTTTAATTTTGTTTTGCTTTCTTTTTTTTTTTTTTACTTAGACTTCAAAGAAATGATCAAAGGAGTTTTTAGTGAAATCTCTTCACCCACAAATTAAGAAAAAGGATGAACATAACTCCTGTATATCAGAAACCAAAATATTTTTGTTTAAGTCCGTAGAGATGTTGCAGTTTCAGCTCTCTCTAGGAGGGTTGCTCGAATACTAACAATGAGAAATTCCAGAATCATCTCCTAATGTTAGCATGGTGGTAGCTAACACTGGGTACTGGGTGTTGGTGAGACAAGTGTTTCACTTCTGAAGCAGTTTCCCCAGCAGGTACCAGGACAAGTGGATCTAGACCCAATGGAATATGCTCATCTGTCAGGGACTGAACCAGTGAGTCCAGAGGGTGAGCAGGTGCAGGGCTCCAGGGAGGTAGCAAAGGAGGATTAGAAATACAAAAGGCCCAAACTCTGTAGCCAAAGGATTCATTTATGGGGAGATCAAGAGGGAAAATTATATCCAATTATGCAAAGCAAAGAGATGAAAGGAAGACTTTGTCTGTAGCGAGGAGGATGGCCTCTCTGGAAGACAGCCAACAGAGACATGCACACATGTTCTTCATGACCAAGAAAACAGCACAAGTGGAACATAGCCATGTTTTAGAGTGAAATAAGATCATTTCCCCCCTTTTAGATTAAAAAGTATCCAAATACACAAATCAAAATAGGCTATCATGTGTCAGGAAAGATAAATAAAGCAGAGCCAACATCTACATATAGCCTGGTGAGAACTGAATTTGAAAATGAAAATGAAAATCGCTCATCAGCATTCTGGCCAAGTGTTTGCTTTTTTTAGTTTCATGTGTACAAATGGACAATTCGGATTGAATTGATATCCTCTCACACAAATTATCAATAAACAATAAAATAGCATCCTTTAAATGAATAATTTGGAAAAATATCACAGGATAGTTCTCTAATAGGCTCAAAATGAAAAAAAAATGCATGCAAGGCTACTATAAACAATGAGGTTGAAGTATATAAGAATCAGAAAAACAGTTAAATGAAGAGAAAAATGACTTTAAGGCTATTGTAGTTGTTATCTTCAATACAGTTCTGAGTAAAGACAGACACTTTACATATATAATCTTATCATTATAGAATGCATGGCTAAAAGTATTGTTACAATGAATGGGAGAAGATATGGCTTGGAGATTTAGTATCTTCTCAGAGTTCAGTGCCCTAAAAGGACATTAGGAATAAATACTCAAGGTTAAGAATTAAAGAGAATGGAAAAATGAGAACTATACAGAGAAAGAGAAGATTAAAAACCAAAAATGAAAACATGAATGAGTTAATTGTGAAGTACAAAAGCTCTATAACAGACAGATGAGAGCTATGCTATTTCTAGTATCTAGGAAATATTAATATTTCTTAGCCGGGCAGTGGTGGTGCACGGCTTTAATCCCAGCACTTGGGAGGCAGAGCCAGGTGGATCTCTGTGAGTTCGAGGCCAGCCTGGGCTACCAAGTGAGTTCAAGGAAAGGCACAAAGCTACACAGAAAAACCCTGTCTCAAAAAACCATAATAATAATAATAATAATAATAATAATAATAATAATAAATTTATTTTGCATATATTTATTGTGTGTAGTTGAAAGTTTCTTAGGGACAGTTTCTGGTATATTGTATTCTCTGACCATACTCATCTCCACATAACTTTTCTACTCCTTCTTTCCCCCAAACTGGCATCCTTCCTTCTCTTGTCTGTCTTTTACTTTCATGTAATATATATGCATAAGAAAATATTATGTGCATATATATATATATATACATATATATATAATGTATCTATAAACAGTTTAGGGTCCACAAATGAGATAAATGTGATATTGATCTATGGATCTAGCTTACTTTACTTATATGATGATCACCAGTTGCATTAATTATCCAGCAAGTATGTTTCATCCATCCTATGGCAGAATAAAACTCAAATGTGTACCCAACATATTTTTTTTTAGCCATTGGACATTTATTTGACAGATACCTAGACTGATTCCATAGTCTTGGCTATTGTGTTACATGTTATAATAAACATGATGTGCAGATGTCACAGGAGTATGTTCATTCAGAGTCCTTTGTTTATATTCCCAGGAATACTATGATTGAGTTGTAGGTAATTCTAGTTTTGTTCTTCTGAGGACTTGTCATACTGAGTTTCATAATAACCTGACCAATTTTCATTTCCATCAGTAATGTATCATGGTTTTTCCCTCTTCGACATTTGCTAGCTTTATAGTTTGCTTTTCTAACCATTTCTATTGTTTGAGGTGAGATGAAATCCCACTGTAATTTTGATTTTCATTTTCTTGATAGCAAAGGGTGTTTAATATGTTTCTCTATTTACTGACAATTTGTATCTCATATCTTGAGAACTGTCTCTTCATTTCATCAGTATATTTATTGATGGGCTGTTTGATTTCTTGCTTAGGTTTTTTTTCTTTAATTTAGTTCTTTATGTATTCTAGAAACTAATCCTCTGTTAGAGGTATAATAATCCATATTCATTGGTAGCAAGCATTAAAATGTATGGAAATAAAGCTGTTATTGGAGAAATTGGATAATCTGTTGGTGGTAATGGGGATAAAGGTGAATGTTTTACCAAGAGAAACAAAATGTAAACAAATCTTGGTAACCAAACAAAGAGATTAAAATGGAAAATAAACTCTATCTCTAAGATTGTATGATTCAGAATGTTTTTTAGTGTTTTATCATGTCTACAGAAACCAATTATTTATCTTTCAAAGCATAAGCTAAATTGTTTGACTTGTTTTCTTCTGATTGATTTTGAATATCACTCCTTGAGTAGAAATGTATTTTTTTTATAAAATAGTTCCTTAATGCCTTTTTATTGAAAAAATTTTCCTACAATATATTCTGATCATGGTTTCACCTCTCACAACTCTTCCCAGATCCTTCCCACCTCCTCACCCCCACCAAATTCATGCTCTTTTTCTCTCTAGGAAACAAATACTTTCTAAAAGTACAAATTATATAGGTCTATTACACCTAAGATAAAATTTGTATTAGACAAATAAGTCTCTGATGGTCTATAACCAGTAGACATTAGTTGTTAAATTTTATTGAAGTTTAAAAAGTAGAAAATATAAAACTTGAATAATTAGAAACCTTCTAAGCATGAAACATGGAAATGTAGTCTTTCTGTGGGCTGAAGTAAAGATATTAAAATGTACGTTATAAATAGAGACTAAAGAATAACAGAACTTGCTGATTTTGAAGGAAATGTTCTTGAATCATCAAATCATCATATTCATTTTCCTTAGCTGATATATATAACATCATCTAGTGATCTGTTAAACAATTTTTCATTCAAAGTATTTTTTTGATGTCTAATTTCTGGAGTTGTTTATATATTCCGGGTATCAGCCCTCTGTCAGATGTGGGGTTGGTGAAGAACTTTTCCCATTCTGTAAGCTGTCACTTTGTCTTGTTGAATGTGTCCTTTGCACTACAAAAGCTTCTCAGTTTCAACAGGTCCCATTGATTGATTGTTTTTCTCAGTGTCTGTCCTATTAGTGTTATAAGTAGAAAGTGATCTACAGTGCCAGTGCATTCAAGAGTACTTCCTACTTTCTCTTCTATCAGATTCAGAGTAACTGGATTTATGTTGAGGTCTTTGATCCACTTGGACTTAAGTTTTGTGCACACTGACAGATATGGAACTATTTTCACCCTTCAACAAATTGACATCCAGTTATGCCAGCACCATTTGTTGAAGATGCTTTCTTTTTTCCATTGTACATTTTTGGCTTCTTTGTCAAAAATGATATGTTCATAGGTGTGCGGGTTAATGTCAGAGTCTTCAATTCAATTCCATTGGTCCACATGTTGGTTTTTATGCCAGTACCAAGCTGTTTTTATTATGGTTGCTGTATAGTAGAGATTGAGGTCGGGGATGGTGATGCCTCCAGAGGTTGTTTTATTGTACCGGATTCTTTTGGCTATCCTGGGCTTTTTGTTCTTCCATATGAAGTTGAGTATTATTCTTTGCAGGACTGTGAAGAATAGTGTTGGTAATTTGATGGGGATTGTGTTGAATCTGTAGATTGCTTTTGGTAAGATCACCATTTTTACTATGTTAATCCTGCCTATCCATGTGCATGGGAGATCTTTCCATTTTCTGACATCTTCAATTTCTTTTTTCAGGGACTTAAAGTTCTTGTCATATAGGTCCTTCACATGCTTAGTTAGAGTAACCCCAAGGTATTTTATATCATTTGTGGCTATTGTAAAGGGTGATGTATCTCTGATTTCCTTCTCAGCCTGTTTCTCTATTGTGTATAGGAGGGCTACTGATTTTTTTTAGTTGATCTTGTATCCTGCTATGGTGCTGAAGGATTTTATTAGCTGTATCATTTCCGTGGTTGAATTTTTGGGGTCACTCATATATACTATCATATCATATGCAAATAGGGAGAGCTTGACTTCTTCCTTTCCAATTTGTATCTCCTTAATCTCCTTATGTTGTCTTATAGCTCTGGCTAGAACTTCAATTACTATATTGAATAAGTATGGGGAAAAGGGACAGCCTTGCCTTGTTCCTGATTTTAGTGGTATTGCTTTGAGTTTCTCTCCATTTAATTTGATGTTGGCTGTCAGCTTCCTGTAGATTGCTTTTATTATATTTAGGTATGTTCCCTGTATTCCTGATCACTCCAAGACCTTTATCATGAAGGGGTGTTGGATTTTGTCAAATGCCTTTTCTGTGTCTAGTGAGATAATCATGTGGTTTTTTTTTTTTCTTTGAGTTTGTTTATTGGTGTATTACATTGACAGACTTTCGTATATTGATCAACCCTTGCATCCCTGGGATGAAGCCTACTTGATCATGTTTTGATGTGTTCTTGGAGTCTGTTTGCCAGTATTTTATTGAGTATTTTTGCATCAATGTTTATGAGGGAGATCAGTCTGTAGTTCTCTTTCTTTGTTGCATCTTTGTTTGGTTTAGGAATCAGGGTAATTGTAGCCTCATAGAAGGAGTTTGTTAATATTCCTTCTGCTTTTATTGTGTGGAACAATTTAAAGAGTATTGGTATTAAGTCTTCTTTGAAGATCTGGTAGAATTCTGCAGTGAAACCATCTGGTCCTAGGCTTTTTTTGGTTGGGAGACTTTTAATGACTGATTCTATTTCCTTAGGGGTTATTGGACTATTTAAATGGTTTATCTGGTCTTGATTTAACTTAGGTATGTGGTACCTCTCCAGAAAATTATCCATTTCTTTTAGATTTTCCAGTTTTGTGCAGTAGAGGTTTTTGAAGTATGACCTGATGATTCTCTGGATTTCCTCATTGTCTGTTGTTATGTCCCCCTTTTCATTTCTGATTTTGTTAATTTGGATGCTCTGTCTGTCATTTGGTTAGTTTGGATAAGGGCTTGTCTATCTTGTTGATCTTCTCAAAGTGCCAACTCTTTGTTTCATTAATCCTTTGTATTGTTCTCTTTATTTCTATTTTATTGATTTCAGCTCTCAATTTGATAATTTCCTGGTGTCTGTTCCTCCTTGGAGACTTTGCTTCTTCCTGTTCAAGGGCTTTCAGGTGTGCTGTCAAGTCACTAGCGTGAGATTTCTCCAACTTCTTTATGTGGGCATTTAGTGCTATGAATTTCCCTCTAAGCATTTCATTGTGTCTCTTAAGTTTGGGTATGTGGTATATTTATTTTCATTGATTTCTAGGAAGTCTTTAATTTCTTTCTTTATTTCTTCCTTAACCCATTGGTTGAGCACTTTCCAGTTTCCATGAGATTGTAGGATTTCTGTAGTTTTTTCTGTTGTTGAAATCTAACTTTAAACCATGGTGGTCTGAGAGAACACAGGAGGTTATTCCAATTGTTTTGTATCTGTTGAGATTTGCTTTGTGGCCAAGTATGTGGTCAATTTTAGAGAAGGTTGCATGGGATGCTGAGAAGAAGGTATATTCTTTTTTGTTTGGGTGGAATGTTCTGAAGATATCGATTAAGTCCATTTGAGCCATAACATCAATTAAGACCATTATGTCTCTTTTAAGTTTCAATTTGGCCAATCTGTCCAGAGGTGAAAGTGGGGTGTTGAAATCTCCCAGTATTAATGTGTGGAGTTTTATATGTGATTTAAGCTGTACTAATGTTTCTTTTACATATGTGGGTGCCCTTGTGTTTGGGGCATAAATGTTCAGAATTGAGACTTCATCTTGGTGTATCTTTCCTGCAATGAGTATGTAATGTCCTTCATCATCTCTTTTGATTGATTTTAGTTTGAAGTCTATTTTGCTGGGTATTAAGATGGCAACACCAGCTTGCTTCTTAAGACCATTTGATTGGAAAGTCTTTTCCCAGCTTTTTATTCTTAGGAGGTGTCTGTCTTTGAATTTGTGGTGCGTTTCTTGTATGCAGCAGAGTCCTGTTTTCATATCCATTCTGTTAGTCTGTGTCTTTTTATAGGTGAATTGAGTCCATTGATATTAAGGGATATTAATGGCCAGTGGTTGTTCATTCCTGTTATTATTTTTATTTTTTGGTGGTAGTGTGTGTGTACTTCTCTTCTTTGGGGTTTACTGCTGTGGTGTTATCTATTGCCTGTGTTTTCGAGGGTGTATCTGCCTTTCTTAGGTTGGATTTTCCTTCTAGTGCTTTCTGTAGGGCTGGGTTTGTGGATAAGTATTGTTTAAATCTGGTTTTGTCTTGGAATGTCTTGTTCACTCCATCTATGATGATTGAAAGTTTTGCTGGGTGTATTAGTCTAGGCTGGCATCCATGGTCTCTTAGTGTCTGCATTATATCTGTGCAGGTCCTTCTGGCTTTCAAAGTCTCCATCCAGAAATCGGGTGTTATTCTGATTGGTTTGCCTTTATAAGTCACTTGGCCTTTTTCCTTTGCTGCCCTTAATATTCTTTCTTCTATAAGTTTAGTTGTTTAATTATTATGTGGCAAGGGGACTTTTGGGGGGGTCTAGTCTGTTTGGTGTTCTATAGGCTTCTTGTATCTTCATAGACATTTCATTCTTTAAGGTGGGAAAGTTTTCTTCTATGATCTTGTTAAATATATTTTCTGTGCCTTTGAGTTGGTATCTTCTCCTTCCTCTATCCCTATTATTGGTAGGTTTGGTCTTTTCATGGTGTCCCAAATTTCTTGGACATTTTGGGTCATGACTTTGTTGGTTTTAGTGTTTTCTTTGACTGATGAATCTACTTCTTCTAACGTATCCTCAACACCAGAGATCCTGTCTTCCATCTCTTGCATTCCTTTGGTTATACTTGCATCTGAAATTCCTGTTCATTTACTCAGATTTTCTATTTCCAGCATTCCTTCTGCTAGTGTCTTCTTCATTTTTTTCTATTTCCCTCTCCAGGTCTTAGACTGTTTCTCTTGCTTTTTCATGATTTTCCTTCATGGACTTATTGTTTTCTTCTGCTTTATTTGTCCTTTCCTCTAGTTTTTTATAGTGTTCTTCCCATTTTTTTGTCTGTTCCTACACTTTATTTTTTATTTCTTCTATATAAGACTCTAGCCTCTTCATGATGGTACTTATAAGGTCGTTTTCTTCTTCTTCTTCCATTCCGTGATGTTCAGGTCTAGCTGTTAGAGAAGGGCTAGGTTCTGGTGATGCTGTATTGCTCTTTATTTTGTTGTATGTACTTCTTCTTTGGTGTCTGCGCATATCCATGTGGTTTCATTCTTGGTCTTATCAGTGTACTTGGTCCAGACAGAGCTGATAGATTTAGGGAGCCTCTCTCTGGTCCAGTTGAAGCTCTGGGCTGCATGGGAGCTCTGGTACAGATGAGATTGCTGGCTGGATAGGAGCTGGGGGGCTGGACTCTGAGTCTCAGGAAGTCCCTGGGGTCTCCTTATCTTGTCCAAATGGGAGCTCCTCTTGTCCAGATGGGAGTTCTGGGAAAGGATGAAAGCTCTGGGCCAGATAGGAGTTCCAGGGCAGATGGAAGCTGGCGGTTCTCTGGTCCAGATGGGACTTCCGGGTCAGGATGGAATGCTGGACACTGGTTCTGAGTCTCCAGAAGTGGCTGGGTTCTCCAGCAGATGGGTGGGTGGGCAAGGCTTTGAGGCTGTAGTGTCCACCAGAGGAACTCTCTGGTCTAGATGGGAGTTCCAGGGTGAATGGGAGCTGTGGGCTGGTCTCTGAGTCTCAGGAAGTGGCTGGGGTCTTGGGTAAATGGGTGTGGGGGCAGGGTGTGGAGACTGCAGGGTCTGCTTGCAGTCTTGGAAAAGGGGAGCCTTCCCACAGGGCAGGCAGATTGGCTGGAACCTGCGGCCAAGTTGGGCAGGTCCTCCCAGGATGGTGCTCAGGGGTGGGACCCAGGGGCGGTTGCCTCTCTGACTATAACCCCAGGCGATTTCTATTTTTTATATAAAACAAAAGACAAAATGTTTTTCCAAGGACTGGTATGGTACACTCAATGTTAGAGCCATACCTGTGAGAAGATGTGTGCGTGTGATCTCTGGCGTAACAAACAAGCAAAAAAAAAAAAAAAAACCCAAAAACCAAAAACAAAAACAAAACTACAATTTGAGATACTATGACTTGAAAGGGAATTAGTAACAGTAATTAAATGAAAGGGGCCTTTGTACATATAAAGAACAAAGAAATAAGAAAGACAATACTGTGGCTAGAGAGATAGCTCAGCAGTTAGGAGCCCTGGCTGCTCTTTCAGAGGACTGGTGTTCAAGAGGATTACAGCCATCTGTAACTTTAGTCTCAGGATATCTAACACTGTCTTCTGTCTTCTGGGGGTACCAAGTATGCATGTGGTGTACAGAATATGTGCAAATGAAACATACATACAAATCAAATTAAAATAAATAAATATTTTAAAAATATGGCACTGTTGAAGTGTAACATGAATCTGTGTGGTCCTTCTAGCTGCGTGTTGGGACCTGGAGTATTTAGGGTGCTAGGATTTGGAACATGAGCAGAAAGAGTGAGAGTCACAGTCAATTATGTCAAGTTGAACTATGTTGTTGCCCTGTATCTGAGAAACAGCATAAACACAAGACTCAGTGTTAGTGGGACATTAGCTGAGGGTAATGGACATTGAAGGCATGGCAACTGGGATAGGTAGAGGAAGACAATCTTGTAAAACATGATGCAGAAGACAGAAAATTTCAAATCCTATGTTCAATAGCTCCTAGAAGGAAAAATGAATAGCAATGCTGCAAACACCTCACAGATTAAAAACAAAACTGATTAATTCCATTTTAATTTTGACAAGAGGGTAGAAATCAAATGAGGAAAATGTATGGCTTTTGCTTCCATGGATTAATTGACTATTTAATGAGAACAAGGAAGAAGAATACGTTTTCTTTCTGAGTTTCTGTTAGCTATTTCTGAGTAAAAGATTTATCAATGAACATACTGTAACTATGCAGCCTCTCCCTATATTGAATTATTTAAATATCAACTTTTAATAAGTGTGAAAAAAGCTTTTGAAAGCCATATATTTCAAACTTAGTACACTGCCTTATCAAGGACACTTCTGGAAACAAAAATGATATATTGGCTTATTAGTGCATAATACTGATAAGGAAAAATACACAGCAGCAATTTCCATCAAAATAGGAAGCTCACCTAGGATACTTAAATATCCACACTGTTCTTCCTTTATCAGGAGAATAATAGTTGTCTGTGCTCTGTTACACTGACTGAACATGAACAAAGGTGTCAAGCAACACCCAGTGCAAAGGAAAATTGCTATCACTAACTGTCCTAAATTAATCTGAGATTCTTTGTACATTTATGACTTGAATTTATTTTATTGCTTGAATATTTTTCTTTTATTGAAAATAGATTGTTTTTATCATATAACATACCCTGATTATGGATTTCTCCTCCCTCTACTCCTCCAAGTTCCTCCCCACCTCCACCCACCACACCACACAATCTAGACCCATCCTTGTCTGTCTCTCATTAGAAAACAAACAGGCATCTAAGGTATAATAATAAAATAATTCTTTAAATAGAAAAGCCCTGAAACAACATTATGAAACAAGGAACCTTCAAAGATACCATTGAGTTTGTTTTCTGTTGGCCATTTACTGCTGGGCATGCAGTCTACCCTTGAGAGTACTCTGTTTCCCCAGTGAGTCTTCCTTGGAAGAAACTGAATTTTTATTTGCAAATTGTTATCAATTAGAGATTTCTTCTTGTTGGGGAATATTATTTTAAAGTTTGTTACTTTTGTTTATGTTGCATTTGTTTAACTTTGTGAAACTGTGTTACTGTGCCTGTCTAAAACACCTGATGGTCTAATAAAGAGTTGAATGGCCAATGGAGAAGCAGGAAAAAGGATAGGTGGGGCTGGAAGGAAGAGAGAATAAATAAAGGGAGAAATCTGGGAGAAGGGAAAAAAATCAAGAAATGAGAAAGGAAGGAGGAGGACATCAGGGTCAGCCATCCAGTGACACAGTAAGCCACAGAATAAGAAACAAAGAAAGGTATACAGGAATAGAAAAGGTAAAAGCCTACAGGCAAAGGTAGAAGGGATAATTTAAAGTTAAGAAAAGCTGGCTAGAAACAAGCCAAACTAAGGCTGGGCATTTATAATTAAGAATAAACCTCTGTGTGTGATTTATTTGGGAGCTGGGTGGTACATAGGAGGGACAAAGAGGGAGAAGAATTCTGGGAACAGGAAGGCTGGTCAGGAGTCATCAGCCAGACACAGAGGAAGCAAGATGTAAAAGTACCAGTAGGCCACAAGCAACGTGGCAACTTATAGATTAATAGAAATGGGTTAATTTAAGATATAAGAACTAAACAACAAGAAACCTGCCACACCATAAAGTTTATAAGTAATGTAAGTTTCTGTGTGTTTACTTGGGTCTAAGTGGCTGCAGGCCTGGACAGGACTGTAGAAAACTCCAGCTAAAGTGGTGGGCCCCCTAAAAGAGCAAAAACAAACAACAGCTTCTGGATTAGAGATGAGGTATATGTCTACTTCTCCTTTCAGCTCTAGAACCCCATCTGGTATAGACCTGTGCAGGCCCTGTGCATGCTGCCTCAGTCTCTATGAGTCCATATATGCATGGATCATAATTTATTTCTTGAATATTTTATTTACTGCACAATATTATTGAAATAGTCAAAGTTCCAGTGATTCTGGAGCTGCTTGATAAGTTTTAATGTATGTGTGGATTCTTTGGAGTTTGGACAGATCATTTTATTGGTACTGTCAGACTTGGTAACATGTTGGCAGCAGTTGAAGAGAACATCAATGAGAGTGGCAGACAGCTGGTGTCATTCAATTATAGTCTAACTGTTTTGATGTATCAAATATAGCCAACTAGATTCTTAAAAAATAAATTATGTATATTTCTGCAGATAAATCAGTCAAAAGACAGTTTTTATTCAGGTAGAATATTGGTAAGAAAAGGTACATGCAATTCACATGTCCATCAATCTCCCCTGTCTCTGTGGAAAAGCGATAAGGGTTAGGTCTCTAAAATTATTTGTCTAATCTTTGAATCCCATATGGAACCACTCTCATCCTTCTTTGTCTTATTAAAGGATTTCAAAAATATTTTGCAACCATTCTCCAGATAAGTAGGAGCCTGTCATTTAAGAGACATCTCAAATTAAGGCTACCAGATGTGTTCCCCAACCCAAAGTAAATCAGAGAATAAGTATCATTTGAATATTTCGCATACATTTACATTGGATGTCAAGAGTCCCTAACTCCAATTATGTAAAATAAAATTAATTAGTGACACATACTGCAAAGCCCATATTTAAATTCTGTGTTCAAAGTAACAACAGCTTGGAAATACAATGCACATTTTAAAGACAAATAGCTTGAATTTCTCTGGGAATAGGAAGGTTAGGGAAAGTCAGCTACTCAGATGGATTGAAGAGTATATAGCAAAGAGAAGTGGACCCTCAAACACAGAGAAGCATATTCAAAATTTCTTTGTTCTGAACTGTATTTTATTTTCTTTCCCAGTGAAAATCACAGGTGCATATATTTATACTCCTTGCAAACACATTGTGTTCCTCTTCTGTCTAAGAGGAGCTAAATGTTACTCACTGTCCTTGATGAATTTTCTTTAAGCATTAAGAGCACTTTGGAGCACCAGACAAGAGAGAAAGTGAGTGGACACTCCTGGTATTGAAATGGCTACATTTTCCTTACTTGAAATTCTCATCACTTCCTCTTACCTGCAGAGTACTGCCTTCTGTCATCTGCCTTTAGTTGTCCTCCTAAGGATGTTAAGCATGCCATTGGCCAACTCTCAACACTTGAGGCTTTGTAATCCATGGACTTGTTTTTAATCTCAAACTTGCTTAAATATCATTGATCAAGTTGTCACTGGCCTCAAAGCTGAGATTTCTTATACATACACAAAACATCAAGGCACTTTTTTGGTGAACTCTTAGGCAACAGGATCATTGATTCTTTGAGGTCAACCCAAGACTCAGTCACATCTGATCCTTCTTCCTTGTTTAAGTCTAGAATGTGTTTACATGTTACTCTATGGCCACATTTGTAAAATGTTGAACCCAATGTGCTGGTTATACTGTTTTGCAAAGAAGTGAAAACACAGAAGCAGAAGGCTACAATTTCAAAGCTGGCCAGGTCTACATGAGTTCCAGGCAAGGCAGATCTATAGAGTGAGACCCTGTCTGAAAAACCAGAAACAGATAAACAAGGCTCAGTATAGTGTTAATCAAATGGGGAGTGTTACTTTGGAATGAAGGGTGGTCAGGCATCTGTCTTGACAATTCTTCTTTAATCATGCTGCATTTACTTGTCATTTGATATATAGTAGTCCCTTCTTCAATGGCTGATAACTTTAGAAATTACCAGCAATGTCCATAAGGAAATGACATATATAATAGGTTGTAGATAATATGGAATTGTGGAAACAGGTGACAATCCAGTATCTCATCTTCAGGTGCAGTTGATGAAGAACTGATGTTAGAAGAACAAGGAAACTTTAGATGGTTACTGATTAAAAATAACAGAAAAGGCCTCCAACTGCTGGAGCTTCTCTCCCTATTCTCTGTGCCCTTCACCCTTTCGGAAAAAGACAAAATGAGAAATCATCTTAGGATTATGCTTGGAACAGAACATGCATGTGAATGACATATTAAAATGGTAGAAGGAATCCTTGTTGTCATGGCCATGGTAGCAGCTCCACAGAGTAAAGAATTTTCTAATAATCTGTGTTCTCTATGAGATAAGTAATTTTGTTCCAGCT
Organism: Onychomys torridus; assembly: GCF_903995425.1. Classification (NCBI taxonomy): domain Eukaryota; kingdom Metazoa; phylum Chordata; class Mammalia; order Rodentia; family Cricetidae; genus Onychomys; species Onychomys torridus. The sequence goes on along the minus strand of NC_050451.1, from coordinate 111,613,200 downwards.
CTTTTACACAAGTTGTCTCTAAACTGTTTTTGATTAATAATATAATCTTTTTGATTGGAAGGAAAGAATTTGATTTTATAAATATCAATTTTAGCTCATTTTTTTCTGTGTCTAGATATGTGTGTTTGTTATATACAGTACCATGGGGCACATTTATGATCTCCAAGTGCGCTACTCATGTAGGAAGGACTCAATGCTTTTGATAGGAAAGGAGGTAGGTTAGGTGGCTAATAAAGCTTTCTCTTTTCCTTTTTCCAGACTTTGGTTTTGTACTTACCTTCCAAAGCTAACTTCAGCATGCTCAAAAGGAAACAAAGCTCCAGGGTGGAAGCCCAGCCAGTTACTGACTTTGGTCCTGATGAATCTCTGTCAGACAATGCTGACATACTTTGGATTAATAAGCCAGTAAGTCATCTTTCTGAATTTTGGAAAAGCACGTGCTGATATAAGAGAAATTTCATTCATAAATTCAAAACTTATGTACTTTTAGGTTTGAACTATGGTTGAGCTACAGTGGAAAGTAAATGAGTCTTAGAGTCTTGTGGTTGGGTTGGAAATTATTCAAATTGAAAGGATGAGGTGTTGCTGAATTCCTCTCATAGGAAGATACAGACAGTGTAAGAGGTCTGTACTCTGCCTCTGGTCCCTTCATTGGAAACATTGTCCTCAAATCACACAGTGTAGAGATGTGGTGGTATTGTGTTCCCCAAAATATTGTGTACCCTAATAAACTTATTTGGGGTCAGAGACAGAACAGCCACAATATTAAACATGGAGGATAGGCAGTGATAGCACACACCATTAATCCTATCATTCCAGAAGCAGAAATCCATCTGTTCAAGGATACAGCCAAGCATGGTGACTCACGCCTTTAATCCCAGGGAGTGATGGTAGAAGGCAGAAAAATGAGGATCAGAAACTAGTAGCATTTGGCTGGTTAAGCTTTTAGGCTTTGAGCAGTGCTGTTCAGCTGAAATTCATTCTAAATGAGGACTGAGAAGCTTCCAGCCTGAGGAAACAGGATCAGCTGAGGAACTGGCGAGGTGAGGTAGCTGTAGCTTGTTCTGTCTCTCTGAACTTCCAGCATTCACCCCAATACCTGGCTCAGGTTTCATTTTATTAATAAGACCTCTTGAGATTCATGCTACATCTGGCGCCCAACGTTCATGGTACGAATTCATGAAAAAGCTGCTTGTCTGTGGCCTTGTGGGCCTCAGCCTAGGCCCCTGAGTTTTACTAGCCTGCTCCTGGAAGACTCCAATAGCCCTCTCATGAGTCTTTGTATATTGCACTCTCTGATGACATTATCCTTCTGCTTTATAACTGTTGAAACATCCTTAGGACTCCTACTGTAAATTAAAATGTGTTGGCATTAAATGGACAGCTCTTTGTGAGCAGACTCTTTCCTGGCCAGTGACCACCCCTGTGTCTCTACATTATCTACTGGAATCCTCTGCTTTCCTGTACTGTCTAGCTTATCAGTATTGGTACCTTTTGCTTGTGTACTCTAGTCTTCAAGGTCCCATCTCACTTCTGTTGGTAAGTTAAATCCTCCTTGTCCATTAGTGCTATCTCAATTTCACATCCTCCCCATTTGCCACTTCCTCAAATAGATTGAATGAACTTCTCTTCACTTATCCAATTTTAGATTTGTCTATAAATATAAATGATATGTAGACACACACAGAGACATTTGTCCCTCTGTTCTGTGCCCAATTTTGGCCAATCACAGAGTCAAAATATTTGAATGAAACTTGCATCTGTAATGAACATGTATGTATTTTTCTTTCTTATTCTTTCAGAAACAGGTTGGTATAATAGGTTTTTAAATAATTTTAAGTATTATGAGTCATCCTAAAATGATTTAAACTATATCAGAGAATATATGTAAGCTATGCATAAACATTGCCCATTTGTAGAAGGTACCCAGGTTCCCTCATGTTTGAGCTTCTGATGTGGGGACAGATATTGAGAGGCAACTGCATATGTCATATATAATATCTTGCTTAAATACTACAAAGTATATATATATATTCCAAGACACCAGCATTTCTAGATGCATAGTAGGTCTTCTGTTCATATTTAGGGAACTAAACTGACTAGAAAATAAACCTCTCACTAACATCCTCTTTATGTCTAGTCCATTAAAAACTTTCTAAGAACTTTGAAAGGTAGAATTATAGGTGTAACCCCAGAGACTCTGACTAAAATTACTAGTGATTAATTATAATTCTTCAAGCTCAAAGCCAATTTGTTGTAAAATACCCCATCTTTCAAACTCCTGGTAATTTGATTGTTTATATTGGAGGAGTCCAGATAGGGTTGAATTTACTTTCTGACATTTATTGGAGGGTTTGTCAAACTTCATATTTGAAAACTTCAGTACATCAACCCTTAAAATACAATGAAATATATGTGTCTTCTGTGGTATAGAATTTCTGGCACTATGTTTTCACTATGTTTTTATGTAAATATTGTTATTCTTGTGAAAATAATAGACTCTACTCATCAATGTACAAGTGTTCAGCCTTCTCAAAGTTCTGTCAGTCATTCTTAATTTTCAGTTTAAGGCTTGCTAGTTTATGGAGATGCATGATCCATCTATTATCAAACTATATGCCTGAAACAGGAGTGTAAAATTAGTGATTAACATGACACACACACAGATACACTCATATGTATAGCCAAAATATAGTTAATAAATGACATTTATTATGGTTTAAAATTGTGCACTGAGTAATCCAGCAGCAATATTCACTCTGTGAGTTTAGCATGTATATGTAACTAACCCTTTTCATCCTTGGCATTACTTTTATAATGAAAGATTGTATGTGAGTACATTAAATATATACCCATTTGTTTTTATTTCTTTCTTCTTATTTTAGGGTTAATTAAAATCTTTAAACAATACATCAATGTGTGTCTAGAATTGCAGAAATTTGATTTTAAAAGAGATTGTAGGCTAAATGTGCAAAATGTTTTCTCTGAAAAGAGATAGCCTCATTTGTTATCTTTTTTCTACATGGATAATTTGATAATTTTAGAAATGATTTTTGAATTTTTAAAATTTATTTTTATGTGTGTGTGTGTGTGTGTGTGTGTGTGTGTGTGTGTGTGCGCGCGCGCGCGCGCATGCGTCCATGCGTGTATGCATGCATACACATGCAGGTGTGTGTGTGTGGTGTCAGAAAAGAGCTTTCTGATGTTTATTATAGTCTTCAACAATAGGTTCCAGGGATTGAACACAAATCACCAGGATGGCCCAGAAATGTGTTTTATGTAGGGAGATTATATGTGATATATTTTTTAAAAACCTGTGTATAGGAGTGTCCTATATCAAATCCATTTTAAAAATCATTTATGATCTGCTATTATAGACCATTGTTTAAGATGCTGGAGAAGTTATAGTAAATAGATCATGGCTGCTAACTCTGGGAGCTTTATGGAGACAAAAGAAAGAAAAGTCATACCCAAGTTCATTGAGAATGAGTTTCTATATTATATAGAGAACCAGAATTTCCCACAGAGTAGTCTGATTGCCTTCAAATTAACCTTGGGTTTAACGTCTATTAATGTATAATCAAGGAATGTTTCATAATATTTTCAGAACCTTGGTATGTTCATGTGGAAAATAAGCTGCTTTGAAAAATAATCATTATAAAATGTGTAAAAATATTGAGTGTGCCTTATGAACTCAGTAGATGTTACCTTCTTCTTTTCCTTTGCACTAGTGATCTATTTGAACCAAAGTTTTATGTCTTCCAAACAGTGTGCTTTCTAAGACAAGTCAAAGGTCTCAGTTCATAGTGTTACAAAGTAGCTTTGGCCTTTATTGCAGTGGGTACACTCTTTGCTTCGCATCTGTGCCATCATCAGTGTCATCTCAGTGTGCATGAACACACCTATGACCTTTGAACACTATCCTCCTCTTCAGTATGTGACCTTCACCTTGGACACTTTGTTGATGTTTCTCTACACTGCAGAGATGATAGCAAAAATGCACATCCGGGGCATTGTCAAGGTGAGTATTTTCTTGTCATTTAAGTTAATGAACAAAGAACATTGAATATTTTAATCAATTTGGTAATATTTTTGTATGACTGTCAAAATACAATGCATTTTTATATTATTGAGATTGAAATTTTTAAAGAGCATAATTCCAAAAATTGGTAGAAATACTTAACTGAATGTACCAGGCTTTGCTGACTCTCCATAAGAGGCCTTACCTTGTCAGAGTAGGGGATGAGGGGGTTTCTAGTGGGGAAAGCTGGAGGGAGAGTGGGAGGAGAGATGAGGGGGATCTGTGGTTGGTATGTAAAATGAATAAAAAATTCTTAATAAAGAAAAAATATTTTTAAAGTGAATTGTGATTTATAAGATACAAAGCCTTAGGATATCTGTAAAGGAGCTAGTTGCTTTAAGTATATGCTTCATGAGTCTAGGGTTGAATGTATTGTGCCACCTAGGGCTAAAGCCATGGCCTATAATGGTTATGGACTCTCAAGGAGGCACTTTAATATTTGTTGATGTACTGAACACAAGATAAATGTCACATGATAAAATCAAAGCGTGATGACATTTAGCTGGCAGTTTTGGACATATGAAAGGATAAAAAGAGGAAATGAGAGATACAGAATCCTGGGAACTGCAAGGAAAAGAATGTGTACATCTGATTGGTACCCTTGAGAAATAAAAATAAATTACACTTTTAATAAAAGTTAAAAAAAAGAAAAGAGCAACTTTTTTTGGCCACAAGATCCTGGTTTTATAGCACTAACCTGTTCAAAGATTAGAAATATGAAAAGATGCTGTTCCAGGAGTAGTTTACATTGTCCCATTTGGAGAAAGTGGTATAGTGTGGGCTTTAAGGCCTGACAAATGACATATCGACTCAAAGTCTGTCTCCTACATACTGGGGAGGTTCTGGGGCATATGAGATCCCATGCAAGGACTTGGAGTCTTCAATAAAATGATTCTTGACATAGAGTTAGCTGTCACTCTCTTCTCTTCACTTCTCTTTATCCACCATGCATTGTGGCACTGTCCTCAATGGAGAATCATGACAGTCAATGCATTGTGGTGTGCATTTCTAGTGTTTTATTATAAAATTATGAATCACAGCCTGCATAAAGATCAATAATTGAACAGCTATATTTCATTTTAAAGAAAATCTGAGCTATTAACTCACTTCAGAAATAACTTCCTTTGTATTGCTGATAATGTTTTCATTTGCTTTCCAAAACCATCACCATGGTATAAGGCAGAATTAACAGTAATTCATAAAATAGGTTAACTACCAGTTGACGTTCATATTCCTTTGATTGTTATAAATATCTTTAAGTTGGTCTCAAAATCAGGACTCACACAAGTTCATATATTGTATTTGATTTAAATGTTTGCTAAACTCAAAAACTATTTTTCTGATTTCAATCTATAAGAAATAACAAATTAAAAATGAAAACCAGATAAGTGTATTTCTGCTTTTAATTAGGAATAATTAGAGTAGATGCACATGTAGTGTCAACTTTAATTATTCTACATTGCTAATATTATCTTGAAGTAGTCAGAACATCACAGCTCATTAAAACTTGTGTTTAAATGCTAGCTGAAGTTTCTGTTAAATCTGATATCTGATTGTCCTGAACCAAAGTTTAAGTATTTTTCTTTATCTTGATTCTTGATCATTAGAGTGTAGCAGTTAAGTGAGTGATGCCAATTGCTGATTTTCTGATGTTAGTTCCAAACCATAGCTTCATTATTTGGTACCACGCAGTTCTTCAACATGCATATCATAAAAGACAGCAAGTTGGGTTTGACATTCCATTCTTGATTGTAAAATGAAAGTTTTAATGAAGTTCTATGCTATCAAAATGTTACCTGTCACAATAAATTTATATTACTAATTTAAATTTTATTGTTTTGTAGTTTTATGTTTGTGAATTTGTCTTGTTTTTACAGTTGCATGACAAATACAGACATTTTCAGGGATAAAAACATCAAAATAAAAATATATATCTCCACGGAGATGTCTTGGAAGACCCCATATTTCTTAAGTGAATTGCTTTGCTGTCTTCAATTAAATCTGTGAAAGTTTTAAAAATGTAAATTAGTAGCTGTCTGCTAAAAACTTTTCCTATTTAATTCACTTGCAAGCAGTATACTATTGCCTCTCAATTCTTAGAACTTGCAAAAGGATGTTGCCTTTGTTCACTTATAGGGTTGAAGCTTGTGTTTGTCTACACATGTAGAGTGATGTTATGAGTACCCGTTTCATTTTTAATTTTTTATTATTTATTTTACTTTTTGGGATTATACTGTAATTACAACATTTCCCCTTCCCTTCCCTCCCTCCAAACCTTCCCATATACCTCTCCTTGCTCTCTTTTAAATGGTGAGCCCTAAAAACAGATACATAAAAGTAACATTATATAGATTGAGCAAGATGTATTTATATATTTAGAAACATACAAACAGAGATAGAAATTGAAAAATATGCTTGTAGGATATCAAAAAGCTCTTGGAGAAAGAAAAGGAAATTTTAAAGATAAGGAAGTGTGGTATTTAGTGGGCATTGAGGAGGGAGAAAAGGAACCCCTCCCCCCACCACCACACACACATACATGGAGCAGCTAGTACTTAGGAGAGGCCTGAGGAGTTGGAAGTGACAGATAGGCTATGCTCAGACAGAAGCTAGCAAGGATTTGTAGAGTCAGCTGGCCTCTGGTAGGGCCCAGCATGACCCGAGTTTTCCTACTATGGTCAGTGAAGACCAGTGAGGGATTTTCATCCATGAATAACAGGATCTAATTTGTACCTGAGAAGGTTTTTAATTGCTTCTCTCAGAAGTATTCCTATTGACAAAATCTCTAAAGGAAAAGCCAACCGATTGAAATGATGTATATTTGAGGTACTGAAGATCGTCCCATGTATTGTAATCTGAATTCTTCAAGTGAATCTCAGTTGTCTGTTTCTTATCTGGCAATAGATCTAGATAAAAGTAGAATGCATAAGCCAGGGCAGTGGCATCCCTATAATCCTGGCATTTGGGAGGCAGAGGCAGGAGAATCTCTGTGAGTTTGAAGCCAGACGGGTTTACAGAGTGAGTTTCAGGACAGCCAGGGCTACACACAGAGAAAACCTGTCTCCAAAAACAAAATTAATAATAATAATAATAATAATAATAATCAGCATGCATCTACTGAACACTGTTGGAGTAATAATTAACAATGCTACGATATACTAACAGAATGACCCTGGGAAGCTTATACAATGAATACATGTTTGTGAAGCTACCAATGCTTGTCATTTCTGACTGCAAATATATCCCTCTAAATGCATTTGGTGTCTCTCCTTGTTAAGTATTTGCAAGACACGTTTAGATATTTTCTTACACTGAATAATTGATTGGCAGCCTTCAACTATTTACCTTTATACAAACTGACAAACAGGTCTTAAATAATTCATATCCTCCTTGACAAGCATGATGATTTCTGCCCAAAACCCAGGTATTGTCTGCCCTCCACTTTTATTGACACTTGTTATTTCAGAGGGAAATTCTCGTTTCAAATCCCATTTCATTGAAATACACATTCTGATCTCAGGATAGAGGACGCTTGTTAACAATGAAAGCAATAAATCTTCATTTTCTTTGACCACATCTTCCCAATTAAAGTCAACATATATTTTCTTTGCAAATTAAGGAAATTTTCTCCTTCACTGTTACTTCCTGGTTATCTTTCCTATTAGCAGTGGATGGTCAAGCAGTTTTAAAAGCTTCATTGCCTATAGCGTGCTCTGGGCCTTAGGGGACAAGCTGCCTTAGGACTTGATATGATTAGTTGCCCTCTGTTACTACATGTTAGGTTTGTGAGGCTAAGAGAACAAATAGATACTTTCCTTTTAACATCCTGAACTCAGAATTCTGCAAACTCCCATCTCGTCAATTATTTGCTTTTAAAAATTGCCATTTTAAAGTGCTAAAAATACTCTTTTGAAGTTCTGTTTTATTGCAATATAAAAATTGTAAATGGTTTGTACTGAATTACGTTTGACTATCCCCATCACAGAATTAATATACATATATAAATTTATTTTGCCTGACAACCCATGTGGAATTTATTTTCAGGGTGATAGCTCCTATGTGAAGGATCGTTGGTGTGTTTTTGATGGATTCATGGTCTTTTGCCTTTGGGTTTCCCTTGTGTTACAGGTAATTAAATATGTTTATATTGCAAAGAGATGTTTTTAAAAGTGGAAATTATTTTTCATTTAAAATTTATCTAGAGACATTGAAAAATATATTTCAAATGTGGTTGTGTTTCTTATTCCTATATTGTTTATTTTACATGTTCATGGATAGAAAACTCTACTTGTAACATTTAAATTATTGTTGATTACAATTGTAAGTTCTTCACAAAAATTAAAATCAATATTAAAGGTAGTTTTTCCTCATGAAATAACTATAAACATATTGTCAATGAGATGTAATAAAAGATTTGGAATGAGGTATCTAATTTTTAAAATCAAAAGTTGAATTTAAGAAATTCTAAGTTCTGGACTAAATCCTCACTAAAAACAGGTGAAACTATTAATATTGAGATAGATATTAGACAATGCCAAACACATTACAAATATAAATGCTTTATTTTAATAAATAGAAAATGTGTATAAGAAGCTTTTACAGGGCATTTTACTGGGAAATATTATAATTCAGTCTCAGATTCTTTCAGGCATGATTTTACATTAAAGTAAAGTCACTATGTTCTCTAGTTCTGATTTGATTTTTTTAGTTTGATTTTACTGAGAAACCAACACGAAATTTACCTTTCTAACAAAAATTAAATGATCAATGCATTATTGTTAGCTTTTAGAAGAATACTATAAGTCAGATCCCTATTCTTTCAGTCTTTGTTTAAAAAATTCAGAACAGGCATTGATGAGATGGTTCATCAGCTAAAGGCACTTTCCACCAGCCTTAACTTCCTGAGTTAGATCCCTGAGATTTATATTGTGACTGACACTTACCTGTGCACTGTCACACATGTGTATGCACACACACATACACACAATTAATTAATAATAAAAATTCAGAATAAAAATGTGCATTTCATCTTTCCAACTCTTCATGGTAGCTGTTGATTAGCTGTTCTTACTCATTTTTATGAAGTGCCCCTCTTCTGTGACCTGATTTCACCTCTCATACTCATGTGTCCTTTCCATTTAATAAACTATTATATATTAGGTGAACAGATTTTTGTGATTATTTTGCTTCCACTAGGAAGTAAGTGGTCATTTTCCATATTTTAATAATATTTTAACATTTTCCCTATTCTTTTTTCTAAGTAGTCAAAGACACTATAAGTGAGAAATAGTGTTGGGGATTTAGCTCAGTGGTAGAGCACTTGCCTAGCAAGCACAAGGCCCTGGGTTCAATCGTCAGTTCAAAAAAAAAAAATATCTAATCATAGTGCAGCCAACTCTCAACAATGCTAGTATCAATGACACCAGATCCAAACAAGGGCACTGCAAGAGAAATAGCTCAAAATTTGGCATTTTATTTTATGATTAAAAAAATATGGCTTGAAGAACTAGAAACTGGAGATTTAGGGCACTTTCATTAGTTTATGTATTTGTTTCTCTTAAGGTAGCTATAGTGTTGAAATCTATAGTGTTGAAATATGATTCTTGATGAAATACAATGTAGGTACAGGATGCACATTTTTGTGTTACTATGCATTCCACTGCAATAAACAACACTAAGGGGAGTCTAAGCTTGTGCATCTCTTCATCTGTAGGTATTTGAAATAGCTGACATAGTTGATCAGATGTCACCTTGGGGCATGCTGCGGATCCCACGGCCACTCATTATGATCCGGGCTTTCAGGATTTATTTCCGATTTGAACTGCCAAGGACCAGAATTACAAATATTTTAAAGTAAGCTTGGTGCATACATTAAGAGGAACATTTATGGAGTTTTTTGCAGGGTATTTAATATATCTTACCTAACTTTTCTCTTTTCCCTAGGCGGTCAGGAGAACAAATTTGGAGTGTTTCAATTTTCCTCCTTTTTTTCCTTCTTCTTTATGGAATTTTAGGAGTTCAAATGTTTGGAACATTTACCTACCACTGTGTTGTGAATGACACAAAGCCAGGGTAAGTTTCTTAGCTGTAACAGAAATCTTAAATCACCACACTTAGCCACACTTTAAATCTAGGTGATTAACAAGAACATTTCTGCACTTTGTGTGTGTGTGTGTGTGTGTGTGTGTGTGTGTGTGTGTGTGTGTGTGTGTGTGTATGAAATTGTCAAATGCTCTAAAATCAGAGTTTTGGGAATTTTGTGTTCTTTATTCTTTGCCAGCTTAGCATGGTTTTGTCCAAATTTGAGCCAAAAGTTTGCAACAAGGTTGATCAAAAATGTATAACCTGATAGGAAAGAATATTAAACAAAGAAAAACCTTCCTGAGAGTAGCACATGGGAAGTGTGCTTACAAAACTTTAGAAGATATCCATGATATTAGATTGTTAGGGAAAATAAAACCCTCATTATTATAATTAATACCAATGGTTATCTATTCCTAAAAAAAGTTTCCTGGCTGATTTGAGTAAATTTCTAGATAAAGAATGGTTATATATTGCATAAGACTGATAATTCAGATAAAACATGTGAGTGACATAGCGACTGATGGATAGATAGAGCCTGATCTCGTGCATAGCAACCATTCCTACAACTGGCCCTGATACAGATCAACTGGAGGAAAGAGCAGAGCTGATTGCCAGCCCCTGGACATATATGACCCCTGGCATCCCTTAGGTGTTGACTGGGCATCAGAGTTTGGGATTCCAAGTTCAGTCCACAGATGTTCAATAGTTGTAACTGTACAGTGTAGGGCAGAAATTGATTTTATACCTCCTATTCATATCTTTAAGTGGGGGTTGATCTGTTTACAAACAAAAGACTCACAAATTATATTTAAGAAAAATCTCAATTGGGATCATAGAATATGAATTTACAGCACTTTGATAAACTTTAAAGGAGACTCATTTTATTTGTGTTAAAAATCTATTTGCAAATAGCTAGGATTTAAAAAATATTGAAGCTTTTATAATGCTTGTGTTTTTTTATTATTTGGAGGGTTGTTTACATAAAAGATATGTGTTTGTATAAGTGAAAAGATGATGAACAACAGCTACATGAATCCATGTGAATATTTAGATGTGTATATGACTATATTATTATATAATGATAGAATTGATTCAATTTCAATATTTTCTCTGAGCTAATGTAAATTGCTCAGGTCATTCCTCTGTGACTTGTATATAGATTTTCTTCTGAAAGTATATACAGAGCTTTCAAAATTAAATTGGACACAATAATTTGCAAAAAACTTTAGTATTTTCACTGATTATATGTTAAACATCAAAAACCTCTTAGCAAATATGCTTATGTTTTTAATCCTTATTTTCTTACTCATATGTGTGAGGGTGGGGGCTATGTAGATGCCATGGCATGCCTGTGGATGTTATATGACAGCCTGGGGTAATTAGTTCTACTCAGTTCTCCCTCCCATTTTATAATTAAATTTGGTCTTCTTAACACATTATTTTCTCCACTATCACAATTCTATTCATCTTTTATTTAACCACTTTATGGAGTCTTTGTTGACATGGAAAAGTGTGTATATAATTATATATATTATATATAAGAACATTATATATAATATATACTTATGGAATTCATTATTATATCTTTGCTCTTGAGAAACATTACTAGTTTTCAGGAAATACTGTCTTCACATACAAAATAGGAAATATTTCTTCCTACTTTATTTTTAAATACTTTTATTTATTCTCTGAAAATTTTATACATGTCCACCTCCACTCTTGCCTGCCTGCTGCCACTCTACACTCATCACCCTCCCAGATTCCCATACTCTATTCATTTATAACCCATGGAATCAAACTAGTGTGGCCCATACAGTATGATGAATATGAGATTGATAGACTCCTTCCTTTCGTTTTTGTAAAATTCATGAATGAAATTCCCTGAGTCTGAAGTTTGCTCTATTGTTGTGATGTGGGTAGTGGTGAGGAGACTTCCATATTATGAGTTAAATATAACCAACATATTAATATTTGATTTTTCTATAGGGTGTGCCAAATTTTGTTTTCCACAGACCTACTTATTTTTGTAGCTTGTAACACTGGACTAATGTTTGTAAAATGCTTCCTGGGTATCCTTCTAATAGTTGGAACTTGCCATGTCTCAATCCCGATATTAGTGATTTCGTTTTTATTTCCTTTAGGGCCCACTTTCTAGTTTATGCATCTTTTCTCTCATATGCAAGAAGCTGTGTGACTTCTTTAATGCTCTCTGCTATTATTTTGCTGTCCTGGTTCTTTAATTCTCTTATCTTTACATTCCTTCTTGCCACAGTTGGTTTTCTAGACTTTTCTTTCTCTTGTTTCTTCAGATGAAATATGTCACTGACTTTAAGAATTTCTCTTTTTATATACAAGGTTTTAAGGACATACCCTTCCTTTGGAGTTCCTCTCTAAGTACATCTTCAAAATTTGATATTTTGCATTTTACTCATTGTTTAATCCAAAGGTTTTTCTTTTCATTTTTCTTGTGCCATCTTTCTTGACCTGAAGGTTGTGTAAGAAGTATGTTTTGAATGAGAGAATTTTCAAAAATAATAATTTATATTGCTTTGTAATTTTATTCTATTAAAATTAGATAAAAATCCCTACAAGAGTTTCATTAAGGATCATTTTGAGGAGTGATATATAGTCTGAATAGGTGACATTGCATGAGAATTAGAGAATTCTCAATTTTTGCATGTAATTTTATTGATGCTTTGGGCAGGTTAGCTGGTGATGTTCCAGTCTTTTCCTGATGGTTTTATCAAACTATGAAATAGTATCACCATGTTTTCTTAACATGACAGAAATTTCCTTTTTCTCTTTTAGCTCTGTCAGTTTTTTTTTTTCTTTCTCTAACTTGAAACTCTAATTAAGTGAATGAACACAAAGAGTCCTTGTCTTTCTGATGAACTGACCTTTCTATGGTTATACATTTCTGTTTCTGAATTAAGTTTGGTGAAGGCCGGGTGTGACCTTTTAAAATTTCCTGTCATAATAACAATTAGATTTTGAAGTCTAAAATAATCTATTTTTGTTTAGTCAGCTTTTGTCTTATTAACAATAGATATTTCCCTGAAGCTATTTAAAATTAGATGTACTTCATTTCTTTCCTAGACTGGCAATAAAAGGAATCAAATGTCAACCCCACCCCCAAGTATTATGAGCTACTTAACTATAAGGCCAGATTGGTAAGAATGGAATTGAGCTCATTGAGAAGAGCTAAAATTAATAAGGAATCTGGAAATAAGTGAGTTTGGCACAGTTGGCCAGAGACCCTAATCAACAGCTTGAATTTCACTGTTTTACACACACACACACACACATACACACACACACACACACACACACACACACACACACACGCACACACACACACACACACACACACACACACACACACATAAAGAACAAACCAACCAGTAGAAGATATGGAATATATTTTTGTCCCCCACAGCAGGACGTGGAATACAGCATAAACAACTAGAACTCCTAGACACTGTTACTGGGTTAGAAACTGGAGTAACTATTTCTAATAAAAGTTTGACAGATGTTTTGTTTATAGAAAGGCTGAGTCTGGTGCCACCTTTTCCTATGTGAATTTTAAGTCTGCAGATGTGTCTTTTCCTGTGGTCTCCATTGTTTTCTATGAATCCACTCACTATCTCCTAATGCTGAACTCGAACTCTTTCTAGTTACAATGTCGCTTTGCCCATGAGGTCATTGCCAGCTCCTGATCTTTCAGACTGAGGGCTCTGGCTTCTACCTCATGTGGATCCTGGATGCCCAGTCCTGTTCAGATCTCCGTGTTGCTAGCCACTCTCCTGCTGTTCCCACTATGTGCTCCTTCTGCATTTGTACTTTGGCACTGGGAAATAATTTTTCTTTTGTATATGTTGTTATTTGAAGTTTTACAGACAAAATTTTTTCTAATTTATTCATAAATAATGCATCAGAAAGTATCAAAATTTTTATTTTTATTGTTTATTATTTTAGTAATAAAGATTTCAGTATTTGGATATTTGTTTATTTAGTATTCTTTAAAGTTTTTATTCATGGATATAATAGGTTTTAGTCATTTTCATCCTCTATTATTCTGTTGCATAAATCGTTTATTTGACAGTTAATTGTTTGTAATGGACGTAGTTCACTTCAATATAGGACATCTTACCAGTAGTACTCAGAGCTCCTTTTCCTCCTCCTCCTTCCACTCTTCTCCCTTCCCTCCTACCTTTCCTCCTCATCTTCTTCCTCTCCTCTTCCTCTTTATTGCTTCTTCCACAACTTTGTCTTTCTTCTTTCCTGCTTACTTATTGCTTGTCTTGTTTTTCTCATTATTTTGCAAGGTTGATAAGGCAACATTTAATCAATGTTTATGGATGCATTATGTCTTTTATCCATAATTCTGGGATTCTAGCACAGAATTAATACTTATTAATCATTTATATAAGGCATGATTGAAAGAATATTTTACTTAGATAAAGGTAACATAACCCAAATTGACAAGAAAGTGAAAATAAGCAAATAAAGAAAAGTAAGTCACTAAATGTGGGAGAGGAAAATGGTCAAAAATAGAAAATCTATGTTTAAAGCAGACAAAAGCAGTGAATTATTATGCATGTGGAGCAGGAAAATTGAAGAAAGTTAAGAATATGAGAGTTGGCTATGTGGGTGAGGGAAGAGACAAACACAGGGAAGAAAATTCTGTAGTTATACTTTTTATATTTCAAAGTAGGCTGTTGGGTATGTCTAGATTGTTTCACAGGTAGGTAAGAAAATACCAAAAAATATTGTGTGGGTGAGAGATAATAACTACCAAAGTGAGGAACAGGGAAAGTAGCTAAGTAAGAAGTGGGGATGGTGCAGAATGAGAAATATTTTATTAATTATTTCTTTTACTTTTGAGATTACAATTTAATTATGCTATTCAACCCTCCCTTTTCCCATCCAAATCCTCTTATACTTCTCTTTCTTCTCTCTCAAATTCATGGCCTCTTTTTTCATTAATTATTGTTACATTCATATGTGTATATATATATACACATATATATCTGTAAATACATAAATACAGTCCTGGTGTGACAGTTGTAAATTAGGTATTGTTCTGGAAGACCAACTGTAACACAAATACACAGGGATAAGTTTGAATGATATTTAAACAGTGCATGAACTTCAGTACCTACTGAGAAGAGGCATTAATGTCTCCTCAATTCAAACCTGTAAGTCACTTCATTGAGTCTGCATGGCCATCTCTGTGGTATGCCAAGTATTGAGAACTGATTGTCACTAAATTTGTACTAAAAGGCCTTTTGAAATGTAAACATTGGGCCCATTTCACCCCATTATCTTGAAGATAGAAGTCAACACAAAGAACTTCATAAAGGATAGCAGAACATCCAGTTGCAAGAAAAATTCCCTTTCATTCTTGTAGTTGAAGTTTTTCTGTGTCCCAGCTTGCTGGTGGTCAGGACAAATCTCTCTCATCCACCAGTCCCGCAGCTGATCAGACCCAAGTAAAGACACAAAGGCTTATATTATTTATAAACAGTATGGCCATTAGCTCAAGCTTATTGCTGACTAGCTCTTACACTTAAACTCAACCCATTTCTGTTAATCTATATATTCCATGGCTTGACCTGTGTGCCTGTTACATGCTGCTCCCTGGACAGTGGGCTGGTGTCTCCTGACTCAGACTTCCACCTCCCAGAATTCTCCTCTCTCCTTATTCCACCTCCACTATACTTCCTGCCTGGCTACTGGCCAATCAGCATTTTATTTATCAATCAATCAGAGCAACACATTCACAGCATCCCCAGCTCATTCTAGTGACATGAACAAACTACAAAGCATGACGTTAACTGAAAAAAGCCATGCACATGCACATTTATGTATAAAATGTAGAAAAGTTGGTTTATGAAGGTAACAAGAAAGATGATGTGTATCAGAGACTGGAGGTTAGCAGGGTGAGAGAAGAGACAACTGCTGATAAAGAACACAAAATTTCAGCCAGATGGGAAGGATAAGGTTTGAGAACTCATCCTCAGCAACATGAGTATAGCCTGTCATAATGAATTGCTAGTTCAAAATATTTGGAAAGTATATTTCAAACATATTACTTCAAAAACATTATTGGACATGATGGTTAATTAGCTTGATTCTCTCATGCATTATGTATGTGTGAGTGATATTGTGCTAAAAAATAAAGCACAGCTGCAATTTGTCAATTAAAATAGCATTAATATTGACCTTGAGAGATGGCTTAGTAGGTAAAGTCTTTACTGTATAAACTTGACCAGAGTTCTAATACCCAGAACCCATGATAATGCCAGAAAGTCATGGTGGTATACCTCTGATCCCAGCACACGGAAGACACAGACAGGGTCTGGCTAGACTGACTAGCTGTACTGGTAAGTTCCTAGTTCAAGTTAGAGACTTCGTCCAATAAATAAAGTGGAGTACAATCAAGGAAGAGTCCCAATGTCAAACTATACTCTCACACGCATGCGCGTGCATGCACACACACAAGCACTCATTGTGCCCCACACATGTGGACATGTATACACACAGGTACACATATAAAAGCAATATCAATTCATTTTATCTAGTAAAACATGCTCAGTCAAGCAATAGCTATGGTTATGCTTAAGTAATCAGTGTTGCTAAGTGATGTGAATATCTCTAGATTCGTACTCATTATTTTTCCTCAATTTTTCTGACTTTAGACTAATTAACTTGCACATACTATCTTCTTGATAATGAGAAATCTTTCAAACAGAAGGCTATGTATCTAAGGTCTCACCATTGAACTTTGGAATGTTTCTTGTTTAATCTGTGAGGCAAAAAGGATAAAGAGTGAGGTATTAGTTGCATGCACTTTTACTTTTAAATGATATGCATTTCTTTAAAGCATATAGAAGGACACCTTAGCCCTGTCTTCAGCAACATTACCAGTCAAGGCTGAGATTCTTCTCTGATAATGAACTGCAATCTAAGGCAATTATGGAAAGAGTAATGAGATTTGACTAAGCAAAACAGCTCATTTCCTAAAGAAAGTTGAAAAGGGCAATGGCCTGTGGCAGAAACAGGTACTGCAAATGCCAGTGTGGTGGCAGACATCTGCTGCAAGCTGAAAGGGGAACCTGCAAATATGAAGAAGCAGGTGAAATAGAAAAGATGAACACTTACCTGACACCTTATTATTATCCCTGAGAAGGGAAAAAATTATTCATGGTTTCATATAAAATAATGAAATTTTATTCCCAGGAGTGAGGCAATTAGAATAGCTTTAGGGCAAGTACATGTAAATGTTAAATATATAAAATTTTTCATAGAGAGGGCAGAATTCAACCAAGAGTTTAGGTGTTTCTTTGTGCTGGCTGGACCATTTGCTGGAGGAGGTAAAGTGCCATGCACCAGAGATACCCGGGGTAATTCTCCTTTATCTCTACTATTTCAGGAACATTACTAATGGCTTCATGTTTTATCTTAAGAAGCTTCTGGAAGGGTCATCTTTCCTTAGGGCAGCTTATAGAGCCTGGCAGTATTTTATATATTATCATTAAAGAGTTGTGCTGGAAAAAATGTAAAGTTGGATTTGAGGAAATTTGATATTGCTGATCCAAATAGAATTTAAGTACACTAAAGAAAAAAATTAAATTTGTCTTACAAATTCTGCTAACAAAACATGACTTCTTTTAAACACATGGAATGCTTCACATCACAAACTTGCATGACATCCTTGTGCAGAGGCCGTGTTAATCTTCCTGAATCATTCCAGTTTTAGTATACGTGCTGCTGAAGAAAGCACAAAAGATGATCTTTAATGGATAGAAGAGTAAAAATAGAAAAATGATAAAGCTAGAGTATCATTTCCACAGGCTTTGTGTCTTTTATCATGACTCACTCTGGATCTAGTTCCAAAGCAGAAGCAGAAGAGCTGCTGTTTAACCATGTCGAGAAGGGCAGACTGCCTTGTGACTGCAGAGCAGACATACATGGCCAGTGTGAAGCTGGCCTGCTTGGGAACTGCATCCTGATGCTTTCCTTCTCTGATTCTACTTTGATTTGTTCCTGGCTTCTCCTTACATGGTCATGACTCAGCTGCAGCTTCCTGGCTCCTGTCACACACTCTCTCTTCTAAATCAGCACAGTAACCAACAATGTAGTAGGGAGCAAATGTGGGAAATGGCAGAATTGTTTAAGATTTCAGATGTAACAAGGTAATGAGATGACTCATATATGTCTTTACATAATGTATTGTAATTTATATTTCATAGTAAAAATACTTGAGAAAACACTCAACTTTTTCCATAGCTCTACTTACTGGACTATTTAGGAATGAACAAAGAAATTGAAAAATTCATGTCAAAACTTTCAGTTTAACTGTTTCCTGCAAAACATGCCACATCTGCATTTATTAAGAAGAAATGATGTCACTATTATTTCCCACTCACATGACTTACCTTGTTTTGCAGTCCCACTATGTCTAGACAGCTCCATTAAAAGTCCAAAAATCACAATCAATAAATAATTTATCTCTGCAAATTAGAACCTTGCTTTCCAGGATGGGATTAGTTTTCCAAAGCTTCCAGCATGAGAACAAGCCAGGCCAGTTCAGAGATGGCTTTTAAATTATTTCCCCAATGGGGAGACTAAGTAGAGGTGAACAGGAAGCCAGATGATTCTCTGAAATGAACTGGAAAGTTAGGTAACTATTCTAGGTAGGCCCATGTAAATGACAGAGACCACCTTCATATTCAGGGCTCAGCTGTCATCAAGATATGAATATTCTTTTCTTCCTGCCCCTAAGAACATGGAAAATATGACATGATGTATCAGAGTACATATTCACAATTGTCTTTGGTGCAAAAGTGTGTGTGTATGTGTGCATCTATGAAAATGGATGTGCACATGTGTATAGTTGTTTCACATGGACTTATTATAATTATGTTCTGATTTTTTTCTTCTTAGAACCAACAATGTCAGTATAAACAAAAGCATGCTGATATAATAAATAACAAAAATCCCCTAAGTTGTATAGTATCTTTGTTGCTTATGAATTCATTGTATTAGATATTTCCTTTGCCTCTTTAACAACTTCTTGGAAATTTCCAACTTCTAAAATACATGCAGTTTGTCCTCTGTGAATGACTTAAAAAATTAAGTTGAATTTGAGAAATTAAGAAGTCAACATTAGGGCTGGAGAGATAAACTCAGCTGTTAAGAGCACTGGCTGCTCTTCCAGAGGAATCAGGTTCAATTCCCAGCACCTGTGTAGTTTGAAAACATCTGCAACTCTAGTTTCAGGAAATCTGACACCATCTTCTGGCTTTGGAGGGCAACAGGCACATACTTGGAACACAGATATACATGGAACCCAAACACCTGTGCGTATAAAATAATGAAATTAAATTAAAGTAGTTAACATTTTCCTGTGTATCTTTAGGTCTTCAGGGAGCCAAAGTGCTAACAATGTAAACTAAATAGTTATCTGTAAAGGATCCTTATAGATGTATGTTTTGAAAACCTAGGTAGTAAATACTGTGACAGCCTGACATGTAAAACAGTGGGTTCTGACCTTCTGGGCCTTTTTTTAAAAAACAACTTAGGGAGAAATTACATTGCAGTTATTAGTGCACTAGTCCCACTGTGCCAGTTTGAGCAAAGTATGTTCCCTTCTCTGTTCCTCACACTATAAATGTCTGAGTATGTGACTGAACATGGCCTGGAATGATAACAACTGCTTGAGTACAAGAAATTATATTTAAATAACTTCTTGAGTTGAGAAACCACTGAAGAACTACAGATGTCAGTGAATGGGTGATAAATTTCTCCTTCTCTACCCCCTTCCTCTAATTCCTCCTTTCTCTCTCCTATGGACATAGTGGCTTTCTATTTCCATATCACAGAACACACATTTAGTGCCAGGACTACTGTCTATTGACATTTTCATGGAAGTCACATCAAGGTTTTCCCATTACCCACCATGTCCCACCTCATTCATATATGTAGGATTTCTAAGCTGTGCTTCAGAATATCCTTGAGACTTCTATGGCTATGAAGGCAGCTGCATGCTGGCCCCTCTTTTCGTATCCTATCATTCACACCGAGCAGCAAAGTCCTTAAGAGAGAAAAGCTTCCCAGATACTCTATCCCTCACAAGCAGTGTGGTACAGGAGTAGACCTTTAACAAATGATCATTACACTCAAATAAAGTGGCCCCACTAAGAACCAAAGTTGAACAATTTCTGAAAGGGTTGAATAATGCTGAACACATTTGCTCATATGTGACAGTGGTGGCAGAAGGGCAACACAAAACATATTATAATTAGCTATGGTAGTAGTTTGACATCAGTGTAGAAAGATGGTAAGGAAAGCCAGAAAGGGAAATTTTGAACAGATAGCTAAATGTGTAATTAATGGTACTTGCCTGCTTGATACCAAGCCTGATGACTTGAATTCTATCCGTATGCCCTGCGTAGTGGCAGGAGTGAATTGACTATCCCTCTCTTTCACATTATGGCAAGTGCATATTCCTCCAACCAAAGTCAATAAATAATGCAAAATGTTAAAGCCTTCAACTATGCTTTTGGCTTTGGGGAGCCTTGCACATTTGAGGTTGTTAAATCACACTGCTGACACTGTGGTAGTTAGGTTTTATTGCTGAATCAATATGACCTACCATCACCTAGGAAGAGAAAATTCCAGTAAGGAATTATCTAGATGAGATTGGGCTGTAGCATGTCTCTGGAGAATTATCTTGGGTGTGATTGAACCAACCATAGGTAGCACCATTCCTTAGGCAGGGGGCTCTTGAATACAAAAGAATGAATGTAACTAGCTAAGCAGGAATCAAGGATGTATTTATTCTCTCTCTGCACTTTAATGTGGATGTTACATGACTAGCAGTTTTGAGTTCTTGCCTGAAAATCCCCCATGATGATAGACTGTAACCTCGAGTTTTTAACCAAATAAACCCCAAGTTGCTTTTTGTCAAGGAATTTCATCACAGCAACAAAAATGAAACTACAGCAGGGCACGCGGTTTTACACTGCCACGTCATAGCCTCTTTTCTATTATGTGGAAGGGGGTAAAGTTATCCTACCTTTTAATAACTATGAAGTTTCTCATTTGACAGATGAGGAAACCTAGGCTCAAAGGCTTGGTGTCATTGCTCTAAGTAGTTAAGTTAGCTAGTCACTGCAGTAAAAGCGTTCATTCTTGGTTTCTCATGTTCTGTGCCACTAAGATTAATGCTTAAGTTAAAAGCATAGAGCTGAAAAGTCCTGGTGTATTATTTGGGGTTGCTGTTATAAATGATTTTAGCAATAGTTTCAGAAAAAAGTTCTTAGATCTTAAATTCCTACATAATGTTATTTGAAAATAGGATATTTTGTTAAAAATTCAGAAAAAAAGAAAAACATGCCAAGAGGATAATTAAATCCTTTGGAAAAATAATTAAATTCTCAGAGGGATTCCAGCACTTATTTTGAAACATGGACCCTATTAAATCCTGAAACTTAAAACACTGAAAATCCATGCCAATGTATAGGTATAGCAATGAAGTAAAATACACACAAACACAAAGGCACTTACTGAAGAATTTCTTTCTATAGTTATTTTGCAAATGAATAAATAAATTCACCAAAAATTGAATAATTGTTGAGAGACACATTCAGGAAATAATTATAAACATGTATTATGTATTAGTTACTCAAGAAATAAAAAATTTATTGGCTGAAATGATATGAATATAAATGAGATTTCTTTTGATGGAGATTTGCAGACCAACATATGAGCAGACTGGCAGGTTGGCAAACTGGGCAGGAGCTGATGTTGCAGGCATTTGCACATAGAAAATCTTCCACTTGGGAGCCCCTGAGTGTTTTCTCTTTAAGGCTAGTAAGATGAAGTCCACTCATGTAGTGGAGGTTGACATGTTTTATTCAAAGTCTAGTGAATCACACCTAAAAATTACACTTTAAACCCAGCATCTAGAATGCTGTTTAGCCAAACAACCTGATACTATAAATTGAAAGGGAAATTTGCCTATTACCCACTATGTGTCCAGCATTATATGGAAGTAAGGTTACACTTGAGAACAGCTGAACTTTGAAGAGATACAACAAAGTAATGGCCATATAAACATGAATTGTCCTTGGATTAAGTGGGAAAAGTGAGGTACTTTTAAGAAAATACAGCAGGGAATTTTATTCCAATCTGCAAAATTTTAGGAGTGGCATAAAGGAACACTCAGGCTGTTACCTGAAAGTCAAAATATGCTGCAAGGCCATGGCTGGGCCCCCTGGTCCATTAGTATAAATTAGGAAGAAGGATGCTGGAAGCCTGTGGCTATTAATGGTGATGAGATAGAGACATAGCTCTATACTGTCACTCTCAATAGCCTTAAGAGTTCCCTTATCTTCCTGTGACCTTGATCAGACAAACCTAGGATTTGTGTTTTTGATGCAGAAAGGAATTTCAAGACAAGCCAATATGAAGCAGACTTGGGGATTTTATAAAAGATGTTTTAATATAGCCTTTAGGCGGGAGAGTTAGGGGAAGGAGAGGTACTTATTAAAAGTCCATTTATCAATTTGTGTTACAAATATCTTAGGGGCTAGGTCAGTTTTCTCTACCTCTTCATAGATACTAATAAGCACCTACTGTCCTCCCTGACTACCCTGCATGTACCCAAGTAGAGATACAGGCCTTCCAAAGGACAGCAGCAGAAAGTAAGCCATAAGCTAATAACTGCGAATGTGAGCTTCTCAAATGAGAGGCACAATTAAATATTTTTGCATTCGATACATATTATTTATTTGATTGCTCTCTAGTTATATATTAAAAAGTTACTAAGAGACTTTCTTTTTCTTTTCTCACTGTTTTGAAAGTGGTCTGGCAGGGTGTCTGTGGAAATACCACAAATGGAATTATAATTGATACAGTACAATCAAGAGCCACTGGGGCTACCCCGGGGGTTAGTACATGTTCTTTCCCTCCAAATGGAGTTTCTGGTGAGGTTTTTAGAAAACTGTAGGATTATATTTGGGAAGGGGAAAGGCCTTAAGCAGTTGTTAATTGTGTTGGAGTTCTTTTCTATTGGTGAAGAGTTTCAACCAGATTTCTGGGTTTCTCTATTCTCATAACTTCATAATTTCCTTGTCTTTTTGTTGCTCAGGAATCTTTAGATCTTATTGACCATGTTCAAGTTTTCAACTCTTAAAAGAACTGTGATGACATCTGCTCTTGGGTACCAAGTGGAAGGAAAGAACCAAGAATAGGATGCAGGGTATTCAGAGAGGACAGTAGGTGCTGGTTCCTATCTATGCAGAGGTAGAGAGAACTGGCCTAGCCCCTAAGATATTTGTAACAAGAATTGATAAATGGACTTTTAATAAAAACAATAAACCTGGATCCAGATTCTGGGATAAATGCTGAAAGATCAGAGAGACAAAGGAACAAGCCACTGCCACATCTTACCTCTAGGATTCCTCAGCTTGAAAAAGCTTCAGTTCCTGTATCCTCATGCCTTATATACTTTTCTCTGCCCAGGCATCACTTCCTTCCTAGTGCTGGGATTAATGGCTTATAATTCCCAAATACTGGGATTAAAGGTATGTGCCACTACTGCCTGACCTGTTTCTCTCCTAGACTGAGTCAATCTTATTCTAGGGTGGCTTTGAACTCACAGTTCACCTGAGCACTAGGATTAAAGATGTGTGCCACCACTGCCTGGCCTTTATGTTTAATCTAGTGGCTTGTTCTGTACTCTGATCTTCAGACAAATTTTATTAGGATACACAATATATCACCATAGCTATTTAAGAGGTGTTTTTGGAGATCATGGTGGTTACTTACAGCCTTGAAGTACAAGTAGTGTTCAGGGCTGATTCCAAGCTCTCCAGCTTCTTTATTTGTTCAGACAGTGCATTCATTTGCTAGGAAAGAGGATTCTGGAGAAAGAAGCAGAGATCTCAATGGGTCCTATTGGGCTGAAGGTCTAAGTAGAGAGGTCTAATACACAAATGGATATGTGGTTCTGAGACTCTAAGAAGATATCTAAGATGAAAGACTGGTTGACAATGAACTGGGAAAGTCATTAAGAAAGAAAGGAAAGCCACATTCCAAGCTCAGAGAAGAGTCCAGTAGTTGAAGCCAATTATAGGGGGATGATCTAAGAAATGTGGACAAACCTGCTATAGTCAACAGAGCTATACTGATCTCTGGACCCTTTTTCCATAGTCACATCTCTTTCTGCCCACATTTAATGGCTAATGTAATTAGGATGGGTCACCCACACAATCCAGAATAATCATCCAAGCTCAAGGTTTTATCTTAATCATATTTACAGCTTTAATTATCTCTAACTATGCAACATAATGTAGTCTTTACTTGATAATTATAATGATTTGGCTCCAGGTTGTCCTATAGATAGCTTTAAAAATATATAGATAGGTAAATGACCCTGATGGTCAAGTCCTTCACATAAAATGGCAGAGTGGATACATAGCCTCTTATATATTTTAAATCATCACATATTACTTACATGTTTTAATGCAGCAAAAACATTGTACAAATGCCAATATGGTGTTCTTAGGAAAAAATGAAGTGATTGAAGTCTACTGCTTCTAGAGCGAAATAAATGTTTATAATAACTCTGTGCTATGAGTGCTCTGCTTAAATTGGGAAGCAATGAAATATGCCAAAAAAGAAAGGAAACTAGAAAGGTACAAACTATAATATTTTGAAAACTTAATTATAGTAGCACAATAGCTGTTATTGAGTGATAAATATGTTCCCAATGTTCTTCTGAAATGTATATTATCAAATATAAATGCAAATGCTCTGCAAAGGAGGTGAATTCTATGCCCCATTCCTGAAATTAGGCAGCTAGAAAAAATGTATCATAGCTACAGTTATTATCTGTAGTCTATATAAATACATACAAATGGCTGACAATGACAGTTATTGACAACTAAACCAGTGCCCATTTTATATCCTGAATCATAATTGAGCCCATATATTTTCATCCTTATTCTGGAAGATAATACCATCTTCCAGATGAAGAAATGGAGCACAGAGAGGTTTTACACATGCCAGATAGCTCATACAAAATACACACATAAGCCTGTTCAAGTCCAGTTTCTTTTCCAAATAGCTGAAAAGTGATGTTTATAGAAACTTTCTGTAAAGACAGAAAGCATTCTCTAACATTGCTGTTAAATTTTTAAATCTGAAATTAGAAAAGTTTTGGTCAGCTAGTCCATTTTCCATCTATGACCTTCAACCTGACTTTCTTGAATAGAAATAATGACAAACTAGGTCATATACACAGTGGCTTTCAGCTGCTCAGTACTATGAACAGAATGCTTACAGGACCATGGACCCAAATCTTTATTGTAATGTGTTTATATGATGAAATTTATGTTATATAATACAATCATTTTAAAGACACAGTTACTTAAGTGCCTATAATATGAATTGCTAGGCTCCTAGTTACTCTATGTACCTTTCACACATGCTTTTCCATTAAGATTGCTTTTCTTTCTATCAAATGAAGAAACTGAATTTAGAGATCCTTAGAACCTTTTTTTCCCCACATGACTAGCAAATGGAGAACTATGATAAAACCTAAAAAAAAAAAAAAAAACCTCACTCTGAAACTCTGAGGGCCATTTTCCATTCTGCACTGACTTTGTAGATGTCAAATCTAAAATAACATCAGATTAGACTTATAGGATGAATCATTTGTCTACAAATGAGAATGTGATGTGAAAGAAATAAGTAATGTTTCTGCATAAAACCATATTTTCTGACTCAATCAAGTAGTAATTTTCACAGTTAGAGCCTTGCTTTTCTTTTCTCATCAAATGTGATCTAAAGGATATTTTTTAAATGTGACTAGATACTGAATGATTATTTAACCATTTATTAACTGAGAAGTGTAGACAAAATAGCAGGTTTTCAGGTAAACACAAAGACTACAAGAGTAAAGATGTGGTGTCTGAATTCTCTGTGAGGACAATAAGGCTTTTAGTATTGGGCCTGAGTATTGGGCCAGGCATTAGATGTGTGTGTGTGTGTGTGTGTGTGTGTGTGTGTGTGTGTGTGTGTAAAACAATGTACATACATGTGTCAAACAGTTTAGAGATTACACTTATCCATTAAATTCTAGAGAACTGTGTCATATAAGAGGAAGGAAACAATACTTGGAAGCATTTATTAAAGAGGTGTTGGGAAGATAGGTCAATTAATAAACTGCTTGATGTCTGAGGAGCTGAGTTTGGATTCACAGCATTTGTGTAAACAGGTAGGCATTGAGGAGAATGCCTTAAGCTCAGGTTTGGGGAGGCAAAGATATGAGATTATTGGAGCTTGCTGAAAAGCCAGTCCATATCAGTGAGCTCTAGAGTCAGTGAGAGAGCCTGTCACAAAAAAAAATGATATAGAGAATAATTGAGGATGATTACTGGCATTGACTGCTAGCCTCCATCCACCTGCAAACATATGTGCATGGGCACTACTTATACAGATATGTGCACATGTACACAAAAAACATACATGCAATGATGAGAGCTGATGAGAGAAAGATAGATGATAGATAGATGAGATAAACATACAGATAGATGATTGATAGCTGATAGATTGATAGATAAGTGATGGGTGGTAGATAGATAAATAGATGATAGATAGATAGATAGATACATACATACATAGATACATAGATAATATTAGAAGATAGATGATAGGTAGATAGATCAATAGATAGATAGGTGATAGATGGATAGACAGAAAAACAGAAAGATGATAGAGAACTTGTTAACGAAAAAATATGTTATCTAAGAAGAAATGGCTTTCTCAAGTTTGTCATAAGCTTAAGGTAAGCTTAAGGGATTCAGAATATCCCTAGAAGCATTAATGCAGTGGACAATATCCACAACAAAATTCTAGTTTGGAAGCTTTGTGGAGTTACATGGCCCACACTATGACCTCTGCACAGTCAATGTAAGTGACCTCACCTGGTACACTGGCTCATTTTTGAAGGCTTAGTATGAGAACTTCAATCTCATTTTGTTAATAACTTAAGAACCTCTGAAATAAATCCATCACATAGGAAAATCCATATGCAACTTAATTTTCAGCCTGTCCATAAGAAGATGAAGAAACATGTGTCACTATCCATCTTAAAGACTTTAGTTTTCTTAGAGCTATCCATAAACCACCTCCTAAGTTTTTTCTTGCCAAAATGATAAACTTTCTTCCTTCAACTTCTCATTTGTCTGATTCTCTTTTTAAATTTCACAAGAATCAACATACCAGAAGGTCTAGTATCATTTATAAGATTCCTCATTTGTAATATAATAAAAAGCTTTTTATCACTTAATGTTGACTGAAAGTAGAGGAGTAATAAAATGTTTGTGTAGTTAGAGTTTCCCTGCCTGGCCCACAGTCAGGACAAATCTCTCTTACCCGCCAGTCCCACAGTTGTTCAGACCCAACCAAGAAAACACACAGAAACTTACATTGTTTAGAAACTGTATGGCTGTGGCAGGCTTCTTGTTATCTACTTCTTCTATCTTAAATTAACCCATTTCTGTTAGTCTATACTTTGCCACATGGCTTGTGGCTTACCAGTGTCTTTACATGTTGCTTTTCATGGCGGCGGCTGGCGGTGTCACTCCCCAGCCTTCTACTTCCCAGAATTCTCTTCTCTCTTGTCCCGCCTATACTTCCTGCCTGGCCACTGGCCAATCAGAACTTTATTTACACAGAGTAATATCCACAGCACTTCCCCTTTTCTTTTTTTTTTAAGGAAGGTTTTAACTTTTACATAGTACAATTACATATAACAAAACAACTATCAAGCAAGAATTACAGTTACAATATTAAAGAAGATATCCTATCTATCTTATATTTGTAAGTCTAAGGTTTTATATCTAACTTATCTTTTATCATAACTTAGGAAACTATAACTATCTAGTCTTCAACCACATCAAAGACCTCAGAAGGATATAATATTACCTGAGAACCGGGAGAAGGATGTAAGCATTTTTCAGGAGTCTTGCAAGAGTATACAGAGACAGCTGGTAGCCTGGACAGTCACCTAATGTTCCTTTGTAAAGTTGGGGCATCTATCTTCAGCCCACAGGGCTAGAGTCTCTTGGTCACTTCTCTCAGTGTCCTGTAGAATGTCTGGCAGTTTCCTCTGCGAAGCAGGAACCTGATGGACCATTTTGTCAAGCAAAGTTCAGTGGTCACCTTTCTATGGGTCCTGCATGTCCAGTTGATCGAGCAGTCCAGGCAAAAACAGCTTCTTGCCCAAATGGCTATTTTTGCCAAGGTGAAGATAAACTCCATATGAAGTGTCTTCAATGCCCATCCTCTTCTCTGAAGTAAATCGGTGCTGCCAGGAGCAGACATGTCTCACTGTCCAGA
The DNA here is from genome assembly GCF_903995425.1 of Onychomys torridus. Taxonomy (NCBI): domain Eukaryota; kingdom Metazoa; phylum Chordata; class Mammalia; order Rodentia; family Cricetidae; genus Onychomys; species Onychomys torridus. The sequence continues at coordinate 111,584,618 of NC_050451.1, read as the reverse complement.
AAGTCTAAATTTTAAAAATATTTTAAATGCCATATTCTGTAGGTCTTTGAAGTATTTGAAGATTACCTATCTATCTGAAATATCTCTGTGTATTCCTAGAAGACTTAACTAACATGGCTACAAGTATGATTATCATAGATGACTAATTATTAATCTATTTTTAATTATCCATTATAATTTTAAATGAGCTATACAAACATAACACCTTAAACAAGAGTAGAAATATATATACAGTATAACAAAATTAACTTTGTATCAATAGACTAAAATCTATGCCAATGTAAAACATTTTAAATGAGTTGTTGCTCTTTAGAAGTAAGTTCATTAATCTACCCTTTCATCCTATTATATCTATATCATATCCCCATTTTTTTCTTTAGAAAGAGATTGCATTTATAATCAACCTGCTTTAAATAAAAATATAGGTTTTTCTCTGTCCCACACCAGAGGGCTCTTCTCATTTGGGACACAAGAATCTCTTAACCTTTTCTTTTAGCAGTATGTCTGGGTTTAGAGAAGGAGTGAGCCAATTCCATCTCCAAAGCCAGCTTGATATTTTTTGGGAATTTGGGTGTAGTTTTCCTAACTATTTCCTGCTGGAGGGGGCCACTGTATCTTATGGGGACACAAAGAAAATTTTAGGATTATGGAGTAGTCCATGAGGGTGAACCTCTGAGCCAGTTACATTGAAACCATTCTGGATGTTGGATCATCTAAGCTGAGCTAGGCCCAGGTTAGGCTAGGGCTAAGCTGGAGCTAGGGAGCCGGGCCCAACCAGGCGGGAAGCCGGACCCACTGCCAAGGCAAGTGTTTTTTTAATGAATTCTTGCCACGTTGGGCGCCAAATGTAAATGTATCTGGCTTGTTAAATAAGAAACACAGAACCAATTGCAGAGTTAAAAACCACGAGGTCAGAGCAAGAGCGGAAAACCTTACCCTTCACTGCTTCTGCTGTTCTTCCTCTCCACAAGAGACCTACTTCTGTGCATCCTGTCTATTTAAAAACTTTCTGTCCTGTTTTCTCATTGGTTGTAAACCCAGCCACATGACCTCCTCATCACTGCCTGTTTGTACAGACCTCCTGGTCTTCTATGATTGGTATTGAGATTAAAGGCGTGTGTCTGCCATGCTGGCTGTGTCCTTGAACACACAGAGATCTGCCTAGCTCTGCCTCCCAAGTGCTGGGATTAAAGGCGTGCCCCACTACTGCTCAGCTTCTGCTCTGGCTTGCTCTGACCTCAAGGCAACTTTATTGACATACAAATAAAATCACATTTCAATACAAATAAAATATCACTATATGTTTGCTTAGTAATACAGGAGCTTTTTGAATGACGAAGTCTCATACAAATTAGCATCCCTTCATATCTCTACTAATTTGCTTGTTGCAATCTTCTTTTTAAATAAAAATTTAAATACATATATTTTTATTGAAAATATTTTTTTCATACAATGTATTATATTATGTCCACAGTTTTTCCTCCCCCAATTCCTCCCAGATCCTCTCAACCTCCTCAACTGCCCAGCTGCCCCTTTTCTCTCTCTCTCATTAGAAGAAAACCAAACAAAAGCCAAACAAACAGTCAAACAAACAAACAAAAAAGACCACAGAAAATATATGGTAATGTTCTTTTAAGATGCTATAGGAGAATGAATCAATACCATTTGAGAATGTTTACTTCTTGTGAATGCCACTTACAAATTACAAATTTTAATTTGTGTCCATATATAGCAGTTATTGGTAAAGAATAATTAAATGATTGATTATTCCAATCAATACTTACAACTATCAAAATATCTAACACTTCCATGTGCTGTCCACAGGAATGTAACCTGGAATAGCTTAGCTATTCCAGATACACACTGCTCCCCAGAGCTAGAAGAAGGCTACCAGTGCCCCCCAGGATTTAAATGCATGGACCTGGAAGACCTGGGACTTAGCAGGCAAGAGCTGGGCTACAGTGGCTTTAATGAGATAGGTCTGTCTTACTGGTAAAATATATTTTCATTTTCTATTTTATGATGTTTATGAAATAGAAAGTATAATTGTGTAGTGTTTCATTTTATGACTAGTAATAGTACAAAGGAAACACAAATACAAAATTTAATTCTATGCATATATTATAATGTATTTTGCTCTACAGGCTGTGACATACAGACTCTGTGTAGTCAATTATATATCTACATAGAGTTAATTTAGGCTATTTTTTATTTGTAGCATTTAAAGTATTTCCTTGATGAATAAGATTCAGGATTGCTAATTCTAAGACAAGTAAGATTTTACTATCTTCTACTAGTAGCTAACCATAGCAGCCAAGGTAAGTCTCAAAGCATGTAACATTAGGCATTGGTGACTGCAGTAGCTAAAAGGTAACTAGAACAGAAAACTGTTAATTAAGCACTTATGGATATGTCCAGTCTGTGTAACCCATAGATGGGAAATGCTAATCCATGAACATAAAGTACTAACATGAATATTTCTCTTCGTCTTCTCTATTAAGTGCTGAAATATGCCATTACCAGTTAGCATCTTTCACTTAGTAGCATCACTCTGTTTTTTATAACTCCATTCCAGGTGCACATATTTAGTTATTAAATCCAAAGTAGGTTCTACAGAAGTATTTTATAATTTGGGAATTGTTATTGAAATCATTTTTAATAATGAATGAGGGTTATATTCTATTGGAAGTCAAGTTTTTTTCTTGACTTTGATGTGCAAAACTGCAGTGGGAGATTCCATAGTTAGGGAGGGACATGCATCAGTCTGTAGAAGCTCCAGGACGATGTAATGAACTCTGGACTATGAACTTCAGGAAAGATCTGTGAAGGTATTAACATTATTAAACTATTTAACTAATGACACACTATAACCCTCTGACAGTATAATGCAAAAGTGGGACTGAAAAACACATTATGGTATGTCTTTTAAATAATGTCTCTTAATTTCATTTTTATGTTTTAATATGGCCTCGTTATATAACTTGATTTCTGACATTGTAGCTATTTGGCATTCATCATTCATTTCATTTGTCCAAATCATATAGTTTCCTATTTCACAAAAGTCTAGAAGCCAGCAGTTGTCACTATATTCAAACTGGATCCATCTTTACAAGTAATCTTAAAACTAGCCTTATATTTCACAAGCTTAGAGGCCTCTTAGGGCAATACTGACTTTCAGTAATGAGCAAGAATCTGCAGATATTGTGTGAGAGATGAGATGCATAAATTTGGGTAGGCTGTATGGGATGAGGTCTAGTGACCCATCAGCCAGACTAGCATCCTGGAGTGTAGTTCATGCCTTTAATAGGTGAGTTTATATCTCCTACACAGAGTGACCAACATTCAAAGAGAGGAACATTCACCCATCTTTCCACAAAAATACCTCCAACTTTCTTTCTTTCTTCCTTGTTTTTTTTATTTTTTTTATTTTTTGGTTTTTAGTTGTTGTTTTTGAGACAAGATTTCTCTGTGTAGCCTTGGCTGTCCAGGAACTCACTCTGTAGGCTGGCCTCAAACTCAAAGAAATTGCCTGCCTCTGCCTTCTGAGTGTTGGGATTAAAGGTGTGCACCACCATCACAGGACTAATACCTCCAATTTCTACACCATATTATTAAAATATATTATTATTTTAAATGCAGCAGTTGTTGCCAAATTCAAAGTGCAACCATGTTCAAGTTGCTTCACCTTTCTGTACTGTGTCATACAAAGAACTCAATCAATAAAAGGTGCAATCTCTTTTTGCAAGAGAATGTCTCTAAGAGTGCTGGGTGTGGCAGAATGAAGGGAGCTTGAGAGGATCAGGTCTAGCATAGAATTTCCCTGGGGGCAGTAGGTTCCTGTTAAACTAATCCTCTTGCTCTTGTTTTAGGCAGTAGGACTTAAACTCTTTGAAAACATAGAGTGTACATTCATTTTCCTATCTCCAGGGCTTTTGCAAAGCCTGGTTCATGTGAGTCCTTCATAAATATTGACTAATGGTATAAAAAATTTAATGGAGAGACACTATAGAAAATCAGATTGTTGTGTTATTGTTCTTTTCCTTGAACATGTCTGATTTGTTAATGATAGCCCTCAAGACTTCTATTTTTTTGTAGGCTTAATCAGATATGTTTGTTACTTTTGATAAAGGGTGATTGAAATCATTGTCATTCTTGGATTATTGGTTAGATGATAAAGTGTTGACTTTGTATGATAATCAAAATATTTTAGCTTTGAGAAATGGCTCAGTAGGTAAGAGTGCTTTCTGTGAAAGAAAAAGGACCTGAGTTCAAATCCACAAGACTCACAAGTGGTTCAGCATGGCTATTTTTAACTACAATCCCAGCACCCAGCACCCAGAGGTATGAGTCATATCTTGAGAGCTCCTGGCCAGCCATCTTCTGGTTTACTGAGAGACCCTTTCTCAAACAATATAGTGGATAGTGATACAAGAAGACACCCAAGGTCCAACTCTGGCTTTTACACACAGGCATCCATACATGTATAAATCAAAGACAAAAAGAACCAATACATTAATTAATTAAAAATAATTAAATGTCCATCCCAGTTTAGACTGAAATAGAAAACTTCTTCCTGATACAAGGCATCTCTGTAGAGATATACACTGCAGTATTTTAAGAAATTAATGCTAAATTTCTTTTTTAAAGAGACAATGCTTTCTACAAATGAGGTGTGGGGTTTTTAGACATGTATAACCACCTCTTTATATATTCACCTGGATTTAAGACATAGTTAAGTGCCTAGACATGCTTAGAGTTTGGCCAACAAACTTACATACATAAGTAATCATGATTATTTTAAAAGAAGCATAGTTCCCCTTTGTTCTAATTAGATTATCATATAAAGTATTTATTTTGATTCATATGTACATTTCTCTTATAAGTAACTTAATTTTTAAGTTAATATTGATGATGTTGAGAAACTCAAATTTGGAAATACAGAAAGAATCCAAAAGGACTAAGTAGAAAATTGCAAAAAGCAAAGAAAACTCTGTATTCCTAAAATCTCCCAAACTCCAGAAAGACTGAGGAACAAAATTCAGTTTTCAAGGTGAATCCCGTGGTGCTAGCCTATAATCACAGCTATCCAGAAGTCTGAGGCAGGAGGACTGCAAGTTCAAGTCTATCTGAAGTTAGAGCCAAAGTGGGCAGTTTAGACCTTGTTTCAAAAAAAAAAAAAAGAGGGGGGCAATATATATAATTCAGTGGCAGAGAACTTGCTGAGCATGCATGAGACCCTAGTTCACTCCTCTGAGGCCATCAAAAATGGAAGAAAAGCAAAAGAATTTCCATCTATAAGAACTTTGAAATACCTCTACTGTATGCCACAATTCAGAAAGTGTCTAATAGGAAATTTCTGGAAAATATCCTGGCTTTTCTTAAGCTGAGACAGACACAGCAGCATATCTATCTTTTATGGATAGATGGATGCTGAGCCTGGAGAGACAGCTCAGCAGTTATGAGCCCTTGCTAGGGCTGGAGAGATGACTCAATGGTGAGAAGCACTGGCTGCTCTTCCAGAGGACCCAGGTTCAATTTCCAGCACCCACATGGCAGCTCAGAACTGTCTGTAACTCCAGCTCCAGGGGATCTGACACCTTCACACCCATGCACATAAAAAAAAGGTTGTTTTTGTTTTGTTTTGTTTTGTTTTTTAAAGAGCACTTGCTGTTCTTTCAAAGGATCCAGAAGTGTCAGTGTTGAGAAGCTCCTGACCATATGTGCTCTAGTTCCAGGAGATCCAACCACTTTTTCTGAGCACCCACACTCAAATGGCATGCATATGGACACATACATACACACTAAAAATAGAAATAAATCTTCAAATAATGGATGTTGTGACACCAAGGACAAAAATGATTCTCTATTTGAATAAAGGAATTAGTATGAACCTTCTGGGATCTATATGACATCAGGAAAGAGAACCTCTCAATCTTGCATATTGGCAATGAGACTCACTGATGAGATGTGACCAACTCCTTTACCTCAACCCACACTATAACCTGAAACTGTGACCAAAAGTAAATACATACATACATACATACATACATACATACATACATACATACATACATACAAACCTTTTTCTTTAAGTTGCTTTTGTCAAGATGTTTTATTACAACAGAAAGACAAACTAATCCATAGACACTTATCTATACTCACCAAGATTAGTTTCATCCCCCCTTTTTATAACTGCAACTATCTTTAATGAATTATATGTCTTAAAGACTTTTCAGCACAGTTTATATTCATGGTCTTGATCCTTTTATTGTTCATCTTAGAAATTAAGTTTTATCAGGTAGTATATTTTATTAGGAATTAAATTATATTTTGAACTCTTTTTTGTACAAGGGTGAGTGAGAGATGTTTTGGCAGAATATATCTTATATGTAACATTGCAGAAGGCATTCAGCCAACTAACAGTGACTAGTGATGAGCCTCATCTATCACTTTAAGGATTTATAAAATATAAAGTAAATATTACAAAGTATGATTATGTAGGTTAAAAAAAGAAATTGGAGGGTTCACCATAAGTATGTCCATGTCTTGGAAAGTAAAATCTAATGCATCATTTATATAATATATTACATATATCATACAAGTATATGTCTACTGGCATGAGTCTGCATTACAAAGTCATAATTATATGCTTTGGAAATAACTTGAAACTCAAAATAGTGTTAGCTACAGCCAAGACTTAGAAAATCATTCCTGTGTGAGTAATAGTATTGACATCAACTCACGAAATCTAGATTACACTTCTCAAGAAAGAAAGGAACCTGAACAATTATCTGAGTTCATGCATGCTGTCTACTTTGTGGACTTGAAAATGACATGAATAGGTGACTTCTTTGCAGAAAAGGCTACATAAATCATGGTAGTTAAAGTAGATGGCACTACAATGTGCCCTATTGTATACCAGGGAGGTGATTTTCAGAAATGAATTGCCTCAATTTTCTATCTCTGTCATGAATTTGTGACAGATCTGTCTTATAGTGTCACTATGAGAAGTAACTGGGAAGGTACCCTTAGGATAGAGCCTAATACAAATGGCCTACCACAGCCAGAGGCTCGAGCAGTGGAGGTAAAATCTGAAGGCATCTGTGTGCTGTTTAATTGGTAAGTGGCACCTTCAGGAGGAAGGTGGGATGTAGGAGACTTCAGGTGGACAACATTTGAGTTTTATCTTTATTCCTTTTGGTCTATAGCTGTTCATTGCTATCATTTAGCATCTTGAAGCAAAGAAAAGGGTAGAGAAGGAAGAGGTTAAAATATTCTTAACATCATGTGTTTGTATTAATTGATTAATTAATATCTCAAACTTCACATACTCATGATCATTGGACTGCATTCAGGAAAGAAGATTCTGAATGTACTTTTGTGTACATTATTCTTATTCTGTCACTAGAAGCATTCTCATCTGTGATTTTTTTCTGACTCTGAGAGTGGTGTTAATTCTTAGCTTGTACCACTGAATATTTTACAATTTCATCAAGCCTCACACATATTAAATTTCATCTATCCAAAACATTTTAACCTGTGATTCTGTTTTTCCTTAACTTATCAAGGCTCTCCTTGCACATCAAGAACACTTGATGCAGTGGTTCTCAGCCTTCCTAATTCTGTAACCTTTCAATACAATTCTTCATGTTGTGGTGACCCCAACCACAAAAAAATATTTTTATTGCTACTTTGTAACTGTGACTTTGTTATGGTTTTGAATCATAATGGAAATATCTGATATGAAAGATATTTGCTATATGATACCCATGAAAGGGTTTGTGACCCACAGGCTGAGAAACACTGACTTGATAGGACACTGAGCCAAAGCACAGCCATGACAGGCTTGGTCTCCAATCATAAGTGGTTTGTTTTCTGAACTCCTTAAATCCATCAGCCACCTAATGGCTGATGTGTAGATGTTCCTGATTCTCTCCATTCTAGCTAAACACTTCCCCTGTGTCTCATTCTTAAGGACCCTTAAGTGGGATGCTTCCCTCTAAGATGTTAATCTATGCATGTTAAGGTGTCAGAGTCTCCATGTTCCTATCCTGCTGAGAGCCATACACTATTGAAAGAATACATCTGAAGAGCCCCAAATCTGGTTAGCATACATTGGGTGAGAGTTATAATTACATAGTGAAAAGATTAGCAGATTAACTTCTCTGGGCTTACAGACTCACTATAACTTTCTGTTTCCTAAAGCCTCATTTCTATTCATGCCTCTATTTACTAAAGAAGAAAATTCAAAAGACAGCTTGCAAGGCTAAGTCTTATTCTTAGTTTGGTAGTAGACCTTCAGCATCACTCACTTTTGGTGAGTAATTTGATGCAAATGACCACTGCCCAAACAGATGTGACATGCAATTAGAAAACAGCAATACTAACTCTGTCAGCTTTGGGTAGGAAATCACAGCAAATACCATTTAATGAGCAATTTACTTGTCATGATCTTTCAGGAAAAAAGTACAACATTTGATACAGCACAGCAGTACAAAGCTACCCTGGGGGTGGCTTTAACTCCCAGTTAATTGCATACTCAGGTTAAAAAAAAAAAACAGCATTTTGAGCTTAAATGATAAAACTCACCCTAGAAAGTCACCTAGGGAGTAGACAGACAGGGGTATGTATTATACTCATCTTTAGAACCATAAGAATAATGGAGAAAAGCCCAATTTTAAAATATCCAAAATAAGTAAAATCTGATTAAAACAACTCATATCAAAGGAAGCCCATAAGCAAGGGAAAACTACAAATTAGGAGATTCTAAAAGGGCATTTAAATAAAATGTGCTTTGGGCCATGTGCACTGTGTATAGCAGAGTATTTATGTGTTCTTTAAATATAATAATCAAGACAAATAACAATAAACACTGTGTTGTGTCAGTGACTAATTGTCTAACAGACAGAGCTTATTTTTGTAATTACTGTCATTATTTACTACAACCACTGCTATCATTTATCGATTGCTTATTACATAACTGACAGCTGGAGAAGGGTCATCCATTCATTGTGTTTCAATTCTCAAAACAAACCCAAGATGTATGGCTATTCCTAGTCCACAAATGAAGAGAATAAGACAAGAATTAATAAGAGTCAAGGTTGGTGTTCTGGGTGCTCAGGTAAAAGCACTGCTTTGAGTCTGCAAATTAATAAACCATGAACTTGGTCATAAAGAGTTCTGTACCTTTTGCTTGTTGAGACAGCCCGTTTACGACAAAATCTAATCTTGATAATGGACAAGATGTGTCATCCAATACAGTGGTCTCTAGATGTCTGTGCCTTATTCTCTTTTCTGAAGTCTTTAGGTCAAGATATGTATGTGAATAATAACAATATCCACTGAAAACCAATGATTTCTGTGTGGTGGGGTTGATGGTCTCTGGTTTAAAGGTAGTCCTTTGTGTCCCATGTGACAGAAAGTTCACCTCTCAATATCATTATGGATTAGTTTCAGGGGCCCCCAAAAGACCAAAATCCTCAAGTATTTAAGTTGTATATTTGTACATAACACACCTACATCTTCAGTGCTTTTGCTTCATCTCTACCTTTATTACCTATTTGTGTCTGACACATCTAAATGTCATGTAAGTGGTAGTATACCACATTTTCTAGGAAATAATGATTAGACCAAAAGTGTGCATATGTTTAGTCTACATATTCTTAGTATGGGTCCATTTATTTGATATATAATTGACCAAATTCATGGCTATGATATCTGTGATATGGCAGGCCCTTGCAGTGTGTGCTAGAATTGGATGTTAGAATCTAAAGATGAGAAATATGCTCCTGGGAGGCACTGTGGTTTTATGAAATAAACAATTGAGGCTGAGAGCATTTGAACAAGAACTAGAAACACTAATAACAAAAGTGAGTATATTCCACTCTGATAGAAAATGACATGGTAAGCACATTGGGCAGGAATGTACAAGACAGTGTAGAAAATAAGAAAAATATTTTAGCATATTATTTTTTAAATTTAATTCAAAATTATGACATGAATGGATAAAAAGATAGAAATATAGATAGATGATATAGATGACAGATCAGATAGATAGATAGATAGATAGATAGATAGATAGATAGATAGATCATAGATAGTTGACTGATAATAAATAGATAGAAAGTTAGAATGGTGATAGTAAGATAATAGATAGACAAATGATAGATAGATGATAGGTATATAACATGACAGATAGATGATAAAAAATAGATGGTAGATAGGTAGATAGATGATGTAGACACAGAAGATAGATAGACAGGTAGATGATAGATAGATGATTTCATGACAGATAGATGATAGAAAGATAGATAGAAGGTAGATAGGTAGATGATTGATGATGATGATGATGATGATGATAGATAGATAGATAGATAGATGACAGATCAATGGCAGATAGATATGAGAATGCAGTTTAACAGTAGAGCACCCACCTAACATTTGCAAGACCTAGGTTTCAAACTGACAGTGCAAAAATAATAGGTTATAAATATGATTAAATTTATAGAAGAATGTTTTAATTCCCCCTGTGCATTTGAATTTACTTTCTGCTTTTTTCTGATATATAACTAATTTTGTTTTCTTTCTTTTTTTAAATAGACTTACCCCCCCTTTTTTTTTACATCTCAGCCACAGTTTTCCTCCATCCTCTCCTCCCTCTGTTCCCACTCCCCCAATCCACTCCTCCTCTGTTTCTGATTAGGAAAGGGCAGGTCTCCCATGAGTATCAACAAAACATGGCATATCACGTTGAAGTAAGACTAAGTAACTCCCATGTATTAAGGGTAGGCAAGGCAACTCAGTATGAGGAATAAGGTCCCAAAAGTTAGTAAAAGAGTCAGAGATAGCTCCTGTTCCCACTGTTAAGAGTCCCACAAGAAGACCAAGTCACACAACTGCTTATAAATGCAGAGTGCCTAGCTTAGTCCTATACAGGCTCTCTGGTTGTCGATTCAGTCTCTGTGAGCCCCTATGAGCCCAGGTGAGCTGATTCTATGAGTTTTCTTGTGGTGTCCTTGATCCCTCTGACTCCTACAATCCTTTTTCCTCTTCTTCTGCAGTATTTCCCTAACTCAGCCTAATGTTGGCTACGGGTCTACATCTGTGTCCATCTGTTGCTGGATGATGCCTCTCTGATGCCAATTGGGGTAGGCACCAATCTGGTCACAGGAGATAGCCAGATCAGGCTACATATCTGCTATTGCTAGGAGTCTAAGCTGGGGTCTTCCTTGTAGATTCCAGGGAGATTCCCTTGTGACAAGCCTTTACTTGACCCTGAAATGCAGTAGCCTCAGTATTCTTCCCCTCTGCTCCCCACAAACCTGTTCACTCATGTTCCATTCCCCACCTTCCATCAGTCCACTCATGAAATCTCTTCTATTTTCCTTTCCTAGGGAGATCTGGTTGTACCCCTATGAACCCTTCTTGTTACCTAGGCTCTCTGGGGCTGTGGATTGTAGCATGGGTATCTATTATTTTACAACTAATATCCACTTCTGAGTGAGTATATATAATGTTTGTCTTTCTCAGCCTGGGTTACCTCACTTGGGATGATATTTTTTTCTAGTTCCATCCATTTGCTTTCAAATTTCCTGGTGTCCTTATTTTTAACAACTGAGTAATACTCAGTTGTGTAAATGGACCACATTTTTTTTTATCCATTCTTTGGTTGAGGGACATCTAGTTTGTTTCCCAGTTCTGGCTATTACAATAAAGCTGCTGTGAACATAGTTGAGCAAGTGATATGACTGAACATTTGGGTATATGCCCAAGAATGGTATAGCTGAGTCTTGTAGTAAGTTGATTCCCAGTTTTCTGAGAAACTGATACACTGACTTCCAAAGTGTCTGTACCAGTTTGCACTCCCACTAGCAATGGAGGAGTATTCCCCTTACTCCACATCCTCTCCAGCATAACCCCCAAGGAAATCGAAGCAGTCATTAAAAGTCTCCCAACTAAAAGAGCCCAGGGCCAGAGAGTTTTAATGCAGAATTCTATCAGACTTTCAATGAAGAGTTAATATCAATACTCTTCAAATTATTCCACAAAATAGAAACAGAAGGAACATTGCCAAATTCTTTCTATGAGGCCATGGTCACCCTGATACCCAAACCACACAAAGACTCAACAAAGAAAGATAATGACAGACCAATTCCACTCATGAACATCAATGCAAAATTACTCAATAAAATAATACTGGCAAACCTAATCCAAGAACATGTCAAAAATATCACCCACCATGACCAAGTAGGCTTTATCCCAGAGATGCAGGGATGGTTCAATACGAAAATCTGTCATTGTAATCCACCATATAAACAAACTGAAAAAAAAAACCCACATGATCATCTCATTAGATTATGAAAAAGCCTTTGACAAAATCTAATACCTGTTCATGATAAAATTATTGGAGAGATCAGGGATACAAGGGACATAGCTAAACATAATAAAAGTAACATACAGCAAGCCGATTGCCAACATCAAATTAAATGGAGAGAAACTCAAAGAAATTCCATTTAAATCAGGAACAAGATAAGGTTGTCCACTCTCTCCATGTGTGTTCAATATAATAATTGAAGTTCTAGCTAGAGCAATAAGACAGCTAAAGGAAATAAAGGGGATACAGATTGGAAAGGAAGAAGTCAAAGTATCATTATTTGCAGATGATATGATAGTATACATAAACAACTCCAAAATCTCTACCAGAGAACTCCTACAACTGATAATTTTATTTTCTAAACTATTGCAATTCAATTACCAATACTCATACAAGATTACTTTCAAAAATATTTATTGGTTTATTAAGCATGTTACATAAAGAATATCTACCTAATTAGATTTCTTTATAAAAACTCATAAAATTTTCTTTATATACATCTTTCTTAAAATGCCAGATATATAAACTACCAGTTGTTAGCTTCACAGGAATTGAAATGTGGTTTTTGGATGCTTACACAAATATAAAGTGAGGACTTTCCATTTTTTGTATTTTTTTTTTGTGTCATCAATAACTAAATTGGGAAATTCAAGAAAATGGAAGAAATTAAACAGTTACTAAGTCTACCAGATTTTCTGATTCTCAAGCCACTTCTGAAGAAGGTGGCTATGAGAAGTGATGGAACTGGGTTCCCTCCCAGGGAGAAATACTTCATATTTTCATTGTTATTTACTTTATGATGTCTTCCTTCTTTGACTTTAGGAGTATTGGCCATAAGATGGACTCAGATCCTTATAAAAGTCATAAATCAATTATATTAAATACCAATGAGAAGCACCAGTGATTGCTTCCATAACAGGAGTGTTCTGTGCTGGGAAACACCTGTATATCTCACAAAATAAGGGCAATGAATGCTCACACACAGGACTAATGCTTCAGTTCTAATGTATGATGTGATTGACATTCTATTATTATGGTAATTATCTCATATTACATCTGATATTAAATATGAATATAAAATATGGTAAAAACAAATTATCTTGAATCATATCATAATAGACTATAAATTGAACTTTCTTGATGCTGCTGCTAAAAGACTGACTCTCAGATTTCAATGTTGTTAAACTATATTTCCTAATGTTCTGCATGATACCAGATATGAACTCTATAAGAAAATAGGAATTTATTATATATCTTGTTTTTTCTATATGTTTCTACTGCATTTATATAAAAAGTCTCACTCAAGACTAAATTGTAAAACATGTAATTTTGATTTATAATGCTTTCATAAAATGTTCCAAAAAGGTAATTTTTCCTGTATTTGTCATGATGCCTAGTGTTACCACTGCAATTAATTATTGATATTTATAAAGGATACAATGGAAGAAAGAACTAGAATGATCAAATCTAAGAATCCAATGCATTTGTGCTTACTTTAGTCTGATAATTCTGAATTTGCTAAAGAGTTCCCTTCCCATGGAACAAGGAAAACCCAGCACACTTCTGGTGAATATAGGACAAGATTGATCATGAAAGTTATAAGAACAATAGTTGTGAAAACCCCTTAGGAAGCAAGAGCTGCAGGTTATTACCCTGTTTGAGATGAGTTGCAGGCATAAGGATTTTTAAAGTCAGGCAGTCTGGATTCTACTAAATTTGCAAATGAAATAACAGACTTTCTTTTTTTTTCACAGTAAATATAGTTTTTATTTATCTCTAGAATAGGATTTGTAGCCTGTGTACACACCTAGGTAACCATGAGGTGGCAGGAGAGGAGATGGTCCCAACATCTCAGACGTGTTGAGGTTACTTTTCCACTGGCAGGAACGGTGCTGCTTGGGCACCCTCCCTGGGCGGGAGAAGCCTGAACAGCCTTCAGATGGGTATAACATACACTCCAATGGTTAGCTCTTAGGAGCACAGGAGTAGGGGTTGAGGCAGTGTATGTTGCCAGGACCTCTGGAAAATGGTTGGCACTAGAGTTAGTACAATAACTTCTGTGGTCTTGTGGCCTTGTTTACTGTGCCAGCTTCTTAGTCCTTGGTAACTTTTTTCTCCGATGTAGGCCTTAAATTCAGATATTATCATAAACCACATAAGTTATCATATCAAAATATCTCTGTCCTCTTTGTTAGACTAAGAACAGAATTACAGAGTGTCCCAGACAGAATGTCCCAGAGATCACAGACTTTCTTAATTGAAGGTAAATATTCAGGTACTATTCTAAATGTTAAAAAAGAAGATGTTGGCAGGTAGATGTTGCAAGTGTAACTGAAGAGGGGGAAGCCACTGTCTGTTGTCCAGCATCTGTTCAGGAGTTTCTACTGAATGGGTTAGAAAATACAGCTACTGGAAGGAGTTTTTAGCAGATAATGAAGGGCATATGCAAAGGGCATACAAGGGGGAAAGGTGATAATGTGCTTTTCATATTATAACATATATTGGCTGTATCTAGTGATTCAAAATTAACATTTTATAGTCATTTTATATCTTTTTTAAAATACAAATATTTCAAATAGAATTTATAGTAAATTGCCATATATAATTCTCTTCCTCATCCCTCTCACCTTTCCTTCCTTTCTTCTTTTTTTTTAAATTTCATACTTTAAAAAAAATGCTATTTATCCCCCTCCACACTGAGAGATATTTAAGTGTCTTTCAATACTGACTACACTAAGCAAACCTGGACTGGGCATATATAATATTATGTACATGTAGACACACTGTTTACATTGGTGCCGTGATGGGCTCCAAACATTGAGATATGACACTGTCACCTATAAAGTTCATGCTCAAGAATCATGCAATCAATTTAGGAGAATAAATTTCTTGCACGCGCGCACACACACACACACACACACACACACACACATGTGCACATCTCATAATGTATTAAGTTAATAATTTTGTGTTGGGCTGCATTCATAGCTATCCCTGGCTACATGAGGCCCACAGGCCATGAACTGAGTGAAAATGAAAGAACCCACAGTCGGAGGCTCTTCTAGTTAGATTTTGTCAATTTGACACAAGCTAGAATCATCTGGGAACATCAATCACTAAAATGTCTCCATAAGACCAGCTTGTAGATAAGTCTAGAGGCTCTGTCATCCAGGAGCAGATAGCCCGGGGTTGTATAAGAAACCAAACTAAGTGAGCAATGAGGAGCACGCCAGTAAAAAGCACTCTTTCATGATCTCTGATTCAGTTCATACCTTCAGGTTCCTCCTGCCTTGAGTTCCTGCCATGACTTTCATCAGTGGTGACTGTTACCTAGAAGTGTAAGATGAAATGAACCCTTTCCTTCTCTAGTTGTTTTTAGTCAAGGTCTTTTTGTTTTTGTTTTTGTTTTTGTTTGTTTGTTTGTTTTGTTGTTGTTGTTTGGGGTTTTTGTTTTTTTGAGACAGGGTTTCTCCATGAAAACACTTAGGTCAAGGGATATGTACTTATTTAATAGAATAAATGACATTTATTTTTTTAAATGATTAAAGGGATTTCACCCTGCCATTATGAGAGTGGGCAGAGGTGTAGGTCAGTGCACTTACTTAATATGATCAAGGTTTTGAGTTAAATCCCAGTACCAATGTACATGTATAGAGTCTCATTTTTAAATATCTGTAATTATTGAACATATTCTGTATGTATTCTGTACTTTACTGAATACCAAGAAGACTACTCTCTTCAGTACAGGAAGGCCTCTCTCTACTCCCCGAAAAGGTATTATTTACCTTTCAAAGTGTTAGTCAGGGTTTGATGTTGTTTTATTTTTTTTAATCTATCTGACAAAATAACTGGCATGATCCCACAAAGAAGAGGAAAGGATTAATTTGGCTTAGAGGTGGGTTTGGGGTTTCAGCCCATCCTGTAGGAAGGCCATAGTTGAGCATATTTCTTCCTAATGGCCTGGAAGAAGAAAGAGATCATCTGTGCCTCTGCCTTTACTTCACCTAGGCCTCCTGCCTATTGCGTAGAGTTGTCCGCAGTCAAGGCAGTCTCTCCACGCATCTCAACCCCATCAAGTTGACAGTCAAGGACAACCTTCACACAAGCTTCTCACTGTTCTCTCAAAAAAATCTTACTACATTTGTCTATTTGCCTCTCTTCTGCTGGGTTATGACAGTTCACATTTCATCATACATGTATCCTGCTGCCTGTTATCCCTCATTTCTATTCGCTATTTAGATTATTTAGATATATTAGAGGTACTTCTGGTAAGAAAAAAATATTTTCTTCTCCTCAGATTTAAAGGAATGCCATGAGATAATTTTCTGTGGTGGTGGTAGCTGACTTTCATAAAGCTTTTTAAGATTAGAACAGATGATGCCAGAAGGAACACAAATTGTGTCAAAGTAATGGATGAGACCTCTTTTGTATTACCATCCCGTGTCCTAACCACACTTCATTTTAACCTATAGAAAGACACATGGATGGGCTAATTACTTTGCAGCTGTCTGTAATTAGTCTGCAAAAACTGAGAAGAAAAATCACTGTCAGAAAGTAGAGAGCACTAGTTGGATGGTGAGAGAAGGACAGGAACAGCTAGCAGGGAAAATAAGAGCTGAGTTTGTTGCACAGAGTATGGAAGAACCTGGAGCCTCTGAGAATCTGAAAGGAAATAAGAAAGCCAAGACAGCAGCAGACTGTGTGTAACATGTGCAAAGAATTATGAATAGCTGTAAGTGCAGTGTTTACTCCATTGCATGGTGGGATGAAGAATAAATATGACTACATGACCTACACTGTGCCAAGCACAGGAAAGGAAAGATGCACTAGGTGGGTTCACAATACCCAAGCCTGAAAATTAGAGCTGCAGTTCATCTGCATGTAAACATACATTTGACATACATTGTAAAATGAACAAATTTAGTAATTTATCCACAGTCTGCACTCTTACATGAGGAAGTTTTATGCCTTTTGACAGTTGATTTTTTTCCTATAGAGATTTATGCCATTATAAAGGAATGGATGGATGGATAGGGAACATTTTGGTGTAGCCAGTAACTGAGGTTTATAGAACATTCATCCTTCAAGGAAAAGGATAGTAAATACAATGATTATTGTAAAATATAATTTAAAATTGAAATTATAGCTAACATAAATAAAATAACTAATAAAAATTGTTAAAGAACAAAAATATCCTATAATATAAAGATTGTAACATTATAAGCTATTTAAAATATTCTAGTATTACTACTGTAGTACTTCTTTGTTCCTCATGTCAAAAAGGAGTTCATTAAAATGTTATCATTCATATCAGTTTTATTCACTTACATTAGATTTGAATATTTGCAGCACAATAGTAAGTTCTGTATATATAATTTACTGATCTACCTAACAGTTGCTATATATTCAGAATACTCAGATTACAGACTAGCAAGATGGCTCAGTGTGCAACAGTGCTTGCTGCAAAACCTGATGACCTGAGTTTGACTCCCAGAACTCACATGGTGGGAGGAGTTTACCAACTCCCACAAACTGTTCTGTTCTTTGACCTCCACACATGTGCTGTGAAACACACACACATACACACACACACAATTATTCAATCAATGTAATAAAGTCTTTAAAAAGAATATTCAAATTAAATTAATGGTGAGCAAAAGTTGTATAAGTCCTGTAAGTATTTTTCCTTGATAGTAAAATTTTGGCCAACTAGTTATTCTCTTTATTCATATATATATTTATATATATTAGCCTCAGCAACAACGTTATCAGTCTATGACAAACTGGGAGAACATAAGCTTAGATAATTTTGAGTATCAACTTACAATCAAACCTATAATCACTTGGGAAGAGTGTCTTAGTAACAGATATCTATAAGGATGAACTGTGGATGTGTCTGTGGGGAATTGTCTCATGTATATTGCTGTGAGAAGACTCAGCCCACAGTGGATATCATCCCCTTGGTCTAGATTCTGAACTATATAAAAGAGGAGAAACTGAAGTGAGAAGTAAGCATCGCACATTCATTCATCACTGCAGCTGCAGAGAGAGGCTTCAAATTCCTGCTTTGACTTCCTATGGTGAGAGATTATAACCTAGAATTGTGAACTAAACTAAACCCTGTCTTCCCTAAATTGCTTTTTCTTAGGATATTTTTATCACAGCAACAGAAATTAAATCAGGATAGAAAACATCATACTTACAACACATAAGTCTTTATTTTAGTCAGGGTTACTATTGCTTTGATGAAACACTATAACCAAAGCAACTTGGGGAGGAAAGGGTTTATTCAGCTTATACCTCAGCATCACTGTTCATCATCAAAGGAAGTCAGGACAGGAACTCAAGCAGGACAGGAACCTGGAGGCAGGAACTGATAAAGAGGCCATGGAGGAGTGCTGCTTACTGGCTTGGTCCCCATGGCTTGCCTTGCTCATCCTGTGTTTTTATAGAACCCAAGACTACCAACTCAGGTGCCACCCACAGTAGGCTGGGCCCTCCTCCCCCATCAATCACTAATTAAGAAAATGCCTTCAGCCAGATCTCATGGAGGCATTTTCCCAATTGAAGTCCCCTAATTTTAGATAACTCTAGCTTGTATAGGCATAAGGCTAAGCAGCCCAATCTTCAAAACATCCACACCAACAGAATTATAAGAAATAAATGGCATATGCACATAAATGCCATTACATGTAGAACAGTTCAGTCTTATCCCTATTGTACTTGGGGATAAGCAGGAGAGCTAAATGTCTTCCCTGAAAGATTCCATAGAAAGGCACAGGTTAAGGGTTTAACTTATAATTGAGTTGATGGTGACAATGGTGAGTGAAGGCTAAGTCATATGAGAGACTTCAAATTCTACTCCATATTAAGCTAAGTTTCTTGAAATAATCTGTTTAACCTGAGGAAAGACACATTTTAAAACAAATTTAATAACAACAGGGGAACTATGAAATTAGAATCTAAGAGCATATTATACTTTTATTGAATTATCACATTTGTGTTGTACTGTTCATGTGAAGAATTGAATACATATTTGTTGGTAATGTCACCAAATTTTGCTATTAAACTCATAATTTCTTCAGAAAAATTTGACACTATGACTTTTATCCTAGCTAACACAAATAGCCAAAGTATGTAATAATTAGATATTTAAGGCTTGTGATCTCTGAAGAATTATAAATATCTTATTATTCATGTCATTGACTACTAGTCCATTAATTTCAAGTTCATTGTTTGATATACTAATATAATTAATTAAGCATAGATGAAACAAAATCATAACATTTAGATTCTAAAAATAAGGACAGTGAACCATGATTGCTATTTACTTATAGAATAGATTTTAGAATTTTTAAAGATTTATTCAACAAAACAAAATGCTCTTACTTCAAAACATGCAGTTTTCTTTAAGGGTATAATCATTGGTGAATTGATCACCTTCTAGTGAAGGCCACGCATCCAAGAGTGTATGAGCAACACAACTGCACTTGATGGATTTTAAAAGTGGAGAACACAAAGTTGGGTGGGTAAGGAAGCAGTAATGTATGTGGGAGAAGTGAAGGAGATGAATATGATCAAAATGCACTGTAGAAAATTCCCAAAGAACTAAAAATAATCAGAAAAATACAATTTTGGATTAAATTTATGATTTTAAGTTAGGTAATTTTGATTTGTTGACTAAATCTTTAAATGTTCTAAATATATATTTGGAGTTGTAGGATAGTGAGGTCTCATAGACCCCCAAACAGTGTAGATTACTGTCAATGATTGTGCTACCCTCTAAACTTGATGGTGATTGCTGAAGAGAAAGCATACTTGAGTTATTGTACATGGAGAAACCAAGCTGGTATTTACCTAGATGCCTCCTCCCTGGTGAATAACTTTCATCGTGTTGGAAGGTGCTATGCACACTACTGGCTGAAGAGTAATAATTAATCTATAATATAATCATAACAACTGCAACCCCTACCCCCCAAGATAACAACTGGCCTGGCAAGACAACTTCACTCATGCAATAGTGGCATGAATGTCATGGGAATTACCAGCTACTTTTTGATTGATTTAAGGCCCTGTGCATGAGATATAAACCATACATGGCACCATCACTGGACCCCAGAACATATGTCTAGATCAGTCATTGGCCCTAGTGAATAATGTACTACCATCATTCTGGTAAAGAACATAGCACTAAACTGACTCCTAATAATTTACCATTCTCTCTATAGATTAGTGTATCTCTCAACACTCCTCAGAGGAACTTGTTTTAGCAGTAAATGGCAATTAACACAGAGACCTACAACTGATCAAGGTACAGAGGATAAGAGACTTCAAAATGCTGAGCACTAAATATCAGAGTCCCTCCTCCCAAGACTTAGGAATCATTATGGAAGAGGGAATGGAGAGATTTTAAGGGCCAGAGGTGATAGATGACTGCAAGGAAACAGTGTATTCCAGGTACAACTGAGCAGATGAACATATAAACTCAAAGAAATTGTGACAACATCCATAAGGCCTATGCAAGCCCAAGCCAGACAAAAATCTCAACATAGAAGAAGAAATAGACACAAAGTTCTACCCATAACAGAAGAACTATTAGCAATTGATAGCTTCTGGAAGAAGGAAAGACAAATCTCTTTAAGGGTGTAGTCCTTATTAAGTTGTTCAGGCTCCAATGGATGGCCACACATCCAAGAGTATATTGGCAACACATTTGGACTTGATGGGTTGTTTTTTTTTAATGTCACAATGTTGGATGGGTAAGGAGATGGGGTGGATCTGGGAGGGGTTTGGAGAGGGGCAAACATGATCAAAATGCATGGTATTAAATCTCAAAGAACTAAAAATGTTCATAAAAATACATATAGAAATTTTAAACTAAATCATCTATGCTAATTTATCATAGTTTAAAGAAATTGCTTCACTGCAAATTATAAATGATACACGTTTTAGGGATAAAGTTAAATATCCAAGATCATTATCCACACCTTTCTTCTAAGACATGTTAGGCTTGAAATAATCAAACATTAAAAAGATGACTTCCTTAGAGTTTTTCAATCAGAGAACTAATGAACTGAAAATTAATTTTCAATCATTGATATTTGAGGATTAGTATAAAGCATATACTCAAACTAAAAACATTTGCCCTGATTCTGATATCATATACTATTATTCATTTATTACATACCTTAAAATATTCATTGTACAGTGTCAAATAATTTTCAAGTAAACATTCACTTATTTATATCATGTCCTGTGCTTTACTTTGTATAAAATATATTTGTTACTCTGAAAACAAATGTCACATACTTCTGAGAAATCTGCATATTTCACATTCATGTGTATATTTATTTATAACATACAAACATGCTCCATAAAACTATATCCAGGTATTTAATTAAAAGATAATTGTATTTTCCAAGCATTGAGTAGGCTAAAATGGGAGGACCATGAGTTGGAGATCTGCTTTGACTATGTAGTAAATTCAGAGGAAGTTTGGTTCACAGAATGTTATCTTGTCTCAAAACAAATTAAAACAAACAACAAAAATTCAAATAAATGAAAAACTTATTGACAGTTTATAAGCTTCTAGTTTTTCTTGATAATTATAATCTAACAATAGCTATTACATTTTAGGTGTGCTGACATGTAAAGTAGAATGCTAGTAATGGGAGAGCCTGTCCAACAATCTACAAATTTCTTGAACTTATAAAGTGGAATCAGGTGGGGCTGGAGAGATGTCTTAGTGCTTAATAGGATTGGCTGCTCTTACAGAAGACCAGGATTGGATTTCTAATACCCACATGGAGGCTTGTAACCATCTATAACCTCATTTTAAAGGTATCTGACACCCTCTCCTGGCCTCTGTGGGCACCTGGCATGTTCATGGTGTATGTACATCAGACAAAACAAACAAACACAATAAAGTAAATAAAGCTTTAAAAATGGAATTCGATAAAAATTAGATTTTTTCTTCTTTAAACTACAAAAGCAGCAACATCTTTTTGATGACTACCTCCAATTTTATTTCTAAAACAACATTTTCATAAATTTAATGTACATCCTTTTAGTTTCAAACTCAATTCAATATGGGTATTGTGTGTATGATATATTTGGTATTGTTTATATCTTGTTCACATGAATAAATATGACTGTATTTGGTATAGATAGGACTATCAGATATATTTTTAATTATTCTATAATTAGATAGATATCTCTGTTGCTTTTGGGTATGGTTGCTTATATAGAAAAGTCTCCTTGTGCAGTGTGTGAGTTCTCTATAACACATCTTCAGAATAGACATGTTATGTATGCACATCTTTTTATTTTTATTTATTTATGTTTGGTTGTTCAAGACAGGGTTTCTTTGTGTAGCCTTGATTGTTCTGGAACTCACTCTCTAGATCAGGATGGCCTTGAATTCACAGAGATTCATCTGCTAGGATTAAAAGCATATGGCACCACCATGTGGCACATCTTTTTATCTTTTTTTTTTTTTTTTACTTTTAAGAGGCTTTTTCATATTGCTTCCATATACTCTGCTGTGGATATCGCTCTGTATAAATAAAATGCTGATTGGCCAGTAGCCAGGCAGAAAGTATAGGTGGGACAAGCAGAGAAGAGAATTCTGGGAACAAGAAGGCTGAGAGAGGAGAGGCTGCTGGCCTCCACCATGAGTACCAACATGTAAGACATTGGTAAGCCACAAGCCATGTGGCAAGGTATAGATTTATAGAAATGGGTTAATTTAAGATAGAAGAATTAGATAACAAGAAGCCTGAGCCATTGGTCCAAACAGCTTAAATAATATAAGCGTCTGTGTGTTTATTTTATAATTGGACTGCAGGACTGCCAGGGCTCAACAGGAATAAGAGAGGAATTCTCCAGCTACAATACTCCCTTCTATGAACTAACATATATGTTATAACTTTACTGTGTCAATATTGGAAATTAATTTTAATTTCTAACCAAAATGGATATGAAGGGAATTTTTATACATTTCTAGTAACTGTTGATGTTATAAGAAATTAAACATTTTAATATATGTATATTGCAAAATCAATTGATAATTTCCCTGTTAATTGCCAGCTCAGACAATTGACCCATTTCCTTCTCAGGTTCTTTGTTTTGTTCATCTCTCTCTTCATCATACCTAAGATGATTGTCTATTTTATTTTGTTTTTTCCTAAAATCAGAGTATTTCCAGAACTTAGTTGGTACATATTATTCTAAGTATAAGGCATAGTCTAAATAAGAATTCAGCCAATGAACAAAAGAATGTAGTATAGGATGAAGGATGATACATAATCAAAAGGTTGTAAGGTGCCACTGACTATCAAATGGTTCAAGAACTCACACTGTGACTGACAAATTAGCAGCTTTGCTCTGTTCATTGGAATTTTTCAGATGTTCTTTCTCTTAACACTGGGGGAATACTATCAAAGTGGAGAAGATATGTGCCAAGGTATTGTTACTAAGAAAACATTAGAATCGAATTATAAAAGGTTGAGTTGTACTAAGAAAAGAAGTTTTGACAGTTTTATTCCTTGTGAAAACAAAAGTAATAATGAGCAAGTTCATCCTGGGCATCTAATGGGAAAAAAGAATGGGAGCTCTGGAAATGAACTTCTGTCAACAGCATAAGTCCTCCTGAGACAGATTCCAGGAACCAGAAAGGACTGGTAATGGTCCATTCCTGGTAATAAATGTCTTGAAAGACAGTTAGCCATCTAGGAGATATAAAAATAGGATCCTTATTCATTCCCACCCTAACATTCTTCTATAAAGGACCTGATTTTTTTTTGCAAGAAATAATAACACACAGCAAGGCCTCTACTGTGCAGCATTATCTGCTACCTCAGGCTTCTAAAAAGTAAAAAGCCCCCCAAAATTATTTCATATGAGAAATGTTCCAGAATTTGTAATTTTCTTCAAAAGAGCAATGCAAAGGACAATGCTGACCTAAACCAAAATCAAGTATTAACAAGAAGTTTGCTAGAGTGGATTTTACTCCAGAACCCAAAGAATTTGTAATTTTCTCACTTTTAAATTAATTTTAGTCAGTTATAATTTCAAGAACCTAGGACTTTAAATGGGTTTTTCAAATCACATTCACACACATACACAGATTCACTTTATTGTTGGACATTGATGGCCTGAAGGTAGAATTTAATCATAGTGTAGACATTGTACTAACAGAAGGGAGAAGATGGAACCTATCAGGATGCCAAGAACAGGGGTCAGCAGAAAGAATAGGAGTCAGTGACTGTTGTGGGGAAATAAAAAGAATTTGGCTTTAGGAACTTTGTTTTTGAGATCAATTTCAAACACAAACATAGTCTTCAAATCTACAGATGCTTAGAGAACAGAAATGTGTGTTTAAGAACTACTCAGCTAACTAAGCCAGACACAGAAAGACCAACACTGCACATTTTCTCTCGTTTGTGAATCCTAGAGTTGATGTAGGTACATAAAATCATGAATGCATATAATACAGCAGAGCAGAAGCTGAGCTGTCTAGAACACATGGGAGATAACAGGATGGGAGAGAAAGGACTATAGAGGGATATGAGATGAACATGGACAAAATGTACTACTTATTTATATGAAAATGTCCTTATAAATCTCAGCAGTGTGTATAATGAACATATGTCATTGCAAATACTTAGATATTTAATTTTCTTCACATTTGAGAAAACCAAATACTTTTGAATGGGATGAACTGAATATTCATCCAATTAGACCTGATTATTTTTTCTTGTTTATTATAGATAAGAGCTTTAACTTGACATATTTTAAATACAGCACATAGCATTGAATACATTATAAATGCAATAACCCATGTCATTTGTTCATCTACCCATTGACTCTTTAATCACAGATGATCCACAGTATCATTTATCAGATAATAGCTTAAGTAGAGAATCTTTTGTTGGGACAAATACACTAAGTATTGAATGTACATTTAAAAAAAAACATTTTTAAGAATTATGTATACTAGCCAGGCAGTGGTGATGCACACCTTTAATCCCAGCACTTGGGAGGCAGAGCCAGGCAGATCTCTATGACTTTGAGGCCAGCCTGTAGACCTGATCTTATAAATAAGCAACATTAGTGAGGGCTGGAGAGATGGCTCAGTTGTTAAGAGTATGTATTGCTCTTCAAAAGGCTTTGACTCTCAGCACTCACAAGGTGCCTTATTATTTAATATACTTTTTTCAATGCATGAGTAAAACACACACACAGCAGGAATTCAAATAGCATATAACAAGAATAACAACAAAACAGGAAACATAAAATTATAGGTTTCATGATTTTTAAAAAAGTGAAGTTAAATGTAGCATAGTCCTTTTACATTATTAAATCT
Organism: Onychomys torridus; assembly: GCF_903995425.1. Lineage (NCBI taxonomy): Eukaryota > Metazoa > Chordata > Mammalia > Rodentia > Cricetidae > Onychomys > Onychomys torridus. The sequence continues at coordinate 111,558,879 of NC_050451.1, read as the reverse complement.
TTTTAATTCAGAAGGTAACATATTTTGTGAGTATGTCATGACTTACAGAGGAGATGTCTGTCCTTCAGCAGTGTAGTTGTGGCCACTTCTAATGTGTAGAATATGGAAACAATGCTGAATTTCTTCCCTTCCATATTATCTCCAAATTAAATTTGCTTGTCTGAGGCTTATAAGTCATCCTGTGGATCCTCATATACACAAGTTACCCACATCAAGCATTATTATTTATAATAAAATAATGTTTTTTGAAATGTTTTTGTTTGCATAATAAAAATGGAAATAAACTATAATTCAGAAAAAATCTAAATATTGGTGAAACACTTTCAGTCTATAATAGAAAACAATTTGACATCTTCTCAAAAAGTTTTATTTTGGCTGATATTGAGAAAGCCTAAAAGGAGGCATTTTTAGAAGTCTAAAAGGAGAAAATGTCTTGAATAGTTGTGAGTCAATAAAGTATTCACAAATGTCTAGTAGAATTAAAGCTAAATATTCAAACTAGTTTTAGCTTACTTTATTTAAAAGTTGAAAAGGCATTTAAAATCCCAGGATACCATAAAAAATTATATTTAGTATCCAAAATTAACATAATTGTGAGCATCTAACTATGAAGCAATGTTTTTCAATTTATTCTATGGCAATATACAGGAGGGCATCATTTTAGAATCACTCACTCAATCCTTTTAAGATATTAAAAAAATAGGGAAATGTAGTCTGAACATACTTTCCCTCTTGCAATGTATGCAAAACATTTAAAAAAGAGTTTCAAGGGCACAGATATATTCTTTACTGGAAATCACAGGACTAACAGATTGCTAATGGTTTTATCCAAGGAAAATTTTGTGTTTGAACTTATGAAAAATGAACATGTTTCTTTGCTGGACCTCAGGTAATATTTTCAGCATTGATAGAAGTCAAATAAGGTTAATATGGAAATAAGATGTTATTTTAAAGCATGGGCATAAATATGCAATTTTTAGAAATCACCAATATTTCTGTTGAACTAAATGCAGTAACTGGTGTCAGTATTGTCTGCAGATAGAAAATAAAACAAAAATAGAAAGTTTTGATGAACAGAATATTTCTCTTGAAGATTTAAATGAAATATCTCAGTACCTCCTTTTGGCTTCTAATAAGATAATGAATTCAATTCAGTTAGACTAAGGATCATTTGAATTTAGAGGGATAGTATAATACAGAATTTAATCTGCGTTCTAATCACCATGACAAACTTGACTATTATCTACTAGTGTGTAATTCACAAAGAAGAGAAGCATATTTGATTTTTACTGGAAGAGCATTGACTAATAGTTTGCACCTTAAGAATCACTTTCAGGGCTGGAGAGGTGGCTCAGTGTTTAAGAACACTGGTTGTTCTTCCAGAGGTACTGAGTTCAATTCCCAGCAACCACATGGTGGCTCACAGCCATCTGTAATGAGATCTGGTGTCCTCTTCTGACCTACCGGCGTACGTGCAGGCAGAACACTGTATACATAATAAAATAAATCTTAAAAAAAAAAAAAAGAATCACTTTCAATACAAGATCCCTGACCCACCCAACCCCCTAAGTAGACAGTTCCTTTCATTCCTTTTAGGGAGTGGCAGAGCAACTATGACTTCAGTGTTGGGTAGCATCAATTCTTCATTTATTCACATATACAGCACAGCATGGAAAAAAGGAAGAAGGGAAGCAGAAGCCTGATTCCACTCTCATTAATTTCATGGCAGACTTGGGGACTTGGAACAGACCAAGAGCATGTTAAGTAAGAACAAAACCAGGATGAGCACCTGACTCTGAGCACCCACCTGGGAAGGGTTCATTCAATTTCTTTTCTGATGCAGTACCTAGTTTTTCTATTTATATTGTTCTGTCTCTGTACTTCCTGTATGTAAGAATCACCATCGTTAGGCCAGTTGTTATTAATTAATGTTAATAATTACAGTTGATAATTCATTGCCAATAATATCAATTTTTAAGAGTAAGTTAATGTTTAGATTTTTTGAGCTTATGCTTATGAGTGGTATACACATTCAGATTAGAACACTTTTCCTTTCTTATCTTAAATTAATATAGAAAACCTCCTTCAGTTTCCACATAAAAATCTATCTAGCTAAGACTGTGAAGCCAGCTGTACATACTTCTTGGCCTATTATCACTCAGGAAAGATTCCCATGTTTTCTGAGGGATACAATATGATATATCTTGTTGAAATTATATAATTTCTACAAGATGCCCTCTCCTAGCAACATCATCAATAGTCTGGCTATCCATCCATCCCTCTATATATTCTTTTGTAAGCATCGTCAGAAGGAGAATAATCAGATTGGAACTGGAGCCTTCTCAAGAAAGATTGGCCATCTTTTGGCAATTTCCACTTTTTTCAAATTTGCATAGGATCTGGCCTCTCCATTCAGGATTATGTTATGTTTTGACATTTTTTTCTTTCTCAAAGCCAAAGCCACATTGTCTTCTTGCTAGTTTAAAATTGTGTGAACCAATTTCTTATTTTCATTAATTTTTGAGTATTATAATTATAATTTATTTAATGGTGATGGAGTAATTTAAAGAAATGCATTAGAGAAATCATTACTTTGTTTTGTATTAAGCTCCAGCCCCAAAGATATGACCTTTCCCTTTCCCCTTTTCATTTGTAAGGTTTTTCTTCCCATCAGTATAGTCTATCTTTGGTGGTTCTAATAAGATAGAATCATCAATGTACCATTAATTTTGCATCTCCTTACATTGCCCTTCAAACACCTATGGGATGTTTACATGACTAGTGGGTGTACTCTTAGCTAGGAACTTAAGTACAGATAATCTGTGTGATCTTGCAGGAATCCAAATAAAAACTCTGTTTATGTCCCTTCTCTCAAGATCCTGCGACCTTTGTGTTTTTCAGGTTAGAAAGACCAGAGACCTCTGTGGTCCCTGGATTTCTGTAGCCACACACACACTGGGAATGAGGTACCACCATGCAATAGGATAGCATAGTTGAGTTTTACAAGAGACTGGAGCATTTAAGGTGATAGAACTATGCAGGCTGTGAAATGCAGACGCCATCTGTCACAGACAAAACACATTAGCAAAGGCCACCTGTTCCTACGCTGTCTTGCCCTTGCCCCAAAATTTCACATTTGCTCTTATGTTTGTTTGCACTTTCTGAGTTGTGAAGCTATCTAGTGACTAATGGGACTTTTTTGGCACACTCCAATATTAATATTCTGTATTCTGATGGGCTTGTGACTTAATGTCATTTACAGTATGTAACACGAATCTTAAAAGGTCTTATTTAAAACATTAAAAAAAACCCAGAGCCAGGTATTGGGGTGAATGCTGAAAGATCAGAGAGAGAACAAGCCACTTCACCTTGCCAACTAACTGCTCAGCTGATCTTTTTTCCTCAGATTGAAAGCTTCTGAGTCCTCATTAGAATGGATCTCAGCTGAACTGCTTAAAAGCTTCTAGTTTCTGGTCCTCACACCTCATATACTTTTCTGCTTCCTGCCATCACTTCCTGGGATTAAAAATGTGTGTCCTTCCCAAGCAAAGATATGAGATCTGGGGTGCTGGGGTTAGAAGTGTGTGCCACCATGCCTGGCTCTGTTCCCAGTGTGGCCTTGAATTTACAGAGACCCGGACAGATCTCTGCTTCCCAAGTGATAGGACCAAAGATGTGTGCTACCATTTCCTGACTTCTATATTTAATATAGTGGCTGGCTTTCTCCTCTGATCTCTAGATAAGCTTTATTGGGGTGCACAAATAAAATATCACCACAACAGTATGTGGGAATGTATTTCTTTACTAATTTTCTATCAGTTTCCTTCTAGACAAATCAACAATGTGAGGAAATTTTTAGATCCTTTTTCAATAATAATTTATTATGGAAACATTCTATTATGTGTTGTATATTTGTTCACACTAGGGAAAATATAGGTCAATATCCTTGCTTTCATGGAAACTCCCTAACAGGCTTTGCATCTCCCAGGTGATTCTAAATCCAGGAAATTTTGCAATAAAAATTAGCCGTGAATTCTTCCTTTAATTAAAAGTACAGTGATTGTGGAGGGCAAACCAGCAGCTCTCTGTAGGGAGAGTGTAAAAGCAAAGGAACATCTAGTGCAAAGGTTCTGGGCTAGAAAGCATACTCAGTACTCTGCTCCTGATATGAGAGAGGACCTTGAATGAAACAGGGAAGGACAGATAGAACATGAAGTCAGAAAGGCAGCAAGGGACCTACCGAGGTCCCTTATAGGTTAGTGTAAGGCCTGGCCTTGTCCTTTAGATAAGCTGGAATGGCAGAGAAGCCATTTCCAGTAGAGGTGAGATAATGTTGGTCAGAATCCATCTATGTGACAAATAATGAACACTCTCAAGAAAAATGATAGCAGAAGCCACTAAGTAGAAGATGCTGCCATTGTCCTATTGTGAGAGAGATAATGGTGACTCAGAAGGTGAGGGAGGAGCTCAGAGCAGGAGCTATGAAGTTGTACTGACTCCTTTTGAGAGATAAATAGTGGTGTGTGTGTAAAGACAGGAATTACCCCGAGTGTCAGGCCTGAATGAACAAGTTACTAGTTGTTGGCTGAAGAGCACGTTGAGAAGAAAATGTTAAGTTATTGCTTTTCTTCTTCTTCTTCTTCTTCTTCTTCTTCTTCTTCTTCTTCTTCTTCTTCTTCTTCTTCTTCTTCTTCCTCCTCCTCCTCCTCCTCCTCCTCCTCCTCCTCCTCCTCCTCCTCCTTTCTCCTCCTCCTCCTTTCTCCTCCTCCTCCTCTTCCCTCTCCTCCTCCTTTCTCCTCCTCCTCCTCCTCCTTTCTCCTCCTCCTCCTTTCTCCTCCTCCTCTTCCCTCTCCTCCTCCTTTCTCCTCCTCCTCCTTTCTCCTCCTCCTCTTCCCTCTCCTCCTCCTTTCTCCTCCTCCTCCTCCTTTCTCCTCCTCCTCCTCCTCCTTTCTCCTCCTCCTCCTCCTCCTTTCTCCTCCTCCTCCTCCTTTCTCCTCCTCCTCCTCCTCCTTTCTCCTCCTCCTCCTCCTTTCTCCTCCTCCTCCTCTTCCTCCTCCTCCTCCTTCTTTTTTGGTTTTTCAAGACAGGGTTTCTCTGTGTAGCTTTGTGCCTTTCCTGTAACTCACTCTGTAGCCCAGGATGGACTTGAACTCACAGAGATCCACCTGCCTCTGCCTTCCGAGTGCTGGGATTAAATGTGTGCACCACCACCGCCCAGCAAGAAAATGTTGTTACAGCAGCATGTTTACATTGAAAATGCTGCTACAGATTTTTTCCTCATTTAATTTTTAATTGAAATATAATTACATCATTTCCTCCACTCCTTCCCATGAACCCTCTCTCTTAAATTCATGACATATGTTTCTTTAATTGTATATATGTATATGTATTCCAAATATATGATTATAACCTGCTCAGTATGTATGAAGTTACTTGTGTGTATATGATTTCAAGGCTTATTTTTTTTAATCAGCATTGAATAATGAAAGGGACACATGTTTCAATCTTTGAAAGTTATTGATTTTGATGCAGCAATGGGTCAGCGACACTTTTGTCAAATATACAAAACCTACAACAGCTGAGAAGAGGACATTCCCTAAAAGAATAAAGTGTTCAAATTTGCCAAGCTTCAGATCCTGAATTCCTCTTAAACCAAGTGGTATTACTTAAAATCAAGATCAACCCTTCAGGAATCTTCTGAAAATAAATAGGGAAGCACAGGTAGTTGGTCAGCTACAGTGGCCAATAGGCATGTGATCAGCTGAGGTTAACTCTTGAAGGCCTCCCTCCATCTTTATGATCATTAGTGTGAGCTCAAAGTACTTGCAGTGGTTTGTCAAACTCTTCTGTTCCTGTAATAAATATCTCTCATATTTCCTGGCCTAGAATAAAAAGCTGCAGGCTTGAGGCTTGAGGATCCTTCCAAATATGTGAATTCCTGTGGCTTTGCTTTGCTTTGGTACTTTTGGATTTTGTGTGTAAAAGTAGGTGTGTATATATGTGTGTCTGAACGCCTGTTTGTCTGCAGATGTGTTATTCTCACTACTTTATTTATGATAACATTTTTTTCAGTAAGAAATAAAACTTTTTGGGCAAGCTTTTTAGAGCCTTGAAATGAGTCCAACTCTTTGAAAAATAATTTACCACTTCATTTTCTGACTCTTGCCATGAGTTAAGAAACCAAATGTTATCTATAAAAACTGATGAACCATGTTTAAAGAGTCTCTTTTTTAACACTACAAGAAATTTTAAATGGGTCTTTATATGACATTAAGTTGTAAATATTGCATTGTTATGTTATTTTAGATCTAAGGTGGGAATTCATCTTTGAGTTAATGGGTTATATGAAATATGAATACCTGTATTTAGGCTTGCCAGTAACTTACAACAAAATTAATAGAATGATTTTTATGTGAAAGGGGAGCTGTTTGTGGAAAGCCATTGTGGATTTTGCCTTGTTGTCTTTCCCAGAACTATCAATTCAGACCCACATATTTATATGAGCTTTTAAAAGAACAGTATACTAGTTTTTAACTAGTACTCTCCCCTCCTCCTGAAACTGACATTTCTATGAGGATCAGCCACTGGAGAAAACTAAGCCAAGACCATAAGCTACTTTGACTATCAGTTTATGCAGTAGTTGGGATCCATTGACCTGGACAAAATAGACACCTGAACTTGGTCCCAGAAACTCAACTAGTGTGAGAGTTGTGCCATTCTTTGGCATACTTTCCAAGTCTCTGTGGTGTTGCTCTCTCCAGCTGCTACAAGGTAAATGGGTTATGGAAAATCATTTCTATATATGGCTCTGAAATTGTTCACTTGAGGAAAAAGTTTGTCTCAAGGCTACCTCTACATAGGAAATGTCAAAAAAAATTAATAACAACCAGAGCAGCCATATGCCAAGGAATAAGAGATAAAAAGTCTTGGGGGGGGGTACACAAGCAAATGTCTGACAAAGCTTTAAATTTTTAAGACATGACAAAATCAGTTACAAATGTGTTCCAAAAATAGGTATTTTATTATAAACACAGCCAACTTACTTTTATAAAATACTTTCTTTGTTTAATATCCTGCTTCTCCAGTAACTGTACTTGTTACATGATACAATAATCAGAATACTTGTTGCTACTGAATCCCAAAAAGTTCTATCCAAAAACTAAATAATAACTAGTTTTGAATTTTATGTTGTTTTGACTTTTCTGACAGATCAATAAAAGAAAAGGCTTGCTGTTTTTAGGCTTTAAATCTTGAAAGTTGATGAAAATCAGAGGATAACTGAAATCTCTTCAACTGCCTTGTTAGTAATCAAAGGAACACAGAAAGAATAAAGGACAGATAAATATTCCCTCAGCACAAACACTAAGTAACTGATCAAAATGCACAAAGAGGAATTTCCCTCTCTCCCTTTGCCTCTCATTGTCCTGGACTGTCTACTTTTAAAAGCAGAATTTTGCTTCCCCAAAATGTACCAGACAGGAATTTTTTCAAATTCCTTAAAACCAAGCCAGGAAAAGTTCAGACATTTCAGGCATGCATGGCAGAGTGAGACGGGCATGTCTGTGGTAGCAAGCATGAATCACTGCAACACAGCTACAGGCTTGTTCTCCTGGTCCAACATAAGGATATAGTCCAGCTTCATTAAGCTACAGTCACCTAGTTTTATAAGAGACTGGTGAGAATGAACTTTCAGGGTATCAAAGCAGAGAAAACATCTACATTTTATAGGATGGCTCTTCTCTTGGTGTCCTTCAGAAAGTACTAGGGAACTCGGACTCACTACCAGGATTATCCTGGTTTGATACCATTGAATGAAACCCAGACTACTATTAGTCTTCTATTGGTCTACTATTGGTTGATTTTATATATAATGTGATGACTCAAGACAAAAACTGAGGCAATTTTCTGGCTATGAAGTTCAAGCAAAGATGGCCCCAAACAAGTTGCTCCCTAGAAATTGTAAATGCCATATGAAAGAGCTTTCCCACAATGTGCAGAGAAAAGATAAAATATTCCTGTGTCCTATTAATTTGTGCTGAGTGCTTACTATGTGTCCATAGAGCAGTAGCAAACACTTCCAAATTTGAGAGAATTAGGACACACACCTGTCACATTGGGAACTTATTTGTAATTGCTGAATATCCATCAGTATTAAGATAACAGAAAATGAACATGATGATCAAACAAATGCATAAACATTTGGATCCATTTCCTCAGAAAGAGATGAAAGCTGGGGTGCTTTCCTTGCTAATTTTATTGAATGAATTTTTTATGCGGGCTTGTTAAAACCCCTCTGTGAGTACATCAGAAATTAATATTCATAATCTTTCCCTTTAAATCACTACAAAAATTTTCTTGTATTATTAAATAAATAATAGTTGTTACAGCTTAAGCAACTTATTTAAAACTGATTTGTAAGGCACACATACACACACACACACACACACACAAGACTTGGAAATAGCCTATACTGATTGATAAAGAATAAGAATGACCTATACCTGCTGAATAACTAGTTAAATCAAAGATCGTTGAAGCTTTAAGTAAATGCTTCATCTGTCGGACACATTTTTCTCTGTGTTGGACTTAACTAGCATTTCTAAGAGTGGTTTTTATGATATTCTATTGTCTTCTTGAATGTAATAACAAGTTCATGTCATCTCATTAGCCATTCTGCAAATACCTGACGGTTGTTCAGGGTCCCAAGTCCAAACACTTGATAAGAAGGTAGCATTGCTGGCCAGATTGTTTCTGGTGTCATACAACAGTCTTGCTAACATGCCTAATGAAAGCATAGAAAGACACTTCATTTTAAGAAAAAGAGGCAAGACCACAGTTGCCCAGAACTCTTTGGCTCAGATTTTATTTGCGGTGATGTAATATAATAGGTACTTGAACCAAATTCGGTGAATGAGTTAAGTCTTCATTCTCTTTCACTCCTGTCACATATCACTACTTGTTTTTTGTGTTGCCAACAGTGTTGCCAAATAGTTAGTTTTAAAAAATCTAGAAGAAACACAAATAGGTGTTGAAGTACACAGAATAAAAGTTATTAGTGGGGAGAAACAACAAATGACTCTCTAAAGCTTCTAACTCTCCATCTTGGGATCAGCCAGTAGAATCTTACCAAAGTTCAGTCTTGGTGTTACTGAGGTCTTTTTCAATTCCTGTGTTGTTGCTATTCTTAGCATTGTGGCCAAGCTGACTAGACTAAATGTAAGCAGACTTTTACATACTTTTTAAAAAGTATTCATTTTAATCAAAGGTGTTCAAATATCTGGTCCTAATTTTCGAGTTGCAATGAAATTCTTGCATTGTAACGATCAAGCCCTGGCTTCTTTGTCTGGGTTTCCTTTAACTAGTTCCTAATAAACCTTTCAAAAATTGGTGGCAAAGCTAGAGCATTTCAAGCAATTGTCCTGCTTGATCTTTGAGAAAACATAGAAGTTTCTAATTAATAGTGATTTAGTGCTGTAGTGGTAGCAAGCAAGTATCAATATTACCCTGAAGAATCTAAGAGAACTCCAAGGCCAGCATGGTGACCTGGTTGATCCAACATTATATGGATATGAAATCATGGACACTTGGAGTGTTGGAAAAGGGAAAAGAACTTGAATTGTGGTAAGTGTGGGTTCATTAGGTCAAATAGTGGAAAACAAGTCCCAAGAAGCCCTTTTGATCTGAAGCCACTGCTCCTCAAAGGCAAACAGAAGGGTACCTAGAAGTACTATTCTGTACCCCAAGGAAACTCTCTGTCTACCTGGAAAGTACCAAGGCACTGAGAGCAGAAAAGTATTTACACTGGCATATGGCTTTGACATCTCTGGAATGGTGTTAATTTAATACCCCAACTTCCCTGCCAATGTCAGCATCCAGCCATGTCAACACTTCTTTTCCATGTGTGAATAAAACCACTAAAGATCACTCCTTTCTAAAGGGATTTTCTACTCATAATGGGGAAGTCTAGTCAGTTTCTAAGTCTCTAAAGCAATATTTTCCAACTAATAAATTTTATTACCTATAAGATTTTTAACTTAGAAAGTATATGTAAACATATACATTCATTTTTCTATATAGTCTGATTTTATTGCAAAATTTCAGTGCTGTAGACTGAGAGGTTTCAGGTGACTTATTTATTTCAACAGTGAGACACAGTTGTGCCATCATCAAAAAACTAAGTTTAGCTCAGAAACACTAGATTTATATTTTAAAGACTGATTGATTTTGTGTGTTTGTTCCTGAGTGTACATATATGTACTACATGAATGCAGGTACCCATAAAGGCCAGAGGAGGATGTTGGACACCTAGAACTAGAATTACAGATAGTTGTGAGCCACATGTTGGTGCTTGGAACGAATCTCAGGTACCCTGGAGGAGCAGTAAGTGCTCCTAACTACTGAGCCATATCCCTACTCCCTCTATATACATTTTTAAGTGTCTAGGATAAACTATATCCTTTTGTGTTTGTTACACAGTCAGGAGTAATAGATTTAAAAAGTATCTTGTTTTGCTTCAACTTGCTTTGCTGTTTTGATAGCTAAGTGACAATTTTCAAGCTGAGTGCATAGTACTCGGTAGTTGAGTATGCATAATTATCATTATGAGGTTATATCAGTCCATTATAGGTTGCATCACAGGGAAAATACTTGAATTAGTGAAGTTAAACATGATTTCAAGAAATAGAACACATTGTTCATGAAGGTTTCCTTTGTTAGAATAAATTATTCATTAGAAAAAAAAAATCAAAAGGTGACATCATTCCAAATAATCTAATTTTAGCTGATACATTGTTCAATAAATTTATGCAATTTAGTATGGCTCTTCTTGATAATACCCTGCATTAACATTCTCATTTCCTGAAAGTGAATACAGTCAGCATTTGTTGGAAAGCTTTATTATATTTAGTAAAGATGCCAGCCTTAAGAATACACATGTCTTGCCCTCAAGGCATGATAGTACATGTCAGTAATCTGATCACTCAGGCAAAGGGATAAGGAATTTGAGGCAAGCCTGGACTGTAGGAGACACTATCTCAAAAACAACAAAAATCAAACAAAGAAAAGAGAATAGACCTCTCTCTCTCTCTCTCTCTCTCTCTCTCTCTCTCTCTCTCTCTTACAATTGTCTCACAATGAAAGGATTTACCATCACCAGGGATCCTATTAATCTGAGTATGTACTGTGAATTCATGTGAGGAAATAAATGTTGAAGTCTACGAGATGGTGACTATGCTTAAGTTCAGATCCCCAGAACCTCAGTTAATTCTGGGCATGGCAATGTGTGTCTGCAACCTCAGTGCTGGAGGCAGGCAGAGACAGGTGGGCTCCAGAGATCACTGACCAGCTAGTCTAGTCAATCAATGAGTACCAAGTTCAGACTTAAAGAATAAGGTAGACAGGAGAGCAATATAAGTATATTCCCAGTATCCATATCTGACATACACACACCCATGCAAAGATGTGTGAACCTCCACATAAACATATGTGCATACATGAATATGTCATTATCAACAACAACAACAATAATAACACACACACAACAAATGTTGAAGTGAGGACAGGACAGTTTGCTAGGGGAAAAACAACATGATAGAAAGTAATTCATATCATGACCACTGGCCTTAAATGTTATTTAAGTCTATGGCTGAATCTGGATGAGTGAATTGACATCACACACAGGCAGATGACTAGAGGGTAGGACACTGAAAGGTCACCAAACTAAAAAAATAAATTCAAGTATAGATTTTTAAAACCAAGTGGCCTCGAGTTCCAAGTTATAATCTGGTTAAAGTAAAATTAGGGAAGCAGCCACTTTGCTAAACATCTGTTTGTAGCTGTTTGGGTTCTGTAGAGAGCAGCATGCCCTTGTACTGAGGGCTGTTAGTAAAGACGTTGTTCATGCTCCCAGGAATGTGGGTTCAGAGTCAGTGTGCTCTGTGTTTGCCCATGAAAATATCAATGCTTCATATTGGGTCAAAGAAAAAAAACAGCATTATTATAATTGAGTTATATAAATATTTATGCCACTTATATTGTTCAAATAATAGAAATTTTCTTTTAAATTTTTAATTAAATCACCCCCCAATGTTGGAGATCAAATCCGGGGCCTTGTGCATCCTACACAAACATTCTTTTACTGAACTATATCTTGAGCAAAATGTGTGAATGTCATTATTAAATTACAAGAACTGGGCTGGTGAGATAGATATCTTAGTGGGTAAAGGTGCTTTCCAACAAGCCTGACAACCTGAGTTTGATCCCCAAGACACATGTGGTAGAGGAAGAGAAAAATAACTTCTGTAGGTTTTCCTCTGACCTCCACTTGTGTGCTGTGACATGTATACACACACACACACACACACACACACACACACACACACACACACACACTAAAATGTAATAATAATAACTAATTGTAAGAACTTAAAAATCATTTTCTCCTAGTGTTTTTTTTTTTTGTTTTGGTTTTGGTTTTTTTGTTTGTTTGTTTGTTTGTTTGTTTTGTTTTGTTTTGTTTTTTGAGACAGGGTTTCTCTGTGTAGCTTTGCACCTTTCTTGGAACTCACTTGGTAGCCCAGGCTGGCCTCGAAATCCCAGAGATACGCCTGGCTCTGCCTCCCGAGTGCTGGGATTAAAGGCGTATGCCACCACCGCCTGGCGGTCCTAGTGTTTGTTTTTTTTTTTTTTTAATAAATGATCATGTAATGAGATGTTTTGGTTATAATTTTGAGGTTGGGTGTTGCTGGAATCTAGTGGGTGAGAGACCAAAGATGACATACTTCACTTACTACGCAATGCTTAGGTCAGGCCTGCTCAGAGACTATCATGCTTTCCTAAAACCTCTCACACTAAAGCTGCAGAGCTCTGCATTAGAGAACCAAACAAAATGAACCATGGCCCTACTTTCAAGGATGTTGTTATTTTCCATAGACACTTTGTGGAATTAGATCTAAGTCCAAGTTTACAGTAGAACTTACCTTCTGTATGGCTTTGGTAAGTGCTCCTTCAAACTACTTTGTCTATTGATTCTATAGTTTAATGGAAACCTTGCTCTATTGAACCATTCTGGAATTTAACAATAGAAATTCCTTGGAGAATGAAACAGGTCTTATTTATACATATAAATGTATCAAAGGGAATGAAAGCCAGACCAAGCCTGGCTTACCCTATCTTGAACAGAACAAAAATGTTCAATTGTCAGGGACTTCACCTATACTCTCTAACCTGACCTCATTTAAAGTTTTATTTAGTCCTTGAAGATGCAGTTGAGAAAATAAGCATGTATTTGAAGGCCAGGATTGAAATTTATCTATGCTTCTGCTTTTAATCTATGGATTTCAAGCAGCTTATGAAGGGGCTGATCCATCTATGAGCAGTGAGTAGGAAATGTGTAATAGTTGTTTCTCATTTCCAACTAAGGAGTTTGCTGAAACCCTGAATTCCAAGATTCAAAGTCAATCAGCTCATCTATGAAAATGGTAAGAACAGGAGTATCAGACAGAACAAACACAAACAAATAAAAACAGTTTAGAAAGGTTTTAGGAAAGCTGATGCTTGAAGGACAAGAATGTTTTTATTTCCCTCCCCCCATCTTTCTCCCCTACAGAGACGAACTTCTCCTCACAGATGGGAAGGGAAACACAGTCAGATCTATTTCATGGAATGTAGATTAGAAGGGTCAAAAACCAAAGAGAAAAACAAGTACCCACAGTACCCTGACCTAGTGACAGGCAGAGCTGAGGGAGTGGATTCTCCAGATGTCCATAACTTGCTGTGCTTCCCCAAGCTGACAGGAGATTTCTAACTGACACACAGTGGAATGGGGTATTGCCTGCCCAAAGACTGGGCTGCAGCAGGAAGTGGAATGCCATTGGAGTAGTTAAGACTTGATAAGTGAGTGTCTAAATGCTGAGAAGCTGACATATATGGCTGAAAATGAGATCTCTTGGCTCCTCTAGGAAACCTGAGTGTGAAGGTGAAAGTAATTTGTAGACCAAGACTTCATTGTGTTATCTCAAGCTTTCCTCAACTCCAACTTCCCACATTCCTTCAATAGCATAATAGATAAAGTGGCTTCATCTGGTTGGACTTGGTGAGTGCTCCCTTGGCAACAACATAATGGAGAGAGCTCTTCTGAGAGGTAAAGCTCATGTGATGAGACAGAAAGCTAGAGAAATACAGGAGTCAGAAGTGCTCTTTATAAAAATCAGCATAGTGAAAATGAACAGAGTCCCTTAGAACTACTTTAATCCCTTCTGGGGGCCTCAAAGGCCTAGTTACCACGCATTGATCCTGACTTCTTATGGAGAAGAGGAGATTGATGAGAAGCCATAGGAAAGCAACTTGGGACAGACAGACAGCAGAAAACAGAGGCCCCAGGGAACAGCAATAGCCTCCTTGCTCAGGGCTGGTACTAACCATGGAAAATGATTCCATGCATTTCATTTGTATCTACTTTAAATCCTAGTCAACCGTTGGAAAACCTTTTTAGAAGTGTTTTTCTTTCCTGTGTTTTGCAAAGCCAGATGCAGAAGGGTAAGGAGAAGTGTTGCATTTTTTCACCTTTGACCCCAAACCTGATGTGACATCCTCAAAGCCATCTGACCTGGGGAAGTTTACATGTGGCTGGGAACATTTCTTTAAGCAGTCACCATGGTCCTGTAGTCTTTTTGTGATTTTTTTTTTTCAGTTTTCTATTTTATCAACACACCTGTCTTTTGAACTGCCCTGAGGGTTATTACTGACTCCAGCTTTTCCCTTTGCTGAATGAGGAAAAGTGGAGGGAAAGCATCAAGACTACATGTTGCAAATACTATTTTGCCCTTAATTCCAAATAGTATCTTCACTGTAGATGTAATACAGATAGATTTGAGCAGAGAGATTGGGGAATTAATCTTACATTGAAAATCCTCATTTTAACGAAAAATGCACTCTAGGTGAAGCTGTTACACTTTAATGGTGGTTTATAATGGATTTCTGTAGCCATTTTTCTGTTTCCCTTCAATAGCCAGAAGAAAATAAGGGGATAACAATTGTTTATATTAAAATTGTCCTTTGTATTAAGTCTACATGGGTAAAAGTGCTACATATGTTCAGAACATGAACTGGCAGAGTAGTTGCTGTTTTCTGCTGGCATTTTGTTGCTTGTCTGTGCTGCTCAGATCTCAGCCTTGTGTGTGTGTGTTTGTGTGTGTGTGTGTGTGTGTGTGTGTGTGTGTGTGTGTGTGTATGAAAGTCATCTTATACAAGTTCTTTGATATATTATAAACTTATCCATTATCATGCATAAAAGAATAGACTTTGTTCAAATAAAGACAACAATAGAAAACAATTTATTCTTCCAATCTAATCTCAAGCAAGAAAAAAATAGAGCATGACATTAGAAAAAAGTTTCATGTGTGTGACCTAGTAAGTGAGTTCAATTTCTGGTCCTATCACTGTATCAGCTCAAGATATTTGATAACTAACAATCTTCAGTTTCCTTCTCTTCAAAAGGTAGTTAATAGTTAATAATATTTGCCCTTGTCATTATTCCCCATATCTCGACTTAATAAGACAGAGACCTCCTTAGCTAAAAGCCAACTCTTATGCCAATAACTTACCAAAGTAAAAATAAGAGTCTTAAAATGGAAGCTTGTATACTCACATTGTTTTTTTTTAATTTATTATATTTGTGTTTTAATTTTACACATCAGCCATGGGTTCCCCTGTCCTCCCCACTCCCACCCCCAACCCCACCTGCCCCCACAGCCCCTCCCCTCCATTCCCATCTCCTCCAGGGCCAAGACTCCCCTGGGGATTCATTTAAACCTTGTGGATTCAGTACAGGCAGGTTCAGTCCCCTCCTTCCAGGCTGAACAAAGTGCCCCTGTGTAATAAGCCCAAGGTTCCAAACAGCCAGCTCATGCACCAAGGACAGGTCCAGGTCCCACTGCCTGGGTGCTCCCTCATATTCTTAATTGCACATGGAAGCTACAAAGTCAGTCGCATAGAAGTAGAGAATAGAATTACCTGTAAAGGATGTTGGGCAGTAACTAGAAGTAACTTCTAAAGTGCAATGGCATATTGGTTACTATGGCTAAAAACAAGAGTGAATGAGTGTGTGTGTGTGTGTGTGTGTGTGTGTGTGTGTGTGTGTGTGGTGACAATGATGATACATACCACAATCCACATGTGGAGATAAAAGGACAGCACTTGGGAGGCAGTTCTCCCATTCTGCCTTGTTTTGAGACAGGCACTCTCTTGTTTCTATCAATGAACTGAGGCTAGCTGGTTCTTGAGCCTCACGCAGTTCTCCTGTCTCTTCCTACCACCTCAGAATAAGAGTTCCAGTATTATAGATGCCACCGTTATATCAGACTTTTCCACATTGGTTCCAGGAATGGGACTCAGATCATCAGGTCTCTGCCTCTAGTATCCTCATCAGCTGAGCCATCCTCCCAGTCAATGGTTAATTCTTCTATCTCAAATAGATAAAAGAAATGTCAATGACAATTACCTTCACTTTATCATTACATTACATGTATGTATTAAAATGCTGTACCATACCCCATAAATATGCAAGCCAATTAAATATATGTTAAACATAAATCTAAAAAACTGCATTTAAAAATAGAGGCACCACATACAGCAAGTTGCATTCTGCACACACACAAAAATTCTACATAAAGTGATTATGCAATAAAAATTCACCAAACAGAACTCTATTTTCCTTCTCTCTGCTTTTCTTTTATGCCTCTATTTCTCACTGTCTGCATTTTCAGGGATTTTCCATCATATTTCCCTTTGTATAATGGAAATACATACATTGGCTCTGAATGCTTTTTGTGTTCCTTCATGGTCACCCTTCTTCCTCCAAAAACAGACTTGATGAGGCCCATCAGACTCTTCCAAGCCTTCTTAGTTTGGTCATTCACATATATATCATAATTGAATTGCTTCTTATGATTAGAATGTTCATTGGTGGATATTGGTTATATTTCATAATAATTTAAGTCCTTCATGGTGATTGAACTTACTGGAGCCATATATCTATCAGTTCTATGAACAACACACATCACATTTTATAAATAGCATTAGTACATAACAGATTTTATGTCTTCTTACAATGCATTATTGAACTGGGTGTTTCTATTCTATATTGATGATGGTGGTGCCTGAAGTGTATTGAGAACTCATCATATATCATTGTCAAGGTCTTACAGAAATTGCCAGTTAAACCTCACCACAACAGGAGATGTGTACACAAAGGTCATTGAGTTAAAGGGATAGTGTTGTCAGTTAAATATCTAGAAACTTGTTCCAAAGTGACTGTGTTAATTCATATTCTCCAAAGTATCATTATAAATCCTTGAATAGTCTTTTAATATCAATATGCTTTAGTCTCCGTAAAACATCTCATTGTGTTGACAGGAGAAAATATGTCTTTTCCTGTTCAGTATCTCAAGTTCTCTTAAACCAGGTGTTCTATACAGATAGCCAGATATTTTAAACTTAATTGTCATTACCAGGAGTGTGTTCAATGAGATGCTAGTTCCTGACAAAGCAAAGCATTAAAGGACAATTTATAGTCCCATATCTAAATATCATGAAGCCTGAGGCGAGTTCTACCAAGTTAATTTCCAGAGCCTGAAGTAGTTAAGTTCTCCAGTGAGAAAATGACTCCAAATCCAACCAAATTCTCAGACCTACCCCATTTTGGTTAAAGGTGGAGCACCTTCAATGTGCCAAGTCCCAAGTACTGAGTTTCTGTGCTACACAATTTTTGTAGTATTCCTCTGCCTAGTTTCAATGTTTATTTCATTTTCCCTGTACCAAATGCCTTAAACATCTAAAGACATAATATAAAGCTGCTCTGTTGTTGGTGATACTGAAATTACCCTGGCTTGAAGTCAAACACATCTTTACCAAAATCCTAAGAACTGCAAAATACAACACATAATTTTAATCCCTTTTAGAGGAACTTGTGTTATGGAGACAATGAGTGTGGATAACTATTGATTATCTGAGAAATATTTTCTTATTTCAAAAGCCAATGGTGATTCAGTCTGCTATCCTATCTTGACAGGCACGAGTATATTCACAGTCTATGAGGCTTCATCTCAGGAAGGCTGGGTGTTTCTCATGTACAGAGCAATCGACAGCTTCCCCCGCTGGCGTTCCTACTTCTACTTCATCACGCTGATTTTCTTCCTTGCCTGGCTTGTGAAGGTACCAGAAAAGAAATGTGCTCAGAGTGTGTATATTTTGTGATGTTTAACATGTGTTTTTTGTTTTTGTTTGATTTTATTGATCACTAGGCTACTCCATCTCCAATGTTTGGTAAATGTGGTTTGTCATTTCCTTTCAGAATGTGTTTATTGCTGTCATAATTGAGACATTTGCAGAAATCAGAGTACAATTTCAACAAATGTGGGGAACTCGGAGCAGCACAACTTCCACTGCAACCACACAGGTATCTTTATGACAAGATGATCATAGTCCATTCAGCCTCAGGTACATCTTATCCTCATAGCAGTGAAGCCTTGGGGAATGCTCCTTGAATAGGACGCTGCAATATGGTATAGTGGGAGAGTGGTTTGAAAATACAAATGAAGAGGTCTAAGGCCAGAATAGTCATCCTAGACTTTTGGGGTGGTGTGAGGAAGGTCATCAAGTTCTTTATAAGTTCCATGGGTGGCTTCATAACAAAAGCAATATTGCCAACCATGTTTATTATAGATCTTTGATTTGATTCCAAGACCACAAGTCCTCAAAGGCATACTGAGTAAATATGACAATGGAAAGTTCTCATTTTTAGTATAACCACAAGTCTATACAGTGGTCCTTATATGGAGGATAGAAGTATTGGTGTTGTAGATGTATTTAATTCAGAACAAACCAAAGTACAAAAAAGTGTAGTGAAAACTCCTCAGTCCCCATTGCATGACTGTGGTTGTTGAGAAATCATCATATATTCAGTATGGTTTCCTTCTCCCAAAATGTTAGAGATAATATCCAATATCACAAAAGCAACAGAACATTCAACTATATATGAGGCACTCTGATATCCTGTTATTTACTTATTTATTTGTGTTTTCATATTTTGTTATTTAGAAACAGGAAAGGCAGGCTTGCATATCTTCTAGAATGAATAGAAGGAGAAAAAAAGAAAAATCCAGAATTAATAATGAAGCAATTTAATGATTTTAACAATTATTTCGAGATTAAATTATGAAAAAAATCTGTTTGCAAATGATTATATAGATCTATTGTTGGAAAGGTCAAAATGAACATTTTATATTGAAGACTTTTTGATTGAACTTTCAACAATCCTATGTTCAAGTGTCATTGAACATAGGAAGCTGACATTTATGATACCTTAGATATCAGAATTGCTCAACCTTTGTTACAAGTGAAATTATGTCACTGTTATTCAAGTTTGACAATAATTCAAATTTCCATGAAAAGAAATTAATATGCTACATAGGTTAAGTCATAGATGCCATGTCATGGTACTTTCAAGGAATCAACCCAGGAAACTTTTACTCCTTGTCTGGTCCCTGTTGGCTTACTGTGAAGTGTAACAGTTTCAGGTCTTCCCTGAGGTGACAGCCTCTTGGCAGGCATGTTTTCTGTGACAGACATTGAGATGTAAATGGAACATAAAACTGTGAATGCAGCTCTTATACGCAGCGCTCACAGGCAATGGCCTAAAATGTCCCTAAAACCATATTTTGCTTATTAAGTAACTCTGAAAGATAAAATCACAGCTGGAAAAGTAAAGCGCCAAACCAGCTAGCAGTTAGAATAGAAGACAAAATGTGAAAATTTTGAACAAAGTCATACAAAATTATTTTGATGCAAAATTGCACTTAATGTGTAGGCATAAGTCAGGAATTCAAGAAGGAATGCGCCTGAATGTTCGGCAGAGGTAATCACACAGAGAACTGTGAAAAAAAACCTTCATTAAGAAAAATGCTATGGCTGAGGACCTGGTTGCTAAGCAACCAAAGCTCCTGCAGGCTGCTTCTTGGTAAAATACCACTTAGGTAGCCTAGCAACTGGCCTCAGGCTCCACCCACCTCTCAGTCACCACTTCTAAGAGGTCTCAGATGCTTTTATGTGTACAGAAGGGAGACAGAACATTTGTTGTGACTGTTAGATTTGTAAAATCTGACAAGATTCAGAGCCTGGACTTCGCTTTTATTGGTTTAGGGCACTAAATCACAAGGGTCTAATTCTGACAAAATAGGCTCAAAAGTGGTAAAATCATTATGATTACTATATGGCACACAGGTTTTTGGACATAAAGTCATTTCTTTTACCTATGATGTGGGAAACTTATGTTCGATGTGTTTTTCTCACCACAGAGTTAAAAAAGACTGAGAATGTTGGACTTGGCAATGTCATTAATTATGTGAACTTCCTATGACAATCATGACAGCAGAAATGTACATATGTATATACATTTAGACATACATGTGTACCTAATGAGGATATATTAGACCTTTGGACATAGGTAGTTCACTAAGAATTGGCACTGATATTTCAGAGGAAAATAGAATCCATGATAAAATTTTTTCTTTCAACTATCAAAGTAATATTTTTTTTCATTTGAATGGTCACTGAGTGTCACCAAATGTCTCTGAGTAGCCACATAGAAGCAAATTAAGGAAATACAGATTTCAAAGCTTTTGTGCATAGCATGTTATGGTGTGCAACAGCAAAATGAAGGGAAACTGGAAGAGATCATTTCAGATTCCTAATCATGGATCTGCCTGAGCTGTGCTGGGACCGGTGATTACATCCTGCATAGTTATTGGTATGGATAAATATTGCCACATACTCAGAGATGGACTGGTATATAGGACAAAAGGTTCACATTCCTGTTACAAAATGTACCTTCTGTTAGTTCACAATACAATTTCTCATTTCACCATTTTCAGAGGTTAGGGTTTCAGCCCTAACACTGGATGTTAATATGTGCTGATGTGAGCTAGGAAAGCTTTACATACAGCAGTTCCTTAATTCAGACCTTCACATCCTGTACTGAACACCTCACTATAGTTAGACATCTGTCATCTCTTCACCTAGATTGGCACATGCAAAGGACAAGCTGGTTTCACTTTGTCCAGAGTAAAGCTTAAGGAACCATCAAAGCCCAAGGCTGTGCTGACCTTTTGTACTCTGTGTACCAAGAGAGGACACAAGGAAGGCAGACCATGCATACCCACATTGTATAAAGGATCCATGGCCTGATGGCATCCTGTTGGAGTTCTGGCAAATTAGCACTGTGCTTGGTGAAGAGAACAGTGTTCCTGAGACTTTCCTGTGTGACTGAGCGCTGTTGCTGACAGTTGCTGTCTGAATTATTATTCTCTAGCTAAGCTACAAAACAGATAAGGTAGAGTTGATGCAAGTAAAGGGGTGATTTTGAGTTGTTTCTTCTTTGCCTTCCTGTCAGAATCCTTAGAATATGCCGAAATCAACTTCTGTAAAGATGTGCAGTACTCAGCAAGAAAAGCAGAGAGACATAAATGAAAGACACACAAGCAAAAAATGGAAAGAATTGGTTCACCCAAAATAAAAGAAACACTACATATAACCTAATGCTCAACTTGAGGAAAAATTGCTTA
The DNA here is from genome assembly GCF_903995425.1 of Onychomys torridus. Lineage (NCBI taxonomy): Eukaryota > Metazoa > Chordata > Mammalia > Rodentia > Cricetidae > Onychomys > Onychomys torridus. Next base: position 111,537,262 of record NC_050451.1, on the reverse strand, counting down.
GTGTCCCAAATCCAGCAATTTCCACATGAATAGATATTACTCAGATGTGTGAGAAGCAGTTAATGGATGGAGCTCAGAGAAGGACTGTCCCAGAGTGGTGTAATTTGAGCTCTTTCCAGTGAGAAGCCATGGGAATGGATGAAGCATTCACCATGAGAAGTAAGGAGTGAAAATTAAGCTTTGTGAGACTGACTCACTACATGTATTCTTTTGCTGATTTTTTTCTAATTCATTTTGAGATAGGGTCTCATTCCATGGCCCAGGCAGGCTTAATCATACAGCAATCCTGCTTCACCTCCTGAGTGCTGGTATCATGTGTGTGTACTGACATTCATGGACCAAACATATTTGTTAATTAAATCAAGCCAGGTGACCATGCTCATGATTTTAATAAATAATCTATTTTTAAATACTTAATTAAAAAAGGAGCAGAACAATTTCAAAATAAAGTTTTTTCCACAGTATGTGTATATGCACATGTGTATACATATGTTAGATTTGGGATTTTAATTCATTTTTTCAAGATTGCCCCTGCTCCTAGTATTATTTCTTTTACCTTACCGCAATGGATAACCTAATGGCTCTGATGATATTTTGTCCACAGACATCTCAAGATTATTCTTAACTAATTTGTAAATCAAGCTACCCATTATAAAAGTCTGTCATTTTCAAATGAACAAGCCTGAGCTAATTCACAGGACTGAAATCTTCAGGCTTTCCCAAGTGCTTATACTAAGAGGGGCATGTTCATGGATGTCCATTATACTGTGATGGATAATGTCCCTCCCACTAATTGATAGCATCTTCTTGCAATCACTCCATTATATCAACATTGGCATTGAGCATAGTATACTGACACTACAACCTGCCTTACTTAATTCCTATAGCAATATTATGAAGTGGGTACTATTATTGTTCCCACATTGCAGATTAAAAAGTGGCAAAGATAGAGAGTTTAATTATCTTGTTTGATTGTTGATAACATGAGATTCTATTCAAGTTGCCCAGCCTTCATTTTTTACTCACTATGAGATACTTCCTCCTTTTGTTTTAGCTATTGCAGGCCATTGCATTCAAACCACCAAAACAGTCAAGCAATAGCTACCGAAGTCTTTAAAGCATGCATACTATTTGATTAAGGATATCAACTTCTATAAATTTGTCCTCAGATTGTTGGACAATAATCAAAGAATTATATTTAAAGATGCTTTGGAAAGTATAGAAAAAATAAGGATAGGGCTGGGGATGTAGCTCAGTGGTAAAGTACATGTCTGCATGGACAAAACCCTGAGTTCAATCTTCATGACTGCAAAACAAATTCTGAAACTCTGGCATTTTGTTATTGATGGTAATGTACTAATTTGGAATAAATAGAAAGTGGTAAAACAATATTTGAACTTTATTGGCATGAAAATCCATGGACAACCTACTAGTACAAAAAAAGATCTCATGTGTGGTCTGCATGTGTGTGCATGTATGTATGTGTGTATACATGTGTGTTTGTGTGCACATGTGCATGCATGCACACGTGTTAAATTCTTGGAAGTTTAAAATGTCAGTAATGGCTATCTCTTGGGATATTGGATAATGTTTTTCTCATCCACATTTCTAGGTATTTAATAATAAACATAATAAACATTCTAGTGATGTAATCAGAAGACAAAAGTCAAATGATTAAAACATAGGAACCACTCAACATTTTAACTAAAACTACCTACATTATATTCTACTATACAGGTCAAATGCTGAACATACGTCTTTAGGTGATATAGATTTGTGTCCTTTCTGGGAAAAGTTGAAGGAGATCAGTTGAGTTTGGCCCACTGGCCCAGGTTGCCAACGAGCCAGTCCCCACCCAACCACCATCACCTTTCTGCTCCATTTAGCACAGTCTCCCTTCCCATGGCTACATAGAAGACTATGATGCCTCTTACAGCTATAACTCTCACATCTATATTCAAGCAGCAGAAAAGAAATACAGGAAGAATGAGAAGGCTCTGCTCACACCCTGGATGCTAGTATGTAGTCACCTGGTCAAAATGAGCTTCCAGGAATGGGTAGGAACTGGTCCTCATAAAAATGTCCCGACTTGGAAGACAAAGAAAGAATGACCATAGTCATACCCAGCATCCTCCCCAGAGATCTGAGCCCCTTGGGATTCCTGTCTCTATTGGCTAGCCCACTTTCTATCTCAAAGAACTATAGTCATATTAACCAATTTAAATGTTGTATTATTTGGGCTCCAAAGAAAATGAAACACTTTTTCATTTCTATTACTTTATTTCAAACATAGGGTTGACCTTCAGAGAACACTTTTGCTGACAGTTAAATTGATTCATTTGAGTTTGGTCTGCTGGAGAAAAATAATTTAGCATAAAAACTAGTCTGCCATGAATGAAAGGAAATATTAACCCCAAGAATGCTTTGTGCCTTGACAAGACAGTGCAGGAGGCATTGGCAGAGTGTTCTTAGCTGATGACTGACAGCATAGGTTTTGACATTTGCCCTTAAAAAGAGAATCCCAGAATCTTGAACAAGGTCTTTAAAGTTCACTTTAACTTGTTTGTTTTCCCAGCTAGTCTATATTCTCAGAATGAGCCCACTTATAAATGATGTGCTTAGTTCTACCACCAAAAAAAAATTTTTTAATTTTATTTGATTCTAAAGAGAAAGTGACTTCTGTAACAGACAGCTGGGACTGATAATTTGTGATGACATATTTGGTCAAAGAAATTTTGTGTTAATGTACCTTAATCATTTCATTTAAAATCTAGATATTTAACCTGTGAGGTTAGGCACTTGCTTCCCATTGTTGCAATCATGATACAAAGAAAACTTTTCTTCCTGAAAATGAACTACAATCTCTCTGGCTAGTGTTTGAAAGTATGATTATGGCGCCAAGGTAATGATTCACATGCTGTCACTCAGATTTCTATTAATGATTCCCCTTTATAACAGGGGATCAGGCCAACATAAAGTCACAAGTAATGGTAGCAATTAAAATGTTTATGTGTGAAAAAAGAGACTTTGTTTGGGCAGAAACAAAGTAGTGACTTATTATGGTTAATGTCTTTATTTAACAAATTTATCTCATTAAAGCCAACCAACACGCACACACACACACACACACACACACACACACACACACACACACACACACTACTGAGGAACAGGGTATGTGGGAAGTGTCTTCCAGCTGAATATAATGTTGACAGATGAGAACCTAAGTGGGAGTGGACTGTGTCATAAGGCTATCACCTAGACACCTGAGTGAAGGAGTCCAAGGTAGGCCAATAGCATCTTGAATTTTATCTCTTCTAAGTCTTCTAAGCCAATATAAATGACATGTACATTTGTAAACATATACTTTAAATTTCTGTTGAGTAAATTAATTGTGACCTAGTTAAAATAATTACACAGTCAGTTAAGCACCCTCTCAGTCTACCACCATTGAAATACTACCACACTCATGCCACATGTTGAGAGTGAACTTCTATTATTTGGCATGAGAATCTTTTTAATTAATTCACTGAGAAATATCAATTAAGATCTTTAAAAATCTTTTTATATATACTCACTAGATGAAACATAATGCTTTAGAATTCTAACTACACTTTTCTTGCAGAGCTAAATAATAATAATGAGTATAACCAGCTAAGATACTAAAGTATTTTTCCTGTGTAGAAGAGTATCTAAAAGATTGAGTATGCAAAAATCTGTGTATGGCAGAAATTGCACGGCATATAATAAGTGCTCAATAAATGTAAGCTATTACTATTGCTCACAGGAGTATTATTATTATTCACTTCTTTTCAGTATTAACATGAACATGGCGAAAATGATTCATGATCTAAATATAAAACTTTAAGAAGACAGATTTTCAGTATTATTTAAACACAGAAAGCTGTAGGCAGTTTGAGAGTTCTCAATATTCCATGTTCAACATCTCTGAATCCTCTCTCTCTTTGTCTTAAAGATGTTCCATGAAGACGCTGCTGGTGGTTGGCAGCTAGTAGCTGTGGATGTCAACAAGCCCCAGGGACGTGCTCCAGCCTGCCTACAGGTACAGCATAATACCATTTTTAAAAATCATTCAGCATGGATCTTTGACTTTTATTTTATACAAATAAATTCATAGGCTCTAAGCTCTAGAATTGCCCAGATTTATCAAGAAGTTGGGGCAAGGTTTTATTCTATCCTGTATTCAGGACCTAGTTAGTACTCATTTAGATGTATAGTAGATACCCTACTTTGCTTTCTATTGCTGTGACTAAGGACTTTGACAAAAAGCAGATTGCATAGAAAATGGTTTATTTTGGTTAAATATCCAGGTCACAGTCTATTGAGATAAGTCAAGGCAGGAACTTAAGCAGAAGCCATGGAAATATGCTAATTTCCACCTTCTTGCCCATGTCTCATTCAGTTTTCTTAAACCATCCAAGACCACCTACTATGCCAGGCTTTTTATTTGGGGCCATCAACCAGCCCCCAAATCATGTCACAGACACTTATTATTAGTTGTGAATGCTTGGCCTAGCTTAGTCTCATTTCTGTCTAGCCCTTCTAACTCAAATCAACCTGTTTCTTTTTATCTACCTTTTGCCTCTGCATTTTTTTTAATAAATATTTTTTCTTTATTATTATGTGTTTTAAATTTTATACATCAGCCATTGGTTCCCCTGTCCTCCTCCCTCCAGCTCCTCCCCTCCCCTCCATTCCCATGTCCTCCAGGATCAAGGCACCCCTGGGGATTCATTTAAACCTGGTAGATTCAGTACAGGCAGGGCCTGTCACCTCCTTCCAGACTGAGCAAAGTATCCCTGTGTAAGCCCAAGGTTTCAAACAGCCAGCTCATGCACTAAGGACAGATCCTGGTCCCACAGACTGGATGCCTCCCAAACAGATCAAGCTATTCAATGGTCTCACTTATCCAGAGGGTCTGATCCAGCTGGGGGTTCCACCGCCTTTGGTTCATAATTCATGTGCTTCCATTCGTTTGGCTATTTGTCCCTGTGCTTTTTGCAATCTTGGATTCAACAATTCACGCTCTTGCAGACCCTCCTCTTTCTCGACAATTGGACACCTGGAGCTCCACCTGGGGCCTGGCTGAGGATCTCTGCATCCACTTCCATCAGTTATTGGATGAGAGTTCCAAGATGACTATTAGGGTGTTTGGCCATCTGATCACCAGACTAGGTCAGATCATTGCCTCTGCAATTTTTACTTTTCTTTCTTCTGTATATCTTACTTTCACTGTTTCTCATGTTTGGCTGGCTAGCGGCTACCTGGATTCTTGCCCCAAATGTGTCCCTCTTTCTCTCCTCCTTCTCTCATTTTTCCATTCTCTTTGAGCCTAGATTTCTCTTCCTATATATTCTCTCTACCTGCAAGCACCCCTTATCCTTTCTTTTGCCTAACTATTGGCCATTGAACTCTTTATTAGACCAATCAGGTGCCTTAGGCAGGCAGGGTGAAACAATGCAACATATCTTTACATAATTAAACACACATCCTTACATCATTAAACAAATGCAGTATGAACTAAAGTAACACACCTTTACACAGTTAATGTAATATTCTGCAGCAGAAACAAATGTAATACATCTTTGCCTATTATTAAAATTAATATTCTAGGATGCCCTACTAAGGGGCAGCACCACCACGGTGGATGGGGTCCCTCCCACAATAACTATTAATCAAGAAAATGTACCCAAAGGCTTTTCTTTTGGAAAATATGATGGAGGAATTTTCTCAGATGAGAGTCGCTCTTCCAAGATGACTCTAGCTTGTGTCAAGTTGACAAAAATCTAAAACGAATCAGCAAGTGGGGATTTGATAAATGATGAATAATGGCACACAAGCAAAAACATTTCAACAGAAAGTTTTGTTGCCATGTTAATTCTTGTCAAATTATTTTCTAAAATGTCTGAGTTATGTAGGGCTCTGCAAATACCTCCATGTGTAACTGTGAAGGAAATATATTAGCACATGATCTGTTGTTCTACATGTACAGTCTCCAGAGCAAGGTGATATCATGGTGTTTTCTTAACAATGAAACCCAAAAGTAAGCATGAGATGATTGATTGCAGGTGCATCTGAGATCAGGACAAGACTCAAATGGTTAGAAGATGGGGCCTGGGGTCCCTACCTATGAAATTTCTAGATTCACTCAGATTTGTTTACCTTTTTTTCCTCTTCAGATGTATAACTGTCTTAAATATTTACAATTTATATTTAAGATTTTATTTTCCTTTCTAATATAAGGTACACAAATATTTCTCCTGTTTTCTAGGTTGCAATTTCATTTTGTTGCACATTTACTTGTTTCTATCATTTAAATAATGCAGGCTAAATTCATTATTCCCAAATGAATAATGATAATATTAAACATTATCTTGTGGTTTTCTTCTGACATATTTTGATTGTACTAACATCACTAATATACAATTAGAGCAACTTACTTGTAGTTGTTCCATGTTTTATCCGATTAAAAAATATTCAAGGGATCACAGACTTATGAAAATAAACTAACAGAGTACCAAATAGGAGACATAATAACCATCCAGTTATCTAAAGCCATTATTACTTTTAGGGAGTATTTTCTTGACACATACTGCCAATGTACTGCTTGTTTTAGGCCATGGTGACATGAAAATAGAAGGAAATGCCTTTTATCAGGGTGGTTGTTTTTGCCATGATTGGTTCAGTTTCTAGTTCTTGGAAGTTAGTCTCATGAAGACAAACAGAACAGAGTTTCAGGAGAAGCCAAACACTTTCAGAGCTTCTAATGCTATATTGCTCTTCCACTTTTTCACTTAATAAGTGCATGGAGCTATTCAAGTATTGAACATAGTTTTTTTGTAGAAATCATGGTTGGTGGGACTTCTACTGATATAGAGCTTTTCCTTGCTGGAGAAATAAGTGTTAAATAATTGGCATTAATCAGAGAGACTCCATTTTGCCTCAGCTTCTCAGCTCAGACAATTTAGTAATGTTAATTGATGTGCCTTAATATTCTCTACCTTATGCCAAATGTTCCAACTCTATTGGTCTTCCTCCCTTCTCATTATATTTATTGGTTGCAGAATTACTCAAATGAATTATGAAATATGACAATACAACTCTGCTGAATAATAGAGACTATAATGTTATTAGTGGACTAGCCGCCTCTGATCTGCAATTAGAAACTATGAAAATTCATTTACCATTATGAGACTCAATTTATAGTTGTAATCACAGGCATAATAAGTATAATGGGAATCATATGCAGGCATGCTGAGAAAAGATTTAGTTTTATGTCCTTATTATGGTCTTTTCTGTTTATGATAAATGAAAATAAATATGCTTGTCCATTTCATTATAACATCTTGAAGTCAGAACAGGAGGATAGATAAACAGAACAGTGCTATTTGACCTGACAAGGGATTCTTAAGTTCTCTAACACACTTGTTAAAATTTTTCATCCATTTAATATTAATTGTATTCATTTTGCATACTTTCATATCAGTTTCATAGGCTAAGTATGAATATATAGTAATATATCTAGTTCTAGTGTATATATATATATATGTAATTCCTGACAGATTCACTCTTAAATTATAAAGAAATAAGTGAAAGTCCTGTGTCTCATGAAGCTCCTTCATTCTCCAACCTGAATTAGCTTCCTTGTCCTGTCTTCCCTTCCCAGGAGCTACTCACTTGCTGGCTAGCAAGAGTCCCCCTTCCAGCCTCTACTTTGTGCTATGAGAGTAGTGGTTTGAGAAAAGGGTCAGTCTAAGGCAGTGGTTCACAACCTTCCTAATGCTGAGACCCTTTAATAGACTCCCTTATACTGTGGTGACCCCCAGCCATAAGATTATCTTTGTTACTATTTCATAACTGTAGTTTTACTACTGCTATGAGTCATCATGGAAGTATCTGTTTACATAAAATCTTAGGCAATCTCTGCAAAAAGATCATTCAGCCCAAAGGGTATCAGCCCATATGTTGAACCACTGGTGTGAGTGCCTTACTAAACAAATCCTCACAAATGGATTATCTTGTCTTTGTTCTAAAGCTGACTCTAATATTCTTCTTCCATTACCACTATATAATTTGAGAAAATTACATGGACATTTGTGTTTTCAGTTGAGAAATGTTTTGTCATGATGTTCAAAGAGTGTGGCCATTGCAGGTATAACCTGGTATCTCACTGTACATCCTGTACCTTCCCTTCTTCTGAGCCATGTAATTTTCCATTTTCATATCTCCCTTGTCTGTCTCCATTCTTTTACCTAATCACTATAGCTTTATTCAGGTTCTTGTACATTAGCCACAGTGGCTAACTATGACTCTGAGCCTGTGACCTCCCACACAAGTTCTCAGAAGAAAATCATCAGAAAACTTGCAAAATTAGAGTGAACTGAGAGGAAATGTGATGTAAGAATAGTTCACAAAATATGAGAGGTATTGAGTTCAAGAATTTGGTCATGGGAGCTGAAGCAGAAGCAGCTGCTCCACTGAAACAAAATGCAATAACAATCACTCATTAGTGTCCGTGGGGTTTGGTACAAGACAAGCTAACATGGATATGAATTTTCAAGTATGTAAATGCTCAGATCCTTTACAATATCCTTAATGATTTTGGTGTCCTTTGTAATGTTTCCCTCATAATTTCTGATTCTGTTAATTTAGTCATCTCTTTATTTCTTTTGAGTGATTGTGTCAATAGTCTGTCAATCTTGTTTATCTTCACAAAGAACTAGCTCTTGTATTTTTCTTTTTGCTTCTATCTCATTAATTTCCACTCTGATTTTTATTGTTTCTTGTCAACTACTTGGTTTTATTTTGTTTTGTTCTTGTTTTACTTTTTTGTTAGTTTTGGGTTTTCTTTATTATTATTATTATTATTATTATTATTATTATTATTATATTTGTGTTTTAATTTTACACATCAGCTATGGGTTCCCCTGTCCTCCCCCCTCCCGCCCCCACCCCTATCTTCCCCCCATCCCCTCCTCTCCATTCCCATCTCCTCCAGGGCCGAGACTCCCCTGGGGATTCATTTAAACCTGGTGTTTTTCCATATGAAGCTGAGTATCATTTTTTCCAGATCTGTGAAGAATTGTGTTGGTAATTTGATGGGGATTGTGTTGAATCTGTAGATTGCTTTTGGTAAGATCGCCATTTTTACTCTGTTAATCCTGCCTATCCATGAGCATGGGATATCTTTCCATTTTCTGACATCTTCTTCAATTTCTTGTTTCAGGGACTTAAAGTTCTTATCATATAGGTCCTTCACATGCTTAGAGTAACCCCAAGGTATTTTATATCATTTTTGGCTATTTAAAGGGTGATGTGTCTCTGATTTCCTTCTCAGTCTGTTTGTCTATTGTATATAGGAGGGCTACTGATTTTTTTGAGTTGATCTTGTATCCTGCTATGTTGCTGAAGGTTTTTATTAGCTGTATCAGTTCCTTGGTTGAATTTTTGGGATCACTCATGTATACTATCATGTCATTTGCAAATAGGGAAAGCTTGACTTCTTCTTTTCCAATTTGTATCCACTTAATCTCCTTATGTTGTCTTATAACTCTGGCTAGAACTTCAAGTACTATATTGAATAAGTATGGGGAGAGAGGACAGCCTTGCCTTATTCCTGATTTTAGTGGTATTGCTTTGAGTTTCTCTCCATTTAATTTGATGTAGGCTTCATCCCAGAGATGCAAGGGTGGTTCAACATATGAAAGCCCGTCAATGTAATGCACCATATAAACAAACTCAAAGAAAAAAAAAAAACATGATCATCCCACTAGACGCAGAAAAGGCATTTGACAAAATCCAACACCCCTTCATGATAAAGGTCTTGGAGCGATCAGGAATACAGGGAACATACCTAAACATAATAAAGGCAATCTACAGCAAGCCAACGTTTTGGCTGTTTTGTTTGGTTTTCTGTTTGTTTGTTTGTGGTTTTTGTTTGTTATTTGTTTCTTGATTTCAATTTTTTTTAGTTACATAGAGACATTTTATTTATGTTTATTTTTAATGTAAGCATTTAGAGCTATAAATCTATAAGGCTCTTTTAATGTGTCCTAAGGATTTTGTTATTTATAGTTTCATTTTCATTTAATTCCAGAAGATTTTTTTTGTTTCATTCTTTTTTTTTTTTTTTTTTTTTTGGTTCTTTGAGACAGTATTTCTTTTGTAGCTTTGGAACTTAGTCTGTAACACAGGCTGGCCTCGAACTCACAGAGATCTGCCTGCCTCTGCCTCCCAAGTGCTGGCATCAAAGGCGTGTACCATCACTGCCTGGCAGATGTTTTTGTTTCTTAATTTCTTCTTTGACTCATTCATCATTCAGTAATGGATTTTAATCTCCTTGAATTTGCATACTTACTAGAAATTTGCTCTCAATTTCATTTTATTGTATTATGATGCAATAAGATACACAAAGTTATTTCAATCTTTCTGAATTTATTAAGATTTGTTTTCTGTCACAATATGTGGCCTATTGTAAATATTCAAGTCATATATAAAGGAAAACCCATAAGAATAATGGCTGACACTAGTGGAAGCCCATGAACTGTGGACTGGTGGCTGTGGAGCCCCCATGGGACAGGACTAGGCCCTCTGGATACGGAAGATAGCTGTTTGGCTCTAACTGTTTGGGGGCCACCCAGGCAGGGGAATTGGGATCTGTCCCTGGTCAATGGGCAGGCTTCTGAAACCTGATGCCTGTGGTGTGACACCTTGCACAGCCTTGGTGCAGTGGGAAGGGGCTTGGACCTGCCTAGGCTCAGTGTGCTGGGCTCTGCTGACTCCCCATGGCAGACCTTAATTTGGGGAATGTGGGGGTATGGAGTGGCTTGGGAAAGAGGGCTGGGGGTGGGAGGAGGGAGGAGGGGGTGTCTGTGGATAGTATGTGGAGTGAGTAGAAAATTTCTTAATAAAGAAAAATGGGGAAAAAATAGAAGAAGAATGGCTGATTCCTAATGGAAACTTTGGAATCAATGTATTACAAGTCCTGAAAGACCACAACACCACAACTGGCAAACTAGACTAATGGACCCATCAGTAAACATTCGCCATACTTAAAGAAGAAAAAAATTCAAGATATAAACAACCTAAAAAATTTTATATTCAACAGACCAAACTTAAGTACAAGAAGCTACATTTTAAACTGAAGAGATGAATAAACCACCAAGGGACTGTAGAAAGAAGACAAAAGCTATAGTTATTAAAACTTGATGATTGAATATCAGGACTCAATGATACTCTTCATTCATTCTACTTTCAAGGCTTTCCCTTGAGTTGGATAGTTGGTTTATTGAGTTATTTAATTTCATCTTCATTTCTGATTGAGTTCTTTTTGTTGTTTCTAATGTTTTATTGAATTACATTTTCAAATTCTGGATTATCTTCATCATTTCTGTCAGGCTTATGTTTGTGTTTTCTTGGGCATCACTCAAGCCTTTATTCTCTTTAAATTCATTTTCTTTAAGTTCATTATTTCTTTGTGTCTTCTTTCAGTTCCTTGAATTTTTTAAGAAATGTATGATTATTCTTTTACACTTTGTGTCCTAGGATTTATCAAGGTAATTGTCATGGGAGAAAACTTTTATAGGATTGCTTGGCTTTGGGAGTTGTGAAGAATACTGCCTTGAACGTTCATGTTATCTGCATTTTTGCAATGACATTTGTACATGTGGTCTCCTTTTGTTCTATGTTTGATGCAGACAGATTAGATTGTGGCAAAACACAGGATCTATGGACTGAGTTAGGCATAAATGGTGAATATTACTTAAGTAGAATGAAGTAAGTTAGAGGGACCTGGGATCACATGCAAAATGTGTGTCCTGATTCAAGCCTATAGTTTGGAGGTAGATCTGAGAGGGTTGAGGGTGTTTCATGGAAGGAAGGATCAGTTAAACTCACCAAGCTAGGCCCTGGGGTAAGATGTGTGGGACTTGGCTATATAGAGTGGTTGAATTTGGCACATGAGAGGTCTGGGAGTGGATGGAGCATGTCCTGGCTGAAGCTTGCCTGTAGGGCCCCGGGCAAGCAAGGATGGCTAAATGGAATACTGGATATAGGGTGTGGGCTAAACCTTGGGTTTGAGAAGGGTGTTTGAGGGTTAGAGAATTAGGCAGAATTGCCTGGCTAGGCTCTGATGAAAGGTGTATAGGACCTGTTTAGATGGAGAGTCTGGAATATCACTCAGGGAACCTGTAGATTGGGGCAGGCAGACCAACGGTATCACATAGCAGTAAATTTCCTCCCTTCCATATATGCCAGTTAGGGTTTGGGGATTTAGCTCAGTGGTAGAGCGCTTACCTAGCAAGCACAAGGCCCTGGGTTTGGTCCTCATTCTGTAAAAAAAAAAAGACAAAATAACAAAAAAGACCAAAAAATAAATAAATAAAACAAAACAAAACAAGGTAATCTAATATGCCAGTTAATGCAACCATCTTTTCTAGCCTCTTATAAATTTTTGCAGATTCATAAGCAATCTTCAAATTGCTAACATGTCACTTGCCCACTTATTATAAATGATTTTCAGAAATCCCATATATTTCTAAAGGATATATCACTTGTATATCAATACAAAGCAATAGAAATTTTAAATATGGAGACAAATCCAAAGTGTGCATACTAGATGCATGGATCCAAACTGTGCACTCTCCTGCTGTGAGATATTTGTACACTGTGTGAAGATCACTGCTGTGATTGGTATAATAAAAGCTGGATGGCTAATAGCTAGGCAGGACTTCCAGAAAGAGAAAGATCTCTGGGAAGAGGAAAGACAGAGTTGCCAGCCAGTGTAGAGGAAGCAGGATGAGCAGTACAAATAGATGAGGTGTTGAGCCACCCAATAGAACGTAGACTGAAAAATATGGGTTAATTTAAGTTGTAAGAACTAGTTAGGAACAGACCTAAACTAAAGCTGAGCTTTCATAATTAATAATGTCTGTGTGTTATTTGTGAGCTGTCAGCCTCCCAAAAAATTTGTCTACACTCTGCTGTTATTAGGCAGTGAGGGAAGTCTCCCATGCAGTATTATGAAACAATTCAGAAAGTTTCTTGAATGTATGCTTAAGTGTGGATCTTAGAAAACTGAAAAGTTATAATTGACTCTTTTAGCATCAAACCCACCATTAGGTAGCCATTTAAGTGCTGCTTTTTATAAGAGCAACATCTGTGTGAGGGGGGCACTATAATGCATGATGAATTGAATCAAATTAAGAGGGAAAGTCATTCCTCAGCTGCTGCTGTGACAAACCAGTCCCCTGCCTCTCAGGTAGGAGTTTTCATCCTTGTCAGTTTGACAGATATGGCTACATTCTTGACACTCTCTTCCAACACATGCATACCCAGTGGTCTATTATCAGTAAAGAATATCTGACAGGAAAATGAAGGTATACACGAGACATGGAGTACTCCCACTCAATTTCTCTCTGGTAACATCACATGTTGTTCCCTCTTCTGCAAGAAAAAAGATAAAAGGCCTTTTTCCGCATAAATAGGTCAAATTATGACAAGATTATTACTGTAGTGTTTTAATGCATTTTGAGAAATTTTCCGTTGAAGGTGAAGATTGAGAAGGGGTGAACAGTGTGATGCATGTATTTTGAATGGTAGAGTTACATCCTAGATAGTTCTTACAATATCTATTTTCTTAATGAATCATCCCATAACTGATAGATAATTTTAGAATTGGTGGTGCCTGTGAGAAGTTAAGGTCATTTGATCAGCTAGTATCCTCTGTCCTCCTGGACAGTGTGAGAAGATAAGGAGGTCTAGCTAAGACAATGAATCCAAGGACCACTTGGGACAACTTTCCGAAGCTTTTTTTTTTTTTTTCAGTTTCCTTATCTCACAAACAAGAATAATAAGCTTCTTCTATATGTAAGTATCAGGATTGATGCACATAAAATTCCCAGCATAGGCTGTGGGAGATAGTTGGTCACTCAACCTGGAGAAAGGATCATCCTTGTCTTTAGCACATTCACAGACTCACTCACCACTTAAGGAGGGTCAATGCTCACTTCTAGGAAGTTATTTCATGTACATTCCATGGTCAACTGACTCAGCCTCCAGGCTCAGCCATTTATCCCACCCTCAACTCCTAAGCCCAGGGCTTGGAAGTCTGTTTCTTTGTCCTTGTTTCTAAATCCATTTGTTTGTTTATACCAGTTTGTAGATTAAAAAAATATATTGCCTTGAATGTTTACATTATGTAGTGACTAAATACAGCTACTTAGCATGTATACTTATGTACAAACACATAGGCACAATGACATTTTTCATTTCTTATATCAGAGGTAAATTAATACGCTTAGAGGAAAACTTAAGGAGAGGAACCAAATAATAGTGTATGAGCATCTTTCTTCTGTTACTCTTTTTTCTAGCATGATAGGAAGATATGGTAAAAATTCTAATGTTCTGATCTTTATTATTATCTGAGGCTATCATATTAACAAAGTCAACATGTCATTGCTTACAAGCCAAGATTTTACATTCTCCTTTCTGATTTTTTCCAAATGTCAATAATGAATTCATGTAGGGATACTGAGTTCTTAATCCTTAATTATAGTTGAACTAATTGGAAGTGTTTGGTACAGATCTTCATTTACTTCTCCTTTCTCCTACTAATCCATAAATTTTTGGCCACAAAGTATGAGGAAATAGGGGCATATTAATCACTGTTCAGTAATATGTTTCAAAGTGTGAATGTCCATTATGACATTGTATTCTGGAAAGTACCTGCTGTCATAAATTAAAGCCTTCATAAGCAATATAGACCATAGCTTAAATCAATTCAGGACAGATGATTTTGTTAAGTCTTAGGAAATGGCCTATTTTAAGTGTCCCTTGTTTTTACCAATGCAATGCAGATGAGTGTGGTCTTTAGCACTGTTTTACAGTGTCCCAAAGTATCTTCTGTGGGTCTCTACTGCTGAGCAAGGTATTGTATTAATATGAATGTTGTGGTATTGTGGGTCATGATGAGTCTCTGAATAGAAAAAACAGAATTTTATATACGTGGTTAGGCATTGGACAATGAGGTTGAATACCTTTAGGACACCCATAAATTCTTTTCCCTTTCCCCAAGGATCAACATTCATTACTAGATCATTAATTTTCAAATCCCTAGATCAGATCAATGATCCATGGAAGTACCAGAATGCCTGGGATAGCCTGGTGGTTAGCAATCAAAGGAAACTGGCTGGTTTAAGCCATGCTGGTTTATAAAGAAGATAGTAATTTTTGTTTGTGAATCTATGATTTGCCTGAAAAGCTCTGCCAGTCCATGCCAAATCTCAGCTAATAGCTTGGGCACCTATAATCAGACATTCTTCAGCTCATATTTATGCTCTGGGCTTTGCTGGCTGGCAATGGAGTGAAGAGGATGTTAGGATCCATAGCTAGGTCAGCATGTCAGTGTGGTGGCTCAGGCACCCTAACAAACAAGTATTTCCCAATTCTCTGCTTATGACTCCTCTATTATTATAAACTAACCAGAGAAAATCACATGAATGAATTGAGAGTTGCTGTAGAAGATGCTGCCAAGGGCATGGACACCCATGGGGTTAATTCAATGAGACACCACCACACTTTTCCACAAAGACTAAAAGAAACATTAAAATCACTAGCTAAGAATAACTTTCAACCCATATTAGCAACTTTTTTCATCCTAGCATACATGAGTTTCTTCTTATTAAGATCTAACTTGTGTTGTAGGGTCAGGAGCTGATGGCTGAAGTATATTGATGATAATAGTATGACTACCAATATGTGATTTATTGACATAACAGTAGAAAACTTTCTGATACTGGACAAGAGATTAAAGGGTCTTATGAGAGTCTTCTTCCTTCAATTTGATTCCAGATGTTCATTTTTACCTAAGAAAAGAGCAAGCATGGCAATTGGCAGGGTGTTCATGGTATCACAGACTCCCAGTACCCTTGTACAGAGTTACTTGTGGATCCTTTCCTATCCTGCCTCTCTAAGGACAGGTGATGTTGAAAGACACAGTCTAGAAGAACATTCACTGATCTGTTTTCAGTATTGATATAAACATATTAACTACCTAACAAAAATTATTTTAATTGGGAACCATTTCATATATCAATTATAGAAGTATTAACATGCAGATGTCTTCTCAATAAGGACAAAACACTTGTGAACAGGAGATTTATTTTAGGTTTTGTGAAGCTGCTCATTGTTATGTTCTTATTCTTTAGGCTCACAGATAATTTGCAAGATGGTTTTTGAAAAATTATCTTATAAATGCATTTATTTATCTAAATTATTTATTTTGAAATCCAAATGAAATTCAAAATTTGGTATCCAAACGATGCAATGGAACTTTATTTTTAATTAAGGTAGTATATTTTGTTCACTCCATAAGCAAACGAATGATTTAACTTCTGAACTGTGGTATTCATTATTGTATCATAATTTATATGCCTTGTGTACTCTGAGGCCACAAGTTTTCTTAATTTGGATATTCTATCTACAGAATTTTAAGGCTCTCAAAGGTCCAACTTCATATAAAAATATTAGCTGAAAAATTAATAGAAGCAGTTCCCACAAAATACTTACATATAAACTACCCAAAACAAAATCACATTAGACATTTTTAAAATCTATGAATCTTCATAGTCTGTCTCAAGACTTGTTATTTCTTTTAATTAATCCCTTGTGTTTTATCTCTCTTACCTTCCTCCATAAGCAACTGATCATATCTCTATTTTGAAAGCCCTCCAGTTTTCCAATACAATAGTCAAGATGACTAATAAGCTACACCCAGGATTAAATAGTCCTGTTCATATTCATATTTCAAACAACTATGTAAATATTTCCTAAAACAGAAAATGTTATCATAAAGAGCAAATGTTGTCAAGTCAGGCACAGAGCTCAACCAGTCTTCAACATTCCATTATATCATAATGATCTTACATACATCTGTACAGAACAAACTGTCTTAAGGTTCAAACACAGCTTCATGTACTTCTGCCTTCTATTCCTAGACAAACCCTCAGCAAGGATACTGCTTCACGTCTATTTTAGTATCTAGAGCCATGTCAAGGGCTTCTTGACTGCTCAAGAGAAGGTAGAAGAACATCTGCTTTGTTCCCAAAACATTTGGGAATGCTTTCCAACTTGATGTGATTAGAACACTACTTATCCTTTCTAAGAAGTCTGTTTCTTCCTGATGAAGGGGAATGACATGAACACCAAATACTTGAGACTATTGAGAACCAAATGGTGTCATCACATCAGTATGCAATGTACTTGAAATGAAGCTTGGCATAGACCAAGCACTCTAGTACAGATTGCCTCATCTCATGATACAATTTCTTGTTAATATCAATTTTAATTGAACAAGGAGCTCTTTCCCTGTGTGGCTTCCCTTACAGTCTCATGAAGGCTTTCCTTGGACGAAGGAACTCAAAACTAGTGTTTTTCTCTCTTTTTTCCATTTTGCACAAACACAGACTCCATGCATGCTAGCTAGACAGGCACTCAACCATTGAGCTAATCCTCAGCCCTAAAACTAGTATGAGTGATATTTCTTGTTCTTGGGCTTTGCACCATTGCTTCACACTCATTCTCTCATGGCATTTCCTAGTACAAAGCAAGATGTTGATATAGTCACTATAATGTTGTTTACATTTGAAGCAACAGTATTTACTGCATTCTACTGATAAGTCACCCTGTGTGGAGACCATAGTTCAAGTATCACTTCACAGTACTGGGCAGGTGTGTTCAATCATTACCCTAGAAGATAATTTGAGCTGATGTCCATCAGAATCATAGATAGTACTCTATGGTTTCCTATTACAACTGAAGCAAATGTCCACAAACTTAGTTACTTAAAACAAAACAAATTTATCATGTGTTGCAGGTCAGAAGTCAAAACTCATTTTCATTGGAGAAAAAAATGAGATATTAGTGAGACTAAATTATTTTTGGAAACTAATCAAATGCTATTCCTTTTTTTTTTTTTGTAGCTCCTTACAGTACCCCATCCCCTGCCATTTTTAAAGAGTCTGTAATTGTGGCTTCAGAAAGCCCCCTCATGGTGCAAACCCTTTTATCTAACTGGTTCTTTGCCTTGGAATTGCATGGGAAGGAATTGCCATACATTTGGGGCTCTAGTGATCCTAATATAACAATGTTATTCAGCCAGTCTTTTAGATTCTGCTTCAGTCATTGCACGCTTCTAGAATCAAGAAGTTTGAAGAATCTGATAATTTTATAGGTCACCCAGTTTACCCTCTTATTCAATGAGTATTATCTATGGCACTTATTCTTAAACTTGAACATGACCACCTAGGAACCTTGTTAAAGTTACAGATTTGAATTCTTTGTGGAGGGGAAGCTGTAGATGTAACCATCTTGATAAATAAGAAACACAGAGCCAAATACAGAGTTAATAGCCAAGAGGTCAGAGCAATAGCTGAGAGCTGAAAATCTTACCCTTCACTGCTGCTCTGTCTTTCCTCTCTGACAGAGAGCTACTTCCCGTGTCCTTTTTTATAGACTTTCTGTTCTGCCTTCTCATTGGTTGTAAACCCAATCACATGACCTCCTTGTCACTGATGTCTGTACAGACTTCCAGGTCTTCTATGGTTGGTATTGAGATTAAAGGCATGTGTTGCCATGCTGGCTGTATCCTTGAACACATAGAGAACCACCTAGCTCTGCCTCCCAAGTGCTGGGATTAAAGGTGTGCAACCACCACCGTCCAGCTTCTGCTATAGCTTGTTCTGACCCCAAGGCAACTTTATTAACATACAAATAAAATCACATTTCAATACAAATAAAATATCACCATATTTCCCCTTTTCTATTTTAATAAAAAGGAAAAAAGGAAAAAAGTTATAACTAATATAAGAAAAACTATATACAAAAGTATAATAACTATATACCATATATAAAAGCAATAAATACCTAAAAAAATGCCTCGTCCATTCATATTTGGCAAATTCAGAGAAAATAATTACATTATCTATCCTATTTTGGTAAGTTCAAAATGTACCTGACTCACTTTCTATCCTAACTTATATTACTAACAGAACTGTCTTATAACATCTTTCAAATTTATACACTTACACCTCTTAGTTTCTTTTCTGAAATTCTTAACAAGGAAAACTATAACTATAACTAACTGATCTTCAACTCCCCCAGAGACCCAAGAAGGAAATAATACTACCTAATAAAAAATAAAAACAGGAGGTGCATGCAAGCAGCTTCTTAAAAAAAAAAAATGTGTGTTGACAGAAACAGCCAGCTGCCTAGACAGTCACCTGAGGTTTTTCTGCAGTATTGGGCATCATCTTCAGCCTATAGGCTTAGTTATCTGACAGACTCATTTAGGAACTAGGATGTATATAAAGCCAACAGTTTGACCTCACATTTGGTGAGAGTAGTCCATGTACTAGAAACACCTGAATTCCACTCGTGTCATGTCATGATTCAGGATTTTAAATTCTGGAAATTGTTGATATTTTTTTAATTCAGCCATCCATTCTTCTTTGCTGTGTATATGTGGCTTCATCTTGGCAACACATTCTTCTCCACATCCCTCTATTAAATGCCAGTCTACTATTGAGAGGTGTGTGCTTAGTTACTCTTCAAGAATAACTGTTCCACTGCACATCAGAAGCCATTGGCGCACTGCCTGTTCAGCTGCTTTAGAAGAAAAGGGCACAGTACCTTTTCCAGATTGCAAAGGCCACTCACTTCAGGGATGGTGCCATATTTTCTGGCTTCAGAAGATGCCTTTTGTTAAAGCCACAACCACACTTGTTTTTGGCAAGAATCGGTAGTCTTTTATTTCATGTCTTGTCTGTCCTGTTTGTCAGCAGTTGATTCAAGGATACTTTGTTGTCCAGTGGCTAACTTTTGTCACAATGAAAGTTAATTCCATATGCAGTTTCTTCAATGCCCATATTTTCTCTGAAGTATATTGGTACTGCCAGGAGCTGACATGTCTCATAGTCACAGCAAAAAGAAAAATTCCTAAGTTATTAAAACATTTTAAGTGCCATATTCTGTAGGTCTCTGAAGGGTTTGAAGATGACCTGTCTATCTAAAACATATCTGTTCAATCTTGAAAACACACCTATTATGACTGCAAGTTTGATTGTAGTGTCTAACTACTAATTTCATTTTGTTATCCTAGTAGTTGGTAATAATAACATTCAAGGATCAGCAAATTGCATTACATTGCTAAATGAATGGTATAAGTACAATATCTTGAGCAAGATTAGAAATATATGTATGGCATATTCTAACAATCTCAATCTCAAAATATATAACTTGTATATAATATAAAAAAAAATCAAATCCAATGTAAAGTATTTAAAACTAGTAATTGTCTTTTTTTTTCAAACAAGAACCTTAAATCTAACCTCCTTTGCTTAGCCCTTTTCCTAACACTTAACAACAACTTGTAACCAACCCTCCTAAACAATGAAAATTACCCCAGACTAAAAACCCATTAAAAGACAAAAAAAAAAAAAAAAAAAAAAACAAAAACACCTGCCCCACACCACCTCTTTGGGAATGTGGGCGTCATATTCTTAAAATTGCTTCCTGTTGGGTATGGGCGAAGGTATCTTTATTCTGAAAAGAAAAATTTTGGGTTAATTGTCAAATTCTAGGAAAGGTAACTATATCCTTTGTTGTCCAGTTTGAGCATTATTGAGCCAAAGTTCAGGGTTTATCTCAGTCCTTATTCAAGTAGTCTTTGAAACTGGATCATCTCAGCTAACCCTCTCAAAAGTGCTCTGAGTAGTTTGTAGTCCAAAGCTGATCTGTAGATGATGTTTTTCAGCGTAGTGATATTATTATTGTCCACATGGAACTGTTGTTGTGGGGCCCCTGGAGATTTCAGTTGATGTTAGGCCTGGCCATGATTTCCTACAGAAAACTCATAAGAGACTCGAACACAAAGACATGTATAGGCAGCTAATTGAAGCCTTTTTTCTAAAATTAGTTAGTACTCTATATGACCATTATTATCTTAACAAAGTTTAAAATGTGTGTGTGTGTATATGTATATATATATATATATATATATATATATATATATATTATATATATAATCTTGTAAAATTTGATATAAAATTCATACTCTAAGAAAAGTTTAAAGAATCAGAATAGAATCAAAGAATTGAGATTAGTAATAGAATAGTCCCTTAATTAATTTGGTTTTTCTGCTGTCCCATGTCAGAAGATGGCTCTTTCTTCTGGTATGCTACAGGGAGTTTGCATTTTCCTTTTAACAACATTCTTGAGTTTAAAGAAGGAGAGAGCCATTCTCCACCTCCAAAGTCAGCTTTAAATTTTAATTGAACTGGGACTACAAGAAGACCAATAGTGTTAAATTTTTTAGAGAAGAGCATAAACAAACATTTAGGAAGACATGAAATTTTGTAGATCATATACCAATAGGCCATTTTACTCTTTTTCCTGGGACAGATGATTTGTCCTTTTTCATCAGTTGTCTCATTTGTCCAGTGTTCTTCAGATTCTTTAGCCTTCATTCTCCTAAAAGGCAAAAACAAAAACCCTTCCCCAAGACTAATTTTGGGGAGGTTCCCTTTTGGCAAGTTATATCTGATTAAATGAAAAGGCATGTATTAATGGTATAAGTTAGTTTAAATTGGATGGTCATGTTGGTTGATGATCTATCACCTTCTCTAATTAAGAGGTCTCGCTTGTTCAAATTGAACCTTTATCAATTTTGATGGTATCCACAGCTTATCTTCTCCTGCAGAAACAAAAGCAAAACCTTGTCTCCAACATAACACATATCCTGGTTTCCATTCTGAGGTCAGCACATCCTTGAAATATATAGGCTGATTTAATTCTGTAAGTTTTTTTTTTTTCTATTATCCAATGTCTCTTTGCAGCTGTTGTTCTTTTCTCATTAGCATTGAGAAAATTCAAAGTTAATGGAGCATTATGCAGTCTATTTCTGGGGGGTTTTGTTACCCCTTTCTGTTTATTTACCATGTCCTTTAGAGTTCTGTTGGATCTTGCTATCACTGCTTGGCCTGTAGGATTATGTGGTATACCTATAATATGCTTTATATTGTAATAAGCAAAATACTGTTTCATTTCAATAGAGACATATGCTGGAGCATTGTCAGTTTTAATTTGTGCAGGTATACCCATGATGGCCATAAATTTTAGCAAATGAGTGATTACAGAATCAGGTTTTTCAGAACTCAAAGCAGTCGCCCATTGAAATCCTGAATAAGTATCGATAGTATGGTGTACATATTTCAATTTTCCAAATTCTGCAAAGTGAAACACATCCATCTGCCAGATTTCATTCCTCTGAGTACCCTTTTGGTTATATCCTGCTGGTAATGGCATCCGATTGTACAAGGAACAAATAGGATATTTTTTTTTACAATTTCCTTGGCTTGTTGCCAGGTTATGGAAAAACCCTTTTTTAAACCTTTACTATTGACATGATGTATTTTATGAAATTCTGAGGCCTCCAGAATATTTCCTATCAATAATTTATCAATCTCATCATTACCTTGTGCTAGAGAGCCTGGCAGACCAGTATGGGATCAGATGTGAGTTATATATAAAGGACGACTCCTTTTCCTGATCATATCTTGTAATTGAATAAATAGTGAAGTTAATTCTGAAGCATCAGGGATAAATTCTGTAGTCTCAATATGTAATACCACTCTTTCAGCATACTGAGAGAGGTTCTGAAAAATCCATTAATACCAACAGAATAGCATACAATTCTGATTTTTGAACTGAATTATAAGGACTTTGAACCACTTTACTTATATTTTCTGATTTGTAACCTGCCTTTCCTTGTTTGTTGGCATCTATATAAAAATGTATGAACTCCAGATATGGGTTTTTTCTGTACAGTTCAAGACATGATCCAATCAGCTCTCTTTATAAGATCAATTCTATCACTTTTGGGATATTTGCTGTTAATTTCTCCAAAAAAATTACTGCAAGCTCTTTGCCAAGTTTCACTTTCTGTCCATAATTTTTCAATGTCCTCTTTAGTTAAAGGTACAACAATTTCTGCTGGGTCTATTCCTGCTAATTGACAAAGTCTCAATTTTCCTTTCAAAATTAAGTCAGAGATTTTTTTTTCACATAAGTTTTTAAT
The DNA here is from genome assembly GCF_903995425.1 of Onychomys torridus. NCBI lineage: Eukaryota > Metazoa > Chordata > Mammalia > Rodentia > Cricetidae > Onychomys > Onychomys torridus. Next base: position 111,514,110 of record NC_050451.1, on the reverse strand, counting down.
TTTTTATTTGGTTTATTTGGTAAAAAATTCATTCCAATATAATATCTTCTCTCTGCATTAATATTCCTATAGGAGAATGCCTAGAAGGTAAAATAACCAAAATGCAATCCAGCCTTGGATCAATATGATCCACGTGTCCTTTGTGTACTTTCTTTTCTACCAAAGCTAATTCTTTCTCAGCTTCAGGTGATAATTCTCTTGGACTATTTAAGTCCTTGTCATCTACTAAGGTTTTGAACGAATTATTCAGTTCATCATTTTTTACCCCAACACTAGTTTGTAGATGAGAAATGTCTCCAAATAATCTTTGAAAGTCATTAAGAGTCTGTAGTTGATCTCTCCTAATTTTACCTTTTGAGGTCTAATTTTTCGTAGCTCTATTTTATATCCTAAATAATTAATAGAATCTCCTCTTTGTATCTTTTCAGGAACAGTTTGTATTCCCCAACAAGGCAAAATTTTCTTTACTTCTTCAAACATTCTTTCAAAAGTATCTGCATTTGAGTCAGCTAGTAAAATATCATCCATATAATGATAAATTATAGATTTAGGAAATTTTTTACATATCACTTCTAATGGCTGTTGGACAAAATATTGGCACAGGGTTGGGCTATTCAACATTCCCTGTGGGAGGATTCTCCATTGAAATCTTTTAACTGGTTGAGAATTGTTGTAAATAGGCACCATGAAAGCGAATATTTCTGTCTTTTTCTTGTAAGGGTATTGAAAAGAAGCAGTCTTTTAAATCAATAACTATGAGAGGCCATCCTTTTGGTAACAGAGTAGGCAAAGGAATCCCAGATTGTAGAGAGCCCATTGGCTGAATTACTTTGTTAATTGCTCTAAGGTCTGTTACCATCCTCCATTTACCAGATTTCTTTTTAATAACAAATACAGGAGAATTCCAAGAGCTGGTAGATTCTTCAATATGCTGAGCATTTACCAGTTCTTCCACCAGCTCTTCTAAAGCCTGGAGTTTCTCTGTTGTTAAAGGCCATTGATGAACCCATACAGGCTTGTCTGTTAACAATTTTAAAGGTAGAGCTGTTGGTGTCTTTGGAACATCATCAGTTTTTCTGCCCTGTTCTTGTATAATATGGATGGCTGGTGACCACTCATTAGAATAATACCTTCTAATATTTCTCTCAGAAACATGTGCTAGTTTATTATTTGTTTCTGAGGTTGGAGGGATGTTAATCTGAGTATTCCATTGTTGCAACAGGTCTCAACCCCAAGGTTCATAGCTATGTTAGCTACATATGGTTTTAATTTTCCTCTCTGTCCTTCTGGACCTATACATTCAAGCCATCTTGCACTCTGTTTCACTTGAGATAATGTTCCAATTCCTAACAGTTGAACGTTTACCTCCTGAAGAGGCCAAGTTGGATGCCAAAATTCTGGTGCAATTTTGGTCATGTCAGCACCTGTGTCTATCAGACCAGATAATAAAACACCATTTATTTTTAATGTTAATTTTGGTCTTTGATCATTTATAGAAGTTTGACAAAAAAAATTTTCTTTATGATTTCTCCTGAATTTTCTGTTTTCTCTGTCTCAGTTGTTCCATTACTCCAAGTAGCCTGGTTTATTCCAATAAGCATTTGGTTATTTAATTGCTGTGAGTAGGAGTCTCCTCAACAATGGCAGGAAAGGTCTGAACCGGATTCACTGTTGGGGCCTGCCTGAGGCCCCTCTGGGAGTTTCCCCAAAGACTGAGGCAAAGTATTACCTTGTCTGTCTCTTGTTGATCTACATTCATTGGTCCAGTGTTTTCCCTTACCACACCTTCTCTACATACTCCAGAAGGAAGGGGCATTCTGTTGCCATTGTTCCTTGAAGAAACTTTGTTTCTAGAAGTGCCCTGTTTACAGTCCCTTTTCAAATGTCCTTGCTTTCCACATCCAAAACATCTGACATTCCTCAAAACGTTTGAAATTGCTTCTCCTATTCACATATTATCATGATCATGAGCCTCAACATTAACCATGTCTCTAATCCAATCTTCCAAGGATGCAGATCTTGCCTTTAATGGTCTGATTATTTATTCTCTTGCATGCTGCATTTGCATTCAATTATTATCTGGCTAGCTTCTGAATTCGGGACCATTCTATTTACTGCTGAAGTCAGTCTTTGTAAGAAATCTGTGAAAGATTCTTTTGGGCCTTTTATAGCCTTTGTAAATGACTCAGTTTTCTTTCCTGGTTCCTCAACTCTGTCCCATGCATTCAAGACTGCCATTCAACATAGAGCTAGGGTTTAGATATCATATAAACATTGTGTTTGTGCTGCAGCATATTGACCTTCTCCAACAAGTTGATTGTGGAAGACTTTATCCCTACATTGTTTTGCTATGTTTTCTAGCTTCCTCTTTGAACAACATTTGTCACTGGAGCTGTTGTCCAGGTTCCAGAACAGCATGTGCCAGCTCCCACCAGTCCTGTGGTATAATCCTACTATAAGTTGACCAGGAGTTTAACATTTGCTTTACATATGGGGAATGCATGCCATAAGATACTATTGCCTCCTAAAACCTTCATAAGTCTAACATTTCAACTGGAGTCCAAATATTTTGAGTATTCACTTGACCAGGTAGCTGCTGTATGGTTACCGGATAAATTAAGGGTAATTGTGTGAAAACAGGCTTTCTTTCTGTAACCTTATAATCCAATCCTGAAACAACTTCACTGTTAATTTCTTCTGTCTGAATCTGAATTTCTCTATAATTCATTTTAACAGGTTTTTCTAAAATTTTTATCCTGTCACTTAAATTGACTATCTTTTAAATAATAAAATAAGGGTAACAAGAGTAATAATGTGCATAATTTGATCAACATTAATCTTATCATATAGTTGTTCCATTGTCAGACTGCCTAAAATTTCAAACAAAACCCACTTTTCTTCCAATGTACACATAAAACCCATTTTTTTAATGCGGAAAAAAATCTTTTTTAAATAGTTTCCTTTAAAATATCTAATATAACTGACTTACCAATTTCTACTGTAGAACAGTAGAAATCCAAGGGAATTTCAAAACAGCTGCCTAGAGTCTGAGGTGGGAGAGAGAGAGAGAGAGAGAGAGAGAGAGAGAGAGAGAGAGAGAAAGTAAAGCATAGCCACGTTCTGGCTAAAAGCTTGAATCCAACCATGTGTTCCCACTTGAGCTGAGTTGAGCCTGGGCTCTGGCTTCCTTAAGTTCTGACCAGGTGCGTTGGCATTTCAGCCAAAAGCAGCCTATCTGCAGTTGCCTGTAGCTACTGCAATTATCAGTAGCTCTGGCAGGCCTGGCTTTTTAAGCAAGTAACTCCAGCTGTGGTAACTGCTTGTAGCTAAGGTCAGTTGGGCTTGAGTCCTAACCTGAGCTAGGCCCAATCTAGGGAGCAGGACCCAGCTAGGTAGCTGGGCCTGCCCAGGCAGGAAGCCAGACCCACTGCCAAGTGGTTTTTTAATGAATTCTTGCCACATGAGCTGGGCGCCAAATGTAGATGTAACCATCCTGTTAAATAAGAAACACAGAGCCAAATACAGAGTTAATAGCCAAGAGGTCAGAGCAATAGCTGAGAGCTGAAAACCTTACCCTTCACTGCTGCTCTGTCTTTCCTCTCTGACAGAGAGCTACTTCCTGTGTCCTGTCTTTTTATAGACTTTCTGTTCTGCCTTCTCATTGATTGTAAACCCAACCACATGACCTCTTTGTCACTGATGTCTGTACAGACCTCCAGGTCTTCTATGGTTGGTATTGAGATTAAAGGTATGTGTTGCCATGCTGGCTGTATCCTTGAACACACAGAGATCTGCCTAGCTCTGCTTCCCAAGTACTGGGATTAAAGGTGTGCAACCACCACCGCCCAGCTTCTGTTATAGCTTGTTCTGAACCCAAGGCAACTTTATTAACATACAAATAAAATCACATTTCAGTACAAATAAAATATTACCATAGGAAGCAGCCTTAGTTCTTACATTTCTAAGCACCAACAAAGGTGCAGCTGACCCAGAGACCCTTTGAGTTGAAAGTCTCTAGTGTTTCTAACAAATTTTGATGCCTTGGGAAAGATTCTATTATAGTCTCTTCACACCTTGGTAATTGCAATTGCTATTTATACAAATAAGTGGATTTTGGAGCAAAGAAAAACTAAAAGTTATTCAGAAGTTGTCTGATTTTTTTTTCAAACCACTTTAAAATGGGATTCTATTTTTATTTATGTCTGTGTATGTATGTCTATGTGAGCAGGTGCATATACCCATTGAGACCAGAAGATGGTGTCTGAAGCTGGAATTATAGGCGATTATGAGATGCCCTTTGTGGGTACAGGGAACAGAACTTGGATCATATAGAACAGCAACAATCATTCTTAAACACTAAACCATCTCTTCTGTCCCTTGACTTAAAAAAAAGTGAACTAAAATGACATTTTAAAAGAAGGAACATTAAAAAACTTGAATACAGATGTCTGAAAATTCTTATACTACATGTATAAAAATACATCACAAATATGCATACATTTAAATGTTTGTATGTGGGTGTTCGTGGACAAGTATGTGTGTGCGTGTCTCTATATAGATAAATAGATGATAAGTAGAACCTAGATTGATGTTCACTGATAGAACTGTGGAAACCTCAAGTTTCATAGTGTTTTGTGACACCTCTTCAACAATTTCCTTTCTATTAATTTGCATAATAAAGTAAAAATTGAAGGTGCAGACTTAGACTTCTGTAGACACAAGAATGAATGCAGATGCAATATTATCAGCCATTTTGCATCATGGAAGCTGAGGACAGTTTCTTAACACTGGTTGACTTAATTCAGTTCTAGTGGCCTCTGTCACCAGCTTTCATATTAAAGCTGGAGTTACTGATCTTAATATTAAAATTTGGCTCCTACACATACTTATCACATTCATTCTTATTTAATGTTTGAAAGTTATTACTTTGGAGCAAGTCAACTAAGGCACAGTGATTATAGCATATCAAACTCCATTGTAAGTGATTATTTTAATGACTCTGTACCAACAAAGATACATAGACATTCAGACAAAAAAAAATCCTAATTATAATGACAGCACCAAAGCCAAGCTGTGACAGTTACAAAATCAATTTCAAAGTTTTTTGACAGCCATAGCTGAAAGCTTTGTTCGGACTTTCCTGTAATAATAGTTTACTTAAGACCTAAATCCACAGTGAAGGAAAACAGCAAGAAAAAGTTGTGGCTTTTCTGTCATGCTAATAAAATAGAAATTGGTTGACATGTTTTTAATAGAACATTATGTTGAAAGAGTATAGAAAGGAAATGATGGGCATGGAATTTAACTCTAACAATGCAAAGAAAGAAAAAATAACAATGCAAGTTCTAACAAGAATAGAAACTTGACAACTGATTTACTTATCTTTGTTATAAAAATCAGTAGTTCTTGCAAGTAAATTGATGGCCATACAAACAGGTTGATTGACAGTTCTGGAATTTGATTTTTGTATTACCAATGAAATAAAATCAAAGAGAAATTGATATAAAAATGTTTCAATCCCCAGGAAGAACATGAAGCTTCATGGGAAATCTGCTTTTCGCTTGATTCAGATGTCTCTAGAGTTATTAGGGTTTTGGCACTTTGGTTTATCTTCCTTTGTTCTGGGCTCAAAGATGTTCAATATAATTAATTCTTTGCCCCTGTGTGACTAATTTCTCATTCCTAACAGAAATGTATCTAGTTCGTGAAATGGCATTTGTTTGGACTAGAGGTCTTTGTATAACACATCTTCATAGACATTGACTTATTTTAAAATGATAATATACCTTTTGAGCAGACACATTGTGTCCACTTTACTGAGGAGAAAATAGAGGTGCAGTGGCTTGTTAGGGATATAGCATCAGGAAGTGGTAGAGTCTCAGTTCCAGACAACTTGACTCCACCCCATTTTGCTAGAGAAGGCTGGGTAAGATGATGCCTTGGACATCTTTCAGGTACATCTTATCTCAGTCTCTGCCTGAGATTTATGTAGATTCTTTTAGTTGCAATACTAAGGAGCTTTTCAGTCAGATCATAGGGTAGGAGCACACAGTGTCCACAGTATGGGGAAGAAAGCCTCAAGAAGAGATGTGACTGCCTTTCTACATCCTGATTCAGAAAGGTTTTGCTTTTTGGATGTTGGCAGAGCCTATGAAAGCTTTTCTCTAAAGCCTTACTCCACACCTGCCTCCACTTTGTACTATACATCTGCTTATCTGCCACATGACTGATCTCCATGTCTAAATTAAATTGCATGGTTCTCTTTCCATGCTTCATTCAAATTCATATTCTCTCTCTTCTTCTGTCTTTCTCTCACTCACTATCTCCTGCTTATGAATCTATAGTAAATTTCTCTCTAAAACTCAAAAAACAAAAAAGGAAGAGACCATGTGGTGGCACTGGTCCTGAGCAGTTGGCTCTCTGTGTCCAGAGCCTTCACCCTCTGTTTTCCCCACTTAGATAATCTCTTCCCGACAATGGAGTAAAATCATAGAAGGGACTTCAAATAGACTTAGTGGCAAAGCTCATTTCTGATGCATTCTTACTGTGTGGTTTTGAACAAACAAACTAAACTCTCTGAACTCTGTTTAATGCATGGCATATATCCTACTGTTTCGAGCTGTGGCATTGCCATTAACAGACACAACATGAATAACAGGTACATAAGTTACTTGGCACATAGTAAACATTCAACATGTGGCAGCTACCATAATACTTGTTTTTAATGCTTAGTTAACTCCACTCCAACACAGTCAATGGACTTGGACCAGATTTAATTCCCAATCCTGAGTCTAACCTCAATTCTCATGTGACAATGAAGAAAATTGTTTAACCTCTTAGAGTCTCAGTTTTCTTATCCATCAAATTAGAATAACATCCCAGAACTAACATGGATTCTAATTGAGTTAATCTATGTAAAATTCTAGAATAGCCCCAGACACATAATAAGTTCAACAGACAGTCATTATGCACTATAGGATTATTCAGAAAGTATTTATGGAAGCAATAACAGAAAATAAGTCTTCTGTTTCTCCCTCTTTCCACCATGTAAAATGTTTTCATTCCCCCACTTAATACCAAATGGTCATGCTTGTTTTTCAGGGTAACCATTTGGAAACTAGTTTTCCATATAGTCAGAACTCACAGTCAAAATAACCTAATGTACAAGGTTCAAGTAGATATAAGTTCAAATAAACATATTTCCCATTTCTAACTGAAGACTTCTGAAATTATGTTCCTATACTTATTTAACTCACTGAAAGAAATGGCTTCCTTTGATCCCAATATTGAACAGGAAGACATTGATCAGTGGTCTTTGAAAAACTGTTTTTCACTGCCATATTTCCCCATAGACCTGTTGTCCCTCAAAACCTATCAGCATTGACATGCACTTAATGGTGAGGTTCATGTCTTCATAAAGAGTTTACCTATCCATTTTGCCTCCTCAGAAAATGATGAGATCATCTGTTTTCCACATGTTTATCCTGAGCATGGTGACTGTGGATGTGATAGTTGCAGCCAGCAACTACTACAAGGGAGAGAACTTCAGAAGGCAATATGATGAATTCTATCTTGCAGAGGTAAGTCACTGGAGGGGTGTGCAGCAATGCTCAAGGTAGGAGAGTCTTGTAGAAGGCCTTTTGAAAATTAACTCAATTACTTGACTGTCTCCTAAACTGACTCATCATCTGCCTCTTAAGCAATTCCTCTGGTCACTGTGCTGTCACTCACTTCCTGTCACCATGAGCCTGGGCAGTCTTCCCTACAGCAGTCATTTTGCCACAGTAACCTTTTTTTTTTTTTTTTCTCTTCTGAGTCTTACTCCAGAACTTTCTGCTTTCCTACCAAGCCCTCATTTTGCCTCTTTTCTTCATGCTGTGGTAGCATACTTCTCCTTCTGTAAGTGATCCCATGTTCAGAAGCTCAAAAACAGACTAGTCAGCTCAACAAATTAGGGACAGTGGCGGGGGAGGGGGGAAGCTGGGAGTAAACTGAAAGCGCCAGTACAATAATCACTGCGCCAGAGGTTAAGGGGTTAACACCTGGGCTAAGGATGCCAAACCACACAGAAGATGAATGTAAAATGATGGATGCACTAATTGCCCTGATTTGGTCATTACACATCTGCACATGCACCACATCAAATTAACCTGAAGCCATTAGGCTTGTGCAGGAAGTGCTTCCCAATGTGGCATCTTGCTAGACCTAATTCTTAATTTTTTAAATTAATCAAGTAATTAATTTTTTCCCAGCCTGATCACAATTTCTCCACCCCCACTCCCCTACTCCTAGTCCCTCACCGCATCTACTTTCTGTCCTTTCCCTTCAGAAAAGTACAAGTCTTTCTCATATATACCAAGCTGCAGCAAGACTAGGCACCTCTTCTCCTATTAAGGCTGGAGGAGGCAACCTGGTAGGAGGTAAGGGTCCCAAGAGCAGGCAACAGAATCAGAGACAGCCCCTATCCCCTCTGCCAGGAGTCCCACAAGAAGACAAAGCCACACAAAAGCAACACATGTAAAAAGGGCACAGGTCCCATGCAAGTTCTCTAGTAAGTGGTTCAGTCTCTGTGAGACCCCATGAGCCCAAGTTAGTTGACTCTGTATATTTTTCCATGGTATCCTTGGCCCTTTGGCTCCCACAATGCTTCCTCCCCCTCTTTCACAGAATTTTCCAAGGCCTGCTTAATGTTTGGCTGTGGGTCTCGGCATGTTACCATCAGTTGCCCTGTGAAGCCTCTCTGAAGACTCTCCGATGATGGGCTAGGCAATGATCTGGGGTCCCTATAATCAACCTAGCCTCTGGTAAAGGAGCTGAAGGTCGAATTTTTAAATAGTTGTAATCATTTTCAAAGACCACTGTTTTTAATCATTCTGAAAGCAAATATCATAATTTTTTTAATTGATTCTGTGGGTATTTCACATCATGCATCTCAATCCTACCCACTTCCCAGTCCTTCCGTATCTGTTCTCCAATCTTGTAACCTCCATCCCAAAAGAAAATAAAACAAAAAATTAGAATTAAAAAAATAAACAGAAAAGAAAAAAAAATCCCACCAACCCCTCAAGGCAACAACCTGCTCCTCTATCAATTGCAGCCTTCTCTCACACCAGGAACAACTGTCCAGTCTCCAGCTCCACCATCCCTGTACCACTCAACTCCTCCGTTTTTCCTGCCCCTCCATCACGTCATAGTGGCATTGGAAACTGTGCTTTGTCACACAGTATATGCTTTTCCCCAAACAGCTTTACTTGCAAAGATTCATGGCAACGAGTCACAGGTCTGGTTCAAGGACTCTGGCTTCTGTTAACAGCATTAATACTGGAACCTCACTTCAGATATCCGGTTGTTGCCCAGAGTCATGGAGCTCCTGTGACTATGGTTCCACAGGACCAGTCCCTTTGTGCTCCAGCCAGACATCATCATGGCCTCAGGGGACAGCAGCACAGGCCTCTCAGATCACTTTGGCCCCTGGTGGCAGTGGCATACCCCCACTGCCATCAACACTGTCTCAGATGGCAACCCAGACCAGAACAATAGACAGCCAAATGGCTGGGGCCAGACATCACCATGGACTTGTGTGGCAGTTCAGGCACCTCATATTGGCCTGTTCTCAATGCCATTGAGTCTCCAGTTCCACCTCTCTCCACAGTGCATGAATTGGTTCATTTCTCTTTCTCTCCCATTTATCCACCATGTACTCTCTCTCCCATCTATCCACCATGTACTCTCTCTCCCATCTCTCCACCATGTACTCTCTCTCCCATCTCTCCGCCATGTACTACTCTCTCTCCCATCTTTCCATCACATTTTTGTTCGTTGTACTGGAGCTCACCACCCTGGGACTTGGGAGTCATGTAACATATTTTGATCATGTTTTCCCCCTCCCTCGATTCCTCCCAAGCCCCCTAACTCTCTATCCACAGAACATCATGTTCTTTTCATTTTCCCTTCTTCCAAATTCTTCTATTGGAGATTCCTGAGACCACTTCCCAAAGAAACTATGTTCTCAAGTATTTGCTTCTGTTCCAAAGAGAACCCAATCTGAGACAGTTTTGTATGTTTTAGTGTTTGCATGTTATATACTTTCCCATCTTTATATTTCTGACTTTCATGTTTCTTTTATTTTTAAATATTTCTCTAGTGAACAATGGATATTATATTTTATTTTCTCCAACAATACATCCATTTGTTCTTAAAAGCATTTCCATTGGTGTACATTCATATAATCATGGAAGTATTTGGGTTTTAAGTGTTTCTTTTTTCTTCTCTTTCTCTACTTTCCTTCTTTCCACCTTTTTTTTGAGACAGAGTCTTCTGTAGTCCATGCTGATTTTGGTTTACTATGTGGCTGAGGCTAGCCTTGAACTCTGATCCTTCTATCCCCCTTCCCAAGCACACTCCTGGTGCGTCTCACTTACCTGGCACCGTGCTTACATCTTTACTTTCTGTCTTCCATGGTTTCCCTCTTCTTCACAGTGTATTTTAAGTTGATTTGCTTTTTCTATTACTCCATTTCCCTGGTTTGATATTTACATACCCTCTAACAATTTCAGTGATTAGAGATTATATAGTCATCCTCACCAGAGCAAAGTCGACTTGATTACTTGAAGCAGTGACTCATTGTTGCTTGTGACATTCACCATGGATGTGGGTTTCATTCCTGTGAGAAGATCAGGTCAGGTTTTATTGGGTTTCATCACTTTTTAATTTTCCCTGGGACATAGATGGCCAGCAAGCCTATGAGCCCCTTCAAAGCTGGAAGGGGGTGTGACGAGAATGGCTGGGATGATAGAGCAGGTATCATCATGGAGCCGAAATAACTATTTTTGGTGTGTGGGGTTTTGGTTACCTCACCTTTTCCTTTGCTCCAGTTATTTCTTATAGAATGCCAGTCTTGCTCTTTGCCGCTGGCCTTCCCGTGACCTTTCTTCTGTCCCCACCCTTCCTGCTCGATTGCCTATTTATGCTGTATTTCCATGGTATCTTGCTGGGCTGCCATAAGAAAGTTCCACAGTCATTTGTTTAAACAGCAATTCTCAACCTGGCTGCAAACCCCAAGGGAGTCACACATCAAATATTTCCATATCACATATTTACACCACAATTCATAATGGTAGCAAGATTACAGCTATGATGTAGCAACAAGAGTAATTTTTTGTTTGGGGGTCACCACAACATGAGGAACTGTTTTAAAGGGTTGCAGCATTAGTAAGAGAACCCCTGGTTTAAAACAAAAATTTGTTGTCTTATATTTTTGGAGGACAGAAATTTAAAATAAAGATGTTAATAGGGCCTCACTCCCTTCTAATCCTCTACAAGTGGTTCTCAACCTTCCTAACACTGCAACCCTTTAATGCAGTTTCTCATGTTGTGTTGACCCTCAACCATAAAATTATTTTGTTGTCACTTCATAACTGTAATTTTGCTACTGCTATGAACCGTAATGCAAATATACTATACACATGATATCTAATATGTGGCCCCTGTAGAGGTCAGGACTCAGAGGTTGAGAACCATTCTCTTTTTTCCCTGTCATTTCCTGCTTTCTAGAGGTTGTCAGCCCTTTTGACATTTCTTAGCTTGAAGTTAAGTCATCCTAATGGATGAAGGATGTTTTTCTTTGTGTGTATTCTCATGTCTCTTCTTATGACCATGTTTACATTTCTCTGTTACCAGGACAACAATTATTAGAGTAGGGTCCATCAAAATAAAACATGACCTCATATGAACTTGGTTATATTTACAATATCCTACTACTAAATAAAGTCATATTCTGATGTTCGAAATGAATCTGAATTTTGAGGAGACAGTATTTAATATAGGACGAATTCATTTATCCTAGATAGTCTTTTAAAAATAGACTGAAAGTTAGAAATCCTATGCAGGAATTTGGGGTTTTTTTTGTTTTGTTTTGTTTTTTGTTTGGCCTTTTTATTTATTTATTTTTTAGCGGTTAAACATTTAACTTGTTTTTTATTATTATTATTATTATTATTATTATTATTATTATTATTACATGTTTTAATTTTATACATCAGCCATGGGTGCCCCTGTCCTCCCCTCTCCCACCCCACGCCCACCTTCCCCCCATTCCCTCCCATCCATTCCAATGTCAGGCAGTAACAAGACACCCCTGGAGATTCATTTAAACCTGGTGGATTCAGTACAGGCAGGTCCTGTCACCTCCTTCCAGACTGAGCATGTGTCCCTGTGTAAGCCCAAGGTTCCAAACAGCCAGCTCATGCACTAAGGACAGGTCCTGGTCCCACAGATTGGGAGGCTCCCAAAGACATCAAGCTATTCAATTGTCTCACGTATGCAGAGGGCCTGATCTAGCTGGAGCTCCACAGCCATCATGTGCTTCCATTCGTTTAGCTATTTGTCCCTGTGCTTTTGCAATCTTGGATTCAACAATTCACGCTTTTGCAGACCCTCCTCTTTCTTGACAGTTGGACAACTGGAGCTCCACCTGGGGTCTGGCTAAGGATCTCTGCATCCACTTCCACCAGTTATTGGATGAGAGTTCCAAGACGACTGTTAGGGGGTGTGGTCATCTGATCAACAGACTAGGTCAGATCTGGCTTTCTCTCTACCATTGCCAGCAGTCTACAGAAGATATATCATGGTGGATTTCTGGGGACCTCTCGAGCACTCTGTTCTCATGTGGTCTTCATTTTCATGGTCTGTTATTCCTCGTTCTCCCTTTCTGTTCTTGATCCAGCTGGGATCTCCTGCTCCCCTAAGCTATCTTTACTTAAATCTTGCCCTTCATTATTCCCACTGTCATCCAAGTTGTTCATGTATAACTCATCCATTTCTCTGTCATTTGGTGATCCTTGGGTCTTTCCTAGGGCCCCGTTTTCTAGGTAGCCTCCCTGAAGTTGTGTAGCAGTCTAGTCATCTTTGTTTTACATCTAGTATCCTCCTATGAGTGAGTACATACCATGTTTGTCCTTCTGAGTCTGGGTTACCTCACTCAGGATGATTTTTTTCTAGATCCATCCATTTGCCTGCAAACCTCATGATGTCATTTTTTTCTCTGCTGAGTAGTACTCCTTTGTGTATATGTACCATATTTTCTTTATCCATTCTTCACTTGAAGGGAATCTAGGTTGTTTCCAGGTTTTGGCTATTACAAACAAGGCTGACATGAACATAGCTGAGCAAATGCCCTTGTGGTACGATTGAGCATTCCTTGGGTAAATGCCCAAGAGTGCCCAGCTGGATCTTGGGGTGGATGGATTCCCAATTTTCTAAAGAAGTACATATTGATTTCCAAAGTAGCTGTACAAGCTTGCATTCCCACCAGCAGTGGAGGAGAGTTCCCCTTGCTCCACATCCTCTCCAGCATAAGCTGTCTTCTGTGTTTTTGATCTTAGCCACTCTGACAGGTGTAAGGTGGTATCTCAGAGTCATTTTGATTTGCATTTCATGGATAATTAGGGATGTTGAACAATTCCTTAAATGTCTTTCAGCCATTTGAACTTCCTCTGTGGAGAATTCTCTGTTTAGTTCTATAGCCCATTTCTTAATTGGACTGTTGGGCATTTTGATGTCAAATTTCTTGAGTTCTTTATATATTCTGGATATCAGCCCTCTGTCAGATGTGGGGTTGGTGAAAACCTTTTCCCATTCTGTAGGCTGTCACTTTGTCTTGTTGACCGTGTCTTTTGCTCTGCAAAAGCTTTTCAGTTTCCACAGGTCCCATTGATTGATTGTTTCTCTCAGTGTGTGGGCTACTGGTGTTATATTTAGAAAGTGATCTCTGGTGTCAATGTGTTCAATAGTATGTCCTACTTTCTCTTCTATCAGGTTCAAAGTAACTGGATTTATGTTGAGGTCTTTGATCCACTTGGACTTAAGTTTTGTGCACGGTGACAGATATGGATCTATTTGCAGCCTTCTACACATTGACATCCAGTTATGCCAGCACCATTTGTTGAAGAGGCTTTCTTTTTTCCATTGTACATTTTTTTGGCTTCTTTGCCAAAAATTATATGGTCATATGTAGTGGATAGCCATCCCAGCATTGGCCTGGAAGTTCCAACCACCATTGAGGCTTCAGTAATGATCATGCCCACAAGGCGGGGCAGAGGAGGGAGCAGAAGACCGAGGAGCAAGAGGAGGTGGCTCTCTTGGTTCCGGGACACGGGACGCTGGAGGTAGACCGAGCAGAGTTCTCCAGAGAACACCGCTGGTCTGCCCTATACCTTTGCCAGACCCTGCAACCTACTCCTTCATTTGTAAGTTACCCCACAAAATAAACCTCCCTTTTAACTACATGGAGTGGCCTTAATAATTTCACCAATATCTGGCGCCCAACGTGGGACTCTTAATCCCAGGGTCATGGGTTCGTGCTGTTGTTATGTCCCCCTTTTCATTTGCTGCTTTTGTTAAAGTGGATGCTCTCTCTCTGTCTTTTGGTTAGTTTGGATAAGGGCTTGTCTATCTTGTTGATCTTCTCAAAGAACCAACTCTTTGTTTCATTAATCCTTTGTATTGTTCTCTTTATTTCTATTTTATTGATTTCAGCTCTCAATTTGATAATTTCCTGGTGTCTGTTCCTCCTAGGAGACTTTGCTTCTTCCTGTTCAAGGGATTTCAGGTGTGCTGTCAAGTCACTAGTGTGAGATTTCTCCAACTTCTTTATGTGGGCATTTACTGCTATGAATTTCCGTCTTAGCACTGCTTTCATTGTGTCTCATAAGTTTGGGTATGTGGTGTATTCATTTTCATTGATCTCTAGGAAGTCTTTAATTTCTTTCTTTATTTCTTCCTTAACCCATTGGTGATTCAGTTGAGCAGTTTTCAGTTTCCATGAGATTGTAGGATTTCTGTAGTTTTTTTCTGTTGTTGAAATCTAACTTTAAACCATGGTGGTCTGAGAGAGCACAGGAGGTTATTCCAATTGTTTTGTATCTGTTGAGATTTGCTTTGTGGCCAAGTATGTGGTCGATTTTAGAGAAGGTTCCATGGGGTGCTGAGAAGAAGGTATATTCTTTTTTGTTTGGGTGGAATGTTCTGTAGATATCGATTAAGTCCATTTGAGCCATAACATCAGTTATGACCATTATGTCTCTGTTAAGTTTCAATTTGGCCCATCTGTTCAGAGGTGAAAGTGGGGTGTTGAAGTCTCCCACTATTAATGTGTGGGGTTTTATATGTGATTTAAGCTTTAATAATGTTTCTTTTACATATGTGGGTGCCCTTGTTTTGGGGGCATAAATGTTCAGAATTGAGACTTCATCTTGGTGCATCTTTCCTGTGATGAGGATGTAATGTCCTTCATCATCTCTTTTGATTGATTTTAGTTTGAACTCTATTTTGCTGGATATTAGGATGGCTACACCAGCTAGCTTCTTAAGACCATTTGATTGGAAAGTCTTTTCCCAGCCTTTTATTCTTAGAAGATGTCTGTCTTTGAATTTGAGGTGTGTTTCTTGTATGCAACAGAAAGATGGGTCCTTTTTCATATCCATTCTTTTAGTCTGTGTCTTTTTATAGGTCAATTAAGTCCATTGATATTAAGGGATATTAATGACCAGTGATTGTTCATTCCTGTTGTTATTTTTATTTTTTGGTGGTAGTGTGTGTGTACTTCTCTTCTTTGGGGTTTACTGCTGTGATGTTATGTATTGCCTGTGTTTTCATGGGTGTATCTGCCTTCCTTAGGTGGGAATTTTCCTTCTAGTGCTTTCTGTAGGGCTGGGTTTGTGGATAAGTATTGTTTAAATCTGGTTTTGTCTTGGAACGTCTTGTTCATTCCATCTATGATGATTGAAAGTTTTGCTGGGTATATTAGTCTAGGCTGGCATCCATGGTCTCTTAGTGTCTGCATTATATCTGTCCAGGTCTTTCTGGCTTTCAAAGTCTCCATTGAGAAATCAGGTGTGTTTCTGATGGGTTTGTCTTTATAAGTCACTTGGCCTTTTTCCTTTGCTGCCCCAAATATTCTTTCTTTATTCTGTACGTTTAGTTGTTTAATTATTATGTGGCAAGGGAACTTTGGGGGGGGTCTAGTCTGTTTGGTGTTGTATAGGCTTCTTGTATCTTCATAGGCATTTCCTTCTTTAAGTTTGGAAAGTTTTCTTCTATGATCTTGTTAAATATATTTTCTGTGCCTTTGAATTGGTATTCTCCTCCTTCCTCTATCCCTATTATTGGTAGGTTTGGTCTTTTCATGGTGTCCCAAATTTCTTGGTCATTTTGGGTCATGACTTTGTTGGTTTTAGTGTTTTCTGTGACTGTTGAATCTATTTCTTCTACCATATCTTCAACACCAGAGATCCTCTCTTCCATCTCTTGCATTCTGTTGGTTATACTTGACTCTGAAGTTCCTATTTATTTACTCAGATTTTCTATTTCCAACAGTCCTTCTGCTAGTGTCTTCTTCATTTTTTCTATTTACCTCTTCAGGTTTTGGAATGTCTCCCTTGATTTTTCATGATTTTCTTTCAAGGACTTATTATTTTCTTCTGCTTTAATTGTCCTTTCCTCTAGTTTATTATAGCGTTCTTCCCATTTTTTGTTTGTCTCTTCCTCTACTTTATTTTTTATTTCTTCTATATAAGGCTCTAGCCTCTTCATGATGTTACTTATAAGGTTGTTTTTTTCTTCTTCTTCCATTCCGTGATG
Source organism: Onychomys torridus (assembly GCF_903995425.1). Taxonomy (NCBI): domain Eukaryota; kingdom Metazoa; phylum Chordata; class Mammalia; order Rodentia; family Cricetidae; genus Onychomys; species Onychomys torridus. The sequence goes on along the minus strand of NC_050451.1, from coordinate 111,497,472 downwards.
TTCAGGTCTAGCTGTTGGAGAAGGGTTAGGTTTTGGTGATGCTGTATTGCTCTTTATTTTGTTGTATGTACTTCTGCCTTGATGTCTGCCCATCTCCTGTTAGGTTTGTTCTTGGTCTTATCAGTGTACTTGGTCCAGAGAGAGCTGACAGATTTAGGGAGCCTCTCTCTGGTCCATATGGAAGCTCTGGGCCAGATGGGAGTGCTGGTCCAGGTGAGAATGCTGGCCGGATAGGAGCTGGGTTCTGGACTCTGAGTCTCATGAAGTCCCTGGGGTCTCCTTATTTGTCCAGATGGGAGCTCCTCTTGTCCAGATGGGAGTTCCTCTGGTCTCTCCAAATATCGTAATTTAATGGCCACATATTTATGGAAAAATTGATTGATATATAGAAAGCCATTCATTGTATAAAGGAGATATATAAATTTAGCAGTGCTACACTTCAAGAAATCCCATGTATGATTAAAGCAATCTTAAAACCAGAAAACCATTACAAAAACATTTTCAGAGAAAAAACAATTTGTTCTGTAATTGAGTTCTTTTAGTTACTCAAAAATCTCCTAACACATTAAAAATAGATTGGTTTGATAAAAATTCAGACTATACACACATAAACTTTTTCTGAAAAAGAATCAATCACATGTATATATTAATATAAACATCTATGTGGATGTCAAGAAACTTCTATGGAGTCATTTATAAATCCCATCCTCCTCATGGTGCTCTATTTCCTGTAACAAAATCCACTTAATCCTAAACTTCCACTGCCTAGGAACAGATGTCATATGGCATTGATCTAATAGTTTCAGGTTACATGGTACTTACAGGTAGCAAGTAAAACAGATGGTAAACAATAACAATGGAGAATGAGTAGAGCACCTTATGAGGAAATTAATCTAAATCAATTCGAAATGGGTAATAATTTTGCTGCAAAGCAAGCAAAAAAGTAGAAATGGGCTGACAAGGTGGTTCAGTTGCTAACAGTAGTTCAATCCAAGCCTGATTACCTGGGTTCAGTCTTCAGTTCACATGTTAAAAAGCAGAGAATCAATACAGGCTATACTCACATATGTCAGTGCACAAATTTGCAGATATACAGAGATGTTCTGTCACACAGATACACAATCAAAATGAGTAAATGAATGTAAACACTTTTTACAACATAGACTGATAGTGATGTTTTATAATAAAGTTTTAACACAGTGACAGGATGTGGATGGGAAAAGGGAGTCCTCACTGATTTCTGTTTCTCTTACATAGTGAGAAATGGATGAACATCCAAGCAAACAACAGAATGAAATGGGAAGTTTAAGTAAACCAAGGAGATTAAGCCAAATATACTACTACTACTAATTGTGGTGATGTTTTATTTGTGTTGAAATATATGGTTATATTTTATCTGTATGTTAATAAGTAAAGCATGCCTGGAGATCAAGGGGAAAAGGCCAGCCATTTTTAAGTAAACATAGAAGTCAGGCCGTGGTAGCACATGACCTTAATCTGACCACTTGGCAGGCAGGGTCTCTGTGTGTTCAAGGACACACTAGGGAAAAGCCAAGCATGGTGACACACGCCCTTAATCCTACTACCAACCATAGAGACATGGAGGTCTGTACAGATAGGCAGAAACAAGGAAGTGGGGTAGCTGGGCTAAGAACCAATGAGAGGGCAGAACAGCAAGGCAATAAAGGTGCAGGTAGACAGGAAGTAGCTCACTTTAGGTAAGCTACAGAGTTGGAGAGTAAGGTTGGAAGCTATCCTGTTTCCCTGATCTCTAAGCCTTTCACCCTTATATTTGGCTCTGTGTTCTTCATTTAATAAGACTGTTTAGAAATTCATCTACAACTAGTGCTACTAATACTACTACTTATAATAATAATGATGATAATAATAATGACACTTCAAATATAATGTTAAAGATCCAACCAAATTTTCACTGTATGGACTTGACAGTGACATCAACATGAAAAATAATAACTGTCCTGAGTCTTACATAAGAAAGGAGAAAGTCAAGGTTCAAACTGACCCATCTTTAGAACTTTATTTATTTGGAGTGGGAGAGCTGAGAGATAAAGGGATGAGGAGATAGGAGTGACTCACAAAGAAGATGAAATGAAGGCCAGGTAGGCTAGATTGGCTATGAAAATAGATGAAAATAGAGAATTAAGGGGAAAAAGAAAACACTCAAGATCTCTATATGATCAAAACACATGTTTGGTTGAAGTGAGAGAATAAGAAAGTTATCATGGTCAGAAATAAGAATCCAAGATTTCCAACTGCACCATGATTTTAGTAATAAAATATAAAACTTGGGGTATTGTGTGGAAATGGGTAGCTTAAATATAAGAATGGGGTTGTGACAAGAGTGTAAGGAACCATGATAGCCTGAGAGTTGCTGAATGTCAGGTGGATATTGAAGAGTACTTCTAATTCTTAGATAGGACAGTGTGGTTTGGGCAAAGTTAAGGTGCATGAGTGGTTAATGGAGAGATGAGTAGTGAGTGTGTAGATGAGTCAGGGGTGTTCTATCCTGATAGAATTCTATCAACAGATTTTTAGGAGGAATGGATGAAACATCTTTTCCTTACCCATTTATTGTACTCCACAGAACTTAGCAGCATGGACACCTTCTTCCACAAAAGGCATTGTGTAGTAGACTATTATGTAATATACTTGAAAGAGAAACACTGGAGGCAAAGACATGTACAGGAGGCATAATCTGCACATGGAACTGGGTGAAATGGAAGAAAATGTTTAAAATAGAGCTGAGATGAAGTGCTTAGTAGGCCCTGTCATGTAGGTGAAACGAAAGGTTCCAATTGCACAAAAGAATTACATCAGAGGGTTAAGGAGTAATAACCAACATTCCAGAGAATAAACAGAGATGAACATGGTGATGGAATATTGCCATTCTCTCAAGGAGGACTAGTCTCTCCTGCGGGAGTGTTGATGTTAGAGATTGCACGGGCATTACTTCTGTGGCTTTCTCACAGTAGACATTTGTCAGACCATGTCCTTTGCAATAAATGAAGTGGCCACATACCCTGGAAACACAGTAACTTGACTCTTCAGGAAACTTTTCCTGATTTCGTCTTATACAAAGCCTACCTCTTTCCTAGTCTGTGCTTATGAACATTAGATAGTCTTTCATTGTACTATGAAAAATTGCAACAAAATATCAAATAATTTCTATTGTGGAGTTCATTAATTGATGATTAATTGCTGGTAGAGTCTTGGGGCAGGTGACTACTCCTTGTTAATTTTGATAATATTGATAATATTAAAAATAACCACAGAGCTAAGATGATATAGCAAAACCTAAAATATATACCTCCTAATTGTTATATATGCCTAGTACCAAAATATATACCTTCCCAAACCATTAACACAGATTTATTTTAAAAATAAGTCTGGTGTTGTGGTAAATCCTCTGTAGATAAGGACCATATGACATTGAACATGTAAAAATGTTAGGAGCACAGATGGTGTATGAAGTGTTATTAAGCATCTAACACTAACATTAAAAACAATGAAGATGGTAGGAGGACAATTTCAGAGGGAATGGATATGTCTGTGGCATTGATGGTGATTGTTTTATAAGCATATATTTATACCCAACTCAGCAAGTTAATACATTATGTAAATACACATTTCTATATGTCTTTTTATTGTTTCTTAATAAAAAGATAGATAAGTAACTAAATAAACACACTACAAACTTTTTGAAATCCTGGAAAGAAAAGGAATAAATAAGCTAGGCATAGGATTTTATTCACTTAAATAAACTATAGACATCAGTTTATTATTGTACTACTAAGCAATCAAAATCTGTTCCAGTAAATGGATGGACTTTCAGTGTTTGAGTTTCTCAGAATATGTTTGGACTTCCTTCAATTTAGAATATGCTGCCTTTTTGAATAAAAAATGTTGTATTGAGTCATAATAATTTATTTTGAGTCTGGATAAATTTTTAAGCTAAATGTACTTTTTAACAAATACTGTCTTTCAGTTCAAGCAGAGAATCACCAAACTTTCTTGAAGAGCCAAATAATCATGTTAGGATCTGTAGACCATCCACTCTCTGTCACCTCCTCAACTCAGCCACCTTTGTGTAAAAGTGAATGTGGTCTTAAGACAGATGGACTTCAATAAAAGTTAGTTTACAAAAGTAAGCAATATGCTGGAAGTTGTATGAGCTATAAGAGCACAGAGTTTTCTAAGTAGAATTCTCCTAGCTACCACTTTTTGAAAGGCCCATTATGTGCTAAGTACTTTAAAGAAATTCATTATCTCATTTAATCCCCCCAAACAGCTATAATGACAGCAGTTGATGGGGAGTGTAATGGCCCTGTATTTAGGAAATAGTATTATGTAAGAGCTTGAAAGCTTAACTTTCACACTACACCACAAAAGGCCATGAGGTTTGAAAAAAGCAATTTCTTTGTTAGGTTTCTACACATTATAGAATAAATTGTTTTGAAAAATTCAAAATAAACCACTCTACTCATTAGGAGTCAATTCACAGTCTAAACCAGCTTCCTTTAAGAATGAATTAAGCTGCTTAGCTTCTGTTGTGGAGCCGGAGACTTGCTCTGTTACTTTGGATTAATTAATCTAAATTTAGAATCAGCTAAGAAACAGGGAAAGGATATTTTTATTTCCCGGACTATGCATTAACATAAAAAGTAGAGACCAATTATTTAGTTAAAAAACATTTACTTTTCATTTTCATCTAAAATAATATTTACTTATCATTACACACATATGCATTTTAATATAATTTTATGTTTTAGTCACAAGTATTACTATTGACAGTTATTTTCTGCTGTATGGTAATTTAGATATTGTGTAGCCAGTAGGCTGTTAATTTATTAAAATTCTATGTGCTAAGTGCAGTCCTATCACAGGAGGCAAGCAATTTTAACAGAATTTCTCACTTAAGAAACTACATTTTTTAAGCAAAAAGGAGTCATAACTTACTGCTCTGTATTTCTCCTGAACATTAAATAAAAACTCTAATTCTGGCCTGGAAAAAGTGCCCTTGAAACAGATATTCAGCTTTCCTGATGTATGTTGTCTCTCAAGCTTAGATTATCTCTCTTGACTCCCTGCCAGTACACTCACATGAACACTATATTGTCTTTATTAAACTGTTGTTTTCTACCTAAAATTGTAAAATTAAAAATAATTGAAAAGTATTCCATATTTTTATGAATAATAGAAATAAAATAAACAAATTGAAAATTTGTTGTTAGGTGTATTTTGGCTTAGACATTGGAGAGCAATGTATTTGTTTATTTCCAAGATTTATTAATTGCTTCTTATCCTATACTATTATTAGCCAGTTTAATTTCAGTCATTAAAACAAATATTGGGAGGTAGTTTGCTGCTGAAATAATTCTATCTTGAGGTGACTAGAAGAGTTGGAATCATCTAGTGATATAGATAAATTGCATTCTTCAATTAAAAATAATAGGAACACAAACTGATGGAAGAGAGATAAGGAAGCAGGATGTGGTGAGAAAGAAGCTACCTTCTTTATTACACAAAGTCCTTCTGTTTGACATCCTACCATCATCCCTACACTCTGGATTCCTCTGGACCTACCTGAATGCAGAGCTCAGCCCCCTTTCACACCTATTAAGATTTAAAAACATTCTTAGAAGTAAAATCGGGAGAGAGAAAGAGGATCATAGGCTGAGTTCCTCAGAGTAAATTAGCTAAAATTTCCCAAGAGGTGTCTCTTCCACTTCTGCCTCTGTCTCCTCCCCTCTTCACCTCTATGTCTGTTCAACTGAGTTGGCCATTGATCTAAACAAGCTTAAGGCTTCAGAAAGTAATGTGGTCCTTACTAACTGATAGCCCTCAGAATTCCTTCGAAACACATTCAGGTTCCCTGCTATAAATTCACGAGTATGATTCTTCCTCTCATGCCAGTTACAGAGGGAGGACAGAGAATCTTAAGAACCTTTAACTAAAGAAATTCTGCTTGGTGATGGGAAATCCACAGGAAATAAACTCAAGTCAGAGAAGAGGCAGGAACCAAAGCAGAGAGCATGGGAGAACGTTGCCTACTGGCTTGTTCTCCATAACTTCTCCAATTTCCTTTCACTTTCTCATCCTTCCTGTCTTCTTTCCTTCCTTCCTTCCTTCCTTCCTTCCTTCCTTCATTCATTCATTCATTCATTCATTCATTCATTCATTCATTCTTTTTTCTTTTCCTTCTTTCCCTATGCTTCTTCCTTCTATTTTCTTCTTTTTAATTTTCTTTTTATTTAAATTTTATACATCAGCCATGGGTTCCCGTGTCCTCCCCACTCCCGCACCTACCCCCACCTTTCTCCCAGCCCCTCCCCTCCATTCCCATGTCCTCCAGGATCAAGGCACCCCTGGGGATTCATTTAAACCTGGTGGATTCAGTACAGGCAGGGCCTGTCACCTCCTTCCAGACTGAGCAAAGTGTCCCTGTGTAAGCCCAAGGTTTCAAACAGCCAGCTCATGCACTAAGGACAGATCCTGGTCCCACAGACTGGATGCCTCCCAAACAGATCAAGCTATTCAATTGACTCACTTATCCAGAGGGCCTGATCCAGCTGGGGGCTCCACAGCCTTTGGTTCATAATTCATGTGCTTCCATTTGTTTGGCTATTTGTCCCTGTGCTTTTTGCAATCTTGGATTCAACAATTCACGCTTTTGCAGACCCTCCTCTTTCTCGACAGTTGGACAACTGGAGCTCCACCTGGGGCCTGGCTGAGGATCTCTGCATCCATTTCCATCAGTTATTGGACCAGAGTTCCAGCACGATAGTTAGGGTGTTTAGCCATCTGATCACCAGACTAGATCAGATCAGGCTTTCTCTCAACCATTGCCAGCAGTCTACAGAGGATGTATCATTGTGGATTTTGGGGGACCTCTCGAGCACTCTGCCTATTCCTGTGCTCATGTGGTCTTCATTTATCATGGTCTATTATTCCTCGTTCTCCCTTTCTGTTCTTGATCCAGCTGGGATCTCCTGCTCCCCTATGCTTTCTTTCCCTCACATTTTGCCCTTCATAACTCCCACTGTCGTACAGGTTGTTCATGTATATCTCATTCATTTCTCTGTCATTGGGTGATCCTTGGGTCTTTCCTAGGGTCCTATTTTCTAGGTAGCCTCCCTGAAGTTGTGTAGCAGTCTAGTCATCTTTGTTTTACATCTAGTACCCTCCTATGAGTGAGTACATACCATGTCTGTGCTTCTGAGTCTGGGTTACCTCACTCAGGATGATTTTTTCTAGATCCATCCATTTGCCTGCAAACCTCATGATGTCATTGTTTTTCTTTGCTGAGTAGTACTCCTTTGTGTATATGTACCATATTTTCTTTATCCATTCTTCAGTTGAAGGGAATCTAGATTGTTTCCAGGTTTTGGCTATTACAAACAAGGCTGACATGAACATAGCTGAGCAAATGCCCTTGTGGTACGATTGAGCATTCCTTGGGTATATGCCCAAGAGTGCTATAGCTGGGTCTTGGGGGAGATGGATTCCCAATTTTCTAAGGAAGTGCCATATTGATTTCCAAAGTGGCTGTACAAGCTTGCATTCCCACCAGCAGTGGAGGAGAGTTCCCCTTGCTCCACATCCTCTCCAGCATAAGCTGTCTTCTGTGCTTTTGATCTTAGCCATTCTGACAGGTGTAAGATGATATCTTAGAGTTGTTTTGATTTGCATTTCCCAGATAATTAGGGATGTTGAACAATTACTTAAATGTATTTCAGCCATTTGAACTTCCTCTGTGGAGAATTCTCTCTTTAGTTCTATAGACCATTTCTTAATTGGACTGTTGGGCATTTTGATGTCTAATTTCTTGACTTCTTTATATATTCTGGATATTAGCCCTCTGTCAGATGTGAGGTTGGTGAAGACCTTTTCCCATTCTGTAGGCTGTCGCTTTGTCTTGTTGACCATGTCCTTTGCTCTACAAAAGCTTCTCAGTTTCAACAGGTCCCATTGATTAATTGTTTCTCTCAGTGTCTGTGCTACTGGTGTTATATTTAGAAAGTGATCTCTGGTGCCAATGCGTTCAAGAGTACTTCCTACTTTCTCTACTATCAGGTTCAGAGTTGCTGGATTTATGTTGAGGTCTTTGATCCACTTGCATTTAAGTTTTGTGCATGGTGATAGATATGGATCTATTTGCAGCCTTCTACACATTGACATCCAGTTATGCTAGCACCATTTGTTGAAGATGCTTTCTTTTTTCCATTGTACATTTTTTAATTTTCTAAGCCCAAAGTCAGCACAACTCAATGAACAGTTAGAATAGCCATTCTGAAGCTGTGAACGTTCACATTATGTTTTATACTTTTACTCTCAAATATACTTTATGTACTTATTGTACTGGCTGGTTTTATGTGTCAACTTGACACAATCTAGAGTGATCAGAGAGGAAGGAGCCTCATTTGAGGATATGCCTCATTAAGATTCAAGTTTAAGGCATTTTCTCAATTAATGATCATTGAGGAAGGGTCCAGCCTGTGGTGGGTGGTGCCATCCCTGGGCTGTTGGTCTTGAGCTCCATAAGAAAGTGGGCTGAGCAAGCCATGAGAAGCAAGCCATTAAGCAGCTCCCCTCCATGGCTTCTGCATCAGCTTCTACTTCTGGGATCCTGCCCTATTTAAGTTCCTGTCATGATGTCCTTCAAGGATAAACAGCAATGCTGAAGTATAAGCAAAATAAACCCTTTCATCTCCAACTTGCTTTTAAGTCATGGTATTTCATTGCAGCAACATAAACCCTAACTAAGACACTTATCCAACACCAAAAAACAAAAACAACAAAATCAGGAGAGCATTAGAAAAAATGTTATAGCCTCTCTCAGAACTCATGTATGTTGCCAGTATTCAGTTGTTCCTCATCATCCAATATTTAACCTATGACTCAGTATTTAGTCCCTAATATTTATCCTTTCTTGTTCTTTTGAAATTTATCCATCACATAAGGTATTAAGAGGATGAAATCTTGTGTCCAGAGAGTATTCTGTGTAATATTCCTTTACTCTAGATGAATATGTCTCCAGGACTGGTTTAAATAAGAAGCTGATGGGCCAATAGCTGGACAAGATAAGGTTAGGCAGGAGCTGTAATATGAATTGCTAGATGCTCTTATAATTAAAAACTCTGCACTAGAAAATTGGGGTATATGCTGAAAGATCAGAGAAGCAAAGGAACAAGCCACAGCCACCACCTCTTACGTCACCAACTCATCAGCCTGAAAAAGCCTCTAGTTCCTATCTCCTCACATACCTTATATACCTTTCTCCACCCAGCCATCAGTTCTTTTGATTAAAGGTGTGTATGCTTCCCAAGCAAAGACATGAGATCTTAAGTGCTGGGATTAAAGGTGTGTGCCACCACTGCCTGGCCGTTTCTCTCCTAGGCTAAGTCAATCTCATGTAGTCCAGGGTGGCTTTGAACTCAGAGAGATTCAGACAGATCTCTGTCTCCCAAGTGCTAGGATTAAAGGTGTGTGCCACTACTGCCTGGCATCTATGTTTAATCCAGTGGCTTTTTTTGTCCTCTGATCTTCAGACAAAGTTTATTAAGGTACACAATATATCACCACAAAGCCAAAATGAGAATTCTATGAAGAAAAAGGATGGAGTCTGAGGAAGTCATAAGCCAGATATTAAAAAAGCAACATGGAGTTCATAGATGAGGTAAACTAGCATCAAGGAAGCACATAGATTAATAGAAATGGGTTCATTTAAGTTGTAAGAACTATTTAGTAATAAACCTGAGCAATCTGCCAAGGATTTTTAATTAATATTTAGTTTCTATGTTGGTTATTTGGAAACTGGCAGGCAGGAAAGAAAAGCCCGCCTACAAATGGTGCCTAAATGTTTGGCACCTACATACATATAAAACCTGAGAGAACCTGGGAAAGAATCCTAGACACACAGAGATGGACCCAAGAGCAGCATCCTAGTTTCATGTCTCTCATAATAGCCTCAGTACAGGAACACATCTGGCTGCTGCCTGTGAGCTTGAGCTCACAAGATAAGCCATGTCCTGCAGTCTCACGTGACAGCTGCAGTATAGAAAAGCATCTCCTGGCAGCTGCCTTTAGGAGAGAGCCCCAGCTGTCAATCGATATGCATTACCCACATGTGCTAAACTGAGCAGTGCTAGTAGCTGACCTAGCAGCTTAAGATTCACTTCATGTCAGGCGGTGGTGTCCCATGCCTTTAATCCCAGCACTCAGGAGACAGAGGGAGTTCGAGGACAGCCTGGGCTACAGAGTGAGTTCCAGGAAAGGTGCAAAGCTACACAGAGAAACCCTGTCTCGAGAAAAAAAAAAAAAAAAAAAAGCTTCACCTAATGCCATCAATAAAACAGTGCTAATGCTTAGTAAAAACATATCCAGATGGAAAAACTCAGAACAGGTTTGTGTTGAGAGAGAAAGAGAAAGGGTAGAAACAGTCATAGATTAAAAAAATAGTTTAAAAATAATAGTAATGTCCTTAAAAAGGAATAGAATAATAAGAAAATATAATAAGCCATGTAATGATGGGAAATACACAGAGAGTCTAGAACCTATATGTTATTATGTTGTCTTTGAATTTTTTGATTGTTGATGAACAAGTGATAGCTGCTAAAATACATTGGATTATAAAGACTGCTAAGTTAAATCAAACTATGTATTTTTAAAAAAATTAAAAAATATCTTAACTTCAAAAATGGAAGTAAAAAGATATATTACTTTAGGTAAGATGTTATGTTTTTATTTCCACAGGAAATAAGAGTGTGGATTCATTCATTCAAGGTTAAAGAAGATCAGGTTTGATCAGGGAGATGTAGATGTATTGTTAAATAAGAAACACAGAGCCAATTGTAGTCTCTGAAAGAGGGCTACTTCCTGTGTTTTTCTCTTTTTTTATAGACTTTCTGTTCTGTTCTGTTCTCATTGGTTGTAAACCCAACCACATGACCTCCTCATCACTGCCTGTCTGTACAGACCTCCAGGTCTTCTATGGTTGGTATTGAGATTAAAGGCATGTGTCGCCATGCTGGTTGTATCCTTGAACACACAGAGATCTGCCTAGCTCTGCCTCCCAAGTGCTGGGATTAAAAGTATGCACCACCACCGACCAGCTTCTGCTATAGCTTGCTCTGACCCCAAGGCAACTTTATTAATATACAATAAAATCACATTTCAGTACAAATAAAATATCACCACAGGGAGACCCCTGAAAATCCTGGCTACAAACATAAAGAAATTCACCTAGAAAAACTACAAGACACATAATACATATTTTACCTACTCAAACATAAAACAATAAATCATCTTTGGCTGACTTATGTACAACACACAGTCCATACTTGTATTAATGCAGATATGTATGCTACCTTTAAAAGTTTATGCACTCTGCCTATTCCTGTTCTCATGTGGTCTTCATTTATCATGGTCTGTTATTCCTCATTCTCCTTTTCTGTTCTTGATCCAGCTGGGATCTCCTGCTCCCCTAAGCTGGCTGTTTGAAACCTTGGGCTTACACAGGGACACTTTGCTCAGTCTGGAAGGAGGTGACAGGACCTGCCTGTACTGAATCTACCAGGTTTAAGTGAATCCCCAGGGGTGCCTTGATCCTGGAGGACATGGGAATGGAGGGGAGGGGCTGGGGGAAAGGTGGGGGTGGGAGCTGGAGGGGGGAGTACAGGGGAACCCATGGCTGATGTATAAAATTTAAAACACATAATAATAAAGAAAAAATTTTTTTAAAAAAGTTTATGCATTTTCAGAGCAAGGGGACCAGACACCAATAAAAACAGAGAGCCCAGGTGATTCAGCATCCAGAACAGCTTCAAGGCTGCTTACTGAGATAATCCAGCCTCACAGAAAACTCCAGACAAGACTTAACACTTATCCTGATTTTCTCAAAGTTTCCCCCAAAGATTCCATTGCCTTCAAAGAACAGAAAATACTCTAGAGAACAAGGCCCATCTTCTCCAAAGATGGGTTATGGATGTTTATTATTATTTAAGGGGGGTTAGTTACAAATTGTTGTTGGTTCTTGGTAAAAAAAAATAAATAAATAAGGTTAAACAAAAAAGTTAAATTCAAAAATCTATTTCTAAAGGAAAAAAGCAGATATAATGTAGAAATGATGAGATAAAAGGATAGGTTACTGAATCTACTTTAATCCAAAATGAACAAGTATTAATTTCAAATTATTTTACAATGATATGATTTTGGTTTATTGATACAAATTTAAAGTTAATTTTGTTTTTTTCCTCTTGTTTAGGTATCATGTTTATGCAGCTCATTTAAAAATGTAATATATAATTAAAAATTATAGATTAATAGTCATCTATAATAGCTAAACTCATAGTCATATTAGGTATGTTTTCAAGGTAATAAACAGATATATTTAGAGAGCTAGATGGGCTTCAAATACTTCAAAGACCTACAGAATATGACATTTAATATGTTTAATAATCTAAAGCTTTTCATGACAGTGAGACACGTCTGCTCCTGACAGCACCAATCTACATCAGAGAAGACAATGTGCATCAAAGAAACTTCATATGGAGTTTGTTTTCTTTATGGAAAAAGCTAGTCATTTAGGTAAATAAACTGCCCTTGCCTCAATTGCTGATAGTATATTGTCCAAAATGTACAGACAGGATACAAAAGAAAGCAACTGCCAAATTTTGCCAAAACAAGGTAGGACAGTCCTCCAAAATTCCTTGCTTCTCTGAAATGTCTATCAGATATACTAGGCCTATAGGCTAAAATTGGATGCCCCAACACTACAGAACTTTAAGTGACTGTACAGACAGCCTGATGTCTCTGTCATTTTTGAAGTGGCTTGCAGTTCACTTCCTATGTACTCAGGTAAAATTATATCCTTCTGGGGTCTTTGATGGAGTTGAAGACTAGACAGTCATTGTTACAGTTTCCATTAGTTGTGACAGAGGGTAAATTAGGTACAGAGCTTTGGAATCATCAAGACAGAGTAAATAATAGAGTATTTTCTCTAAATTTGCCAAATACAAATGAACTGGATATTGTAATTGTAATTATTACTTAATAACTATTTTGTTGTATATAATTTTACTATGTTAAAGTTAACACCTTCCTTTTTAATTAGAAAAAAGGGGGAAATGTGGAATATTCCTTTACACTGCGTGAATATATGTCAGTGTGATTGGTTTAATAAAGAAGCTGATTGGCCAATAGCTGGATAGCATAAGGTTAGGCAGGAGAGCAAGACTGAGAATGCTGGGAAGAAGGGTGGCGAGGAGTCATGAGCCAGATGAGAAATACGTAACATGAAGTTCACAGATGAGGTAAATGAGCCTTGGGGTAGCACATAGCTGAAGAGAAATTAGTTAATTTAAGTTGTCAGAGCTAGTTAGTAGTAAGCCTAAGCTATCAGCCAAGGATATATAATTAATATTTAGTTTCTATGTCAGTTATTTGGAAATTGGTGGGTGGGGAAAAAAAGTCCCATCTACAGTACTCATTGGTTAAGAGTACTCATTGCTGTTCCAAAGGAACAGAGTTCAGTACCCAGCACCCACATCAAGAGAGTCAAAACCCCTGCAACTCCAGCTCCAGGGTATCTGATGACCTTTTCTCAATTCCATTGGCATCTGCTGTACACATCAAAAAAATTAGGAAAACATAAATCTTTTTTAAAAAGAAAGTGAAAACCTAACCTAAATACAGATTCTGGAGATGGGATCTTTGGGGGAAGGGGTCTAAGGTCACAAGGATGGAGTCTTCATGATTGAATATTGATGACTTTCTCTATAAGAGGGAGAGAAATTGAAGAATATATATTCATGCATGATCCTCATTTCTTGCCAAGTAATATTGTACCACCTTCAGGCACTGTCAGGAAGGCCATCAGTAGGTGCAGCCCCTAGACTTTGAAACAGAACTGTGAGCCCAAATAAACCTCTCTATGTTTATCTTCCTCTCCCCCTTTTTGTGGAATTGTATTATTTGCAGCTTGAGACAACCCAGCAGATCATGCATTTTCCAAAAGGAATGAAATCACCTCTAGAGGGCTAGAAATTCACTCTTGTTTTTGGGAAATGCAAAAAGAAAAAAATTACTGTTTATGAAGGAAGCTGACACAGATATTCAGAACATATAAAATAGCCAAACGAATGGAAGCACATGAATTATGAATCAAAGGCTGTGGAGCCCCCAGCTGGATCAGGCCCTCTGGATAAGTGAGGCCTGGATAAGTGAGCTTGAACTTTTTGGGAGGCACCCAGGCAGTGGGACCCAGACCTGTCCTTAGTGCATGAGCTGGCTGTTTGGAACCTTGGGCTTATACAGGGACACTTTGCTCAGCCTGGAAGGAAGGGACTGGACCTGCCTGTACTGAATCCACCAGGTTTAAATGAATCTCCAGGGTAGTCTTGGCCCTGGAGGAGATGGGAATGAAGGGGAGGGGCTGGGAGGAAGGTGGGGGCGGGGGCAGGAGGAGAGAGGACAGGGGAACCCATGGCTGATGTGTAAAATTAAAACACAAATATAATAAATAACAAAATATATATACAAATGTACATCTATCTGTGGTTTTAGAAATCCAAAGGAAGTAGCGATTAGAAACAAAATTGTCAAAGATTCATTGGAAAAAAAAGATAAAAGAAAGAGGAGGGCTGGAGAGATATTTTAGTGGGTAAAGTGCTCTGTACAAATGTGAGAACCTTATGGTTCAGAGCTCCACAACTCGTGTAGAGCTGGGTGTCAAAGCCCAGCTACAGCACGTCAGAGAAACTAGACAGGAGATGGGGAGTTGGTGACTAAATACACAAAGGCTTATCTGAAAGGGCAAAGCTTAATTCTTCATTTTCTTTTTCTTTTTCTTCTCTGCTCTGTTTTTCTCTCATCCCTTTTGTATTACCTAAGACAAAAATTTCTACATAAGGAAAGATTACCCCACAACCACAAGTTACAACTTTTTCAAAAACAAATTAAAATCTTTACACAAGAAGAAATCACTTTGTGATCACAAGTCACATGATGTCTTTCTTAGAATCCCACAAGTAGTTAAATGTTTTCCTTTGTATTACTTTTTCCACCATAACATCTTCACCCCAAAGAAATTATTATTTTATTATTAACAAGTTTCTAAGCAAGCCAAGTATATTTGAGCCAGTTCCTTTGTGCTTATGGGCAGCTGTTTGCAGTTTCAATGTATCAGATTTCTATTCTATTTCTACTCTACAAAATGCTACTCAAGTAGTCTAGCTAACCATCTATTTTTCTTTACACCCAAGAGTGTCATTTAATTTCCTTTCACAACTATGTTTTTTTAAGGTGCACACCGAAACCTGTGATTAATTCTGTAAGCTATCAGACCAACTAACTCAGGCTTAGCCTTGGGTGTAGGGACATAATTGCTTTCTTTAATCATCAGCCTGTTTTTTCACAGCCAGAATTAATGGGACTATAATACGTGAAAATTCTGTGTTCTTATTTTCCATCCTCAGAAAATCTCACATCTAGCAAAAGGAGGGTGACTTCTACTCTTATTTATGTCTTTTTTTTTTTATCTCTTATTGGAGCAATAGGCAAATCAATCTAAACCTAGTCATCTTCACAATTTTAAGGGCCTGTATATTTTAGGATGACTGGGAAAGTCCAATTAAATCATTAATCTAACTAAGTATCATTGCTCTTATAAAAATAATCTTCATGATGATATGCATGTAAATTGCCCAGTGAGGAATGGGATTTTTTCCATGAAACAGTCACATATACTAGATACTGTGGGATTCACTCACATAATAATCACACTATGCCAAATACAATAGGAAACTACAGCAGCAAGCAGCAGAAGACACAGCAGAAGCAAGGGTCATTCTAGAGACAATCTTCCTGGTATTCTCCAGGATGTACCCATCATAGCTTTGCTTTTTTTGTGGGTGAATTCCATAAGCTCCATTGCTGACTGCAGCCCTTTCAACATGGCCACTACCAGCTGTAGAATCTCCAGAAGTTGATGGGCTTAGTAGTCTGGCATGCACAGTGGCAGAAAACAAAAGACAATGTCTCAAACAAGGTGGAAAGCCAACACGGACATCAAAGTTGTCATCTGAGTGACCTCCACATGCTGTGTAAGACATACACTACATACATACACTACACTTATACACAGGAACTGTGGGCAGTGCTGTTTCAAAGTAAGAGTAAAAAAGAAAGGTAGGGACTGGTGAGATGGCTCCATGGTTAAGAGCTCTGGCTACTCTTCAAGGGACCTAGTTTCAATTACCAGCACCTACATGGTGACTCACAACCTTCTGTAACTCCAGTTCCAGGAAATCCAATGCCCTTTCCGACATCCACGGACATAAGGTATGGACTTAGTGCAAAAACATACATTCAGGCAAAACACTCACATACTTAGATGTTCCTGAATAAATGCGTTTTTTAAAAGAAGAAAAATATTTCCCATGTATTTTTTAAGTATTTTCAAAAAATGCAAAAAGATATTATTGGAAAGTTATTACAAAGTCATCTTAGTATTTAAGAAGGTAAACTTCTATTTGAAAACAATCACACAGAGAGAGTTCTACAAGGATGTTGTCTTAGTTCACAATACACAGACTGAATAAATTACAGTGAAAAAAATTCATGTGGGCTTGTGATCGTCACTCAGGAACAATAAGCCACATTGTATGGACTTGATGGAAAGGGTCTCAAAGTAGTGTGTGGTGGTATTGTGTTTCCCAAAATATTGTGCACCCTAATAAACTTATCTGGGGTCAGAGAACAGAAAGGCCACAATATTAAGCATAGAGGTTAGGCAGTGGCACTCACACCTTTAATCCTAGCATTCCAGAGACAGAATTACCTCTGGATCTCTGTGAGTGCAAGGCCACATTGGAAACTGCCAGGCATGGTTACACATGCCTTTAATCCCAGGGAGTTATGGCAGAAAGTAGAAAGATATATAAGGCATGAAGACCAGAAACTAGAAGCATTTGACTAGAAGCATTTGGCTGGTTAAGCTTTTAGGCTTTGAGCAGCACAGTTCAGCTGAGATTCATCTGGGTATGAGGACTCAAAGGCATCCATTCTGAGGAAACAGGACCAGCTTAGGAACTGGTGAGGTGAGGTAGCTGTGGCTTATTTTGCTTCTCTGATCTTCCAGCATTCACCCCAATAACTGACTCCAGGTTTGATTTTATTAATAAGTACATTTAAGATTCCTGCTACAGTAGTGGGCATGAGATGGAGAGAAAGATGAAGGGCACAAGAGATCTAACACAGACTTTGATAGCAGAGCCCTCTGATGGAAACCCATCATCCCATCATCCCATCAGTCCAGTGAGGGGCTACCATACTGAAGGGCTGAGAGCTAACAATGACAGTTGAATATCTCCTCCATACACACTAACTACTTTCTGACTGGGTTTTTCAGAAAGCCTCAAGATAGAACATTTGTTTGGGTAACTTTGTGAGAGGGTTTTCAGGTAGTTTGGCTCTACAGGCAGATTATCTATCTTCTTCAAATTATGTGGCCAATAGCAATAATCTAGAAAGTTCTACCATGCCCTGATGATCATGAAAGTTAAGATTACAGAAATATTTTTTAATCTCCCATGGCAAGGGGCTCTCAAGTTTGCCTCCTAGATTCTTCTTAGAACTATTCAATATTCCTCTGAATTTAAATTCTCTGCCAAACCTCACAACACATACCAAAATAATTAACTATTTCAGCTATTTCTCTTCTGTAAATTGTGATACATTTTTCCAGTGAGAGGCTAATCTATAATCTCAAATAAATTAGCATTGCTTTACATATATTTTTGCCATTAAATGTTAACTCTTAGGAGTTAGTCCTGTTTGTCAAAAAAACTATAGTGTTAGCCTGTGGCAATTGACAAATTAATTTGAAAGGGAAGTATTTAATATCAGAAGAATCCAGAATTGAGAATTCAAGAAGAGAAACTTCTACTGTAGGTCATGGAATCACATAAAAGTTTGCTAAATCATCTTCAATATGGCTCAGTGTCCTTGAGAAAGGTACAGTTTTCCCAAAAAGTGAGTGCTAAAGCAAATTAATTTGGCTGCATTTGAGTCATTATCAGGATGACAAAAAGTCTGTACTTCAATGGCAGCAAGACATACATCCCTCAAAAGGAAATAAATACCCCTCCATCTTCTCCCTGACCACTGAAAGATGTTTTCAACTTTATGTAAAATTATTTAGATGCACATGAAGCTGGAATTAAAACTCAACATTGTTTCTGAAGTTGATAAATATCCAAGATATTGATTTAACAGGACACTACATTTTTGAAATGTCTCTGGATTCTTGAAAGAATCAATTCTATCTAGGAAAAATTGCAGGTCTTGAATCTAGAGGATGTTAAAGATATTTTTGGAAAAATAAAAACAGCCAAAGTGGTAGATGAGTTGACAAACATAACCAGAGCTGTATTTTTCCCTAATGTTATGAAATAGACCGTGCCCAGAGACTTTACAATAGCATCTGCCTACTTACTTTCAATGCTCTGGTCATCCTTATTAAAGACATTTAAAAACCATATAAAAACTATAAAATTCCATACTATAATTGATAATGACAATTGAGAGTTGACAAGACCTGACAATGACTCAATAAATGACATTATAAGGTAAGGTTCATGTAAAAAAAAAAATAGAAATAAAGCATGATTTGATAAATCCACAGGTGATTCTTATTATTTAGAATATATTCCTGGAATAAACAAATAATGCCTATTAGAAGTCTTTATGATATCTGTTATTGCTTTGATGAATAGTAAGAAAATAGAAATCCAAAGCCCTCAATTATCAAGCCTCATTTGGAACATTGCATACTAATACTGATGGTATTTTTACTGAAGATGATGAACTCCAGTTATTATCACTGTACTGTGCAGTAACTACCTTACAGCTAGATCTCTACAACCAGGGAACTAGTATAATTAACTCCCAAGCAAATCTTTAAAAAGAAATATTTCATTTACAGATGGTATATACACATTTTTAATGAGATCCAGGAGACTTTACTAAAAATATCTAAGTTATGTAGGCATATAAAACCAAACAGAAAAATCAGTTGCTTTTCTGTCTTTTGGAACTAACTATGTAGAAACACACACACACACACACACACACACACACACACACACACGACAAGCACATGCACACTCATATATATTGTATGCCTATGGGAAATATATATACACAGATATATGTGAGAGTTTTACTAAAGAATATGTAATGTGGTCCAAATAAATAGGACGACATAATACTTTTCTGGATGTGGTGACTAAATACTAGTTTTCAAGCCCCATTCTGCATACTTCATTTATCATTTTAAGACAGGGTCTCAACTTACTCTGCCTCTGCCTGCCCACTGATGGTATTACAGGCTCAAGCCACAAGACCACTTCAAAAGGTAATCTTTTAAAACAACATTTAAGGGGACTGGAGAGAGGGCTCAGTGGTTAAGAGCACTGGCTACTCTTCCTAGAGGACCCAGATTCAATTCTCAGCACCCACATGACAGACAGCTCACAACTATCTTTAACTACAGTGCCAGGAGACCTAACACCCTCCCATAGGCAAAACAAAACACCAGTGCACATTAAAGATAACCCCCCAAAAAAATAAAATAAAATAAAATGACATTTGAAGATAGAAGGATATGAAAGTGTAAAATTTATAATGCAAAGTTATAAAGTAAACTATTAACTAAGGGATAAATATATCCAGTACAGTTAGTAGACAAAGATTAATGACTCTAATATAAAAAATTCTCAAAATTAGTAAGAAAGACAAAATAACACCACATAACATTGACAAGGTTATGAACAGCAAAATATAATTATTTTAAAAAGAAATTAATTCTTAAGAGATCAATACACATATTAATGCACGAGAAGCATTGCATCTGACTGTGCTATTACTGATCAAAATGTCAGGACAAGAATAACTTTTTACTTTCCTGAGAGGCAGTCAGTTTATTATAAATGTTTTGAAAGTGATCTTTTACTTTCCAAACTTTAAAACACACAGGTCTTGTTTTTTCACCCTCTCTCATAATGCTAAGTATGGAAGTCTACTTTTATGTATAAAATCCTCAATAAAACAGGCAAGGTAGCACATACCCACAATGCCAGCAAGTTAAAGTTTAAGGTGTAATGGTGTGAGAGAGAGACCAGGCTGTTCTACAGTTCTTGAAAACTATAGTTAGTTGTTTGCTGATGTGTAGGAGAATAGATAGAAGTGTTTGTGTATGCCTAATGATTTTTTTCAAGTGCTATCAGTAAATTAAAATGGAGAATATTAAGTGGAATAAGTTATAAACACCATGGGAAATTGTATAAATGGTCCAAAGTAAGTAGGGTCTTTTTCCTTTAATTTAGAGGGATAGGATGTGTGTAAAAGAGAAAAGCAACATTCACAGTGACATTTAAAGTGCCAGCCCTGTACATATGGAGATACTGAGGAGAGAACACAGTATGTTAACAGACAAAGGTGAACTAAGAAGCTTATTCACATTTTCTTGTGTTTTTAAAATTATCTCAATGTGGTGAAATT
This sequence comes from Onychomys torridus, assembly GCF_903995425.1. Taxonomy (NCBI): domain Eukaryota; kingdom Metazoa; phylum Chordata; class Mammalia; order Rodentia; family Cricetidae; genus Onychomys; species Onychomys torridus. The sequence continues at coordinate 111,476,892 of NC_050451.1, read as the reverse complement.
TGATTTTATTTGTATGTCAATAAATAAAGTTTGCCTGGAGATCAGAGGTCACATAGTGAGCCATAAACATAAGTCAGGCGGTGGTAGTACACATCTTTAATCCCGATCACATGGCAGGCGATGTCTCTGTGTGGTCAAGGACACAGCCAAGCGTGGTAGCATGAACCTTTAATCCCAGTACCAACCACAGAGACGTGGAGGTCTGTATAGACAGGCAGTGACGAGGAAGAGATGTGGCTGGGCTTAGAGCCAATGAAAAGGCAGAACAGGAAGGCAATACAAGTACAGTTTAGACAGGAAGAATCTCTCTGGGGAAAAGACAGTGAGGAGGTAAGATAAGGCTAGTTGTGGCTATTTGCTATTTCTCTGATCTCTTTGGCTATTATCCTTCTATTTGGCTCTGTGTTTCTTATTTAATAAGACTGTTTATAAATTTGTCTACATATCATAGTTAATTATTATTCTTACATGTGTGTGTGTGTGTGTGTGTTTGTGTGTGTGTGTGTGTATGTGTGTAACTTTAATGTTGTTCATATGTATGTATGCATTTAGGCTGGATAAGCTTTCAGAGGACCAGTGCAGTTCTAATCCTCCTCTCTCAGCCATTAATTGCCTGTAGCTCTTAAGAATGGGGTCTTGTGAGATTTTCCTCATCCATATTGGCATGTCACCTGGTATTGTCATTGTGCTGGTCTTATTTAAGCAACAATATTGTTGCAATTTCATGGATGCAGTTTTCTATCATATATAGAATACCCTATCTCCAAGTAGACTTTCTAGTCCTTTGGCTCTTACGGTCTTTCTGTCCTCTCTTCTGCAATGTTCTCTGAGCCATCAGCATGGAATTATATTGTAGAAGTATCATCTCTTCCACTAGTTTTTTTTTTTTTTCACTAGCTGTAGATTCCTATAATGGTCTCTGTCTGCTACAAATAGAAGCATCTTTGGTGAGAGATGAGAACACTAGGCTTATCTGTGGGAATAAGAATAGTATTTAGAATGCAGTTAGAAATTAAGATGTGTTGTCTTTTTAAGTGTTCATAAAGTAGAAATATCCAACAAAAATAGAAGCAAGTAGAATCTACTGACAAGGTAGCCTTCAAAACTAACTAAATCCTCCTGCATATCTAAATTAACAATCTGCATCGCTTCTAGTATTTCATCTCTTAATATGTTATTACTATAATTCCATTACTCTATATTCTCATTTTTCCAAATATGAATGGAATAAAATCTTTTTTGATAAAGGATGATTTAATTTCCAATAATTTACAGTATGTGCTGAGACACTGTAAAATTATAACTAATCCCAACATTCACTCTCATGTCCTTTAGTTAGAAGTTAATACAGTATTGCCTATTTTGATTCCAATTATAATCTATTTTAATAAAATAAGAAGTGTTACCCTCAGAGCAGGGAAAGAATAATGTTATTATCTGCTACTTATCTTTGTGCACTTTATAGTATTGCTGTTTTTGATATCAAGTTATTGGAATTTATGTGAAAGATTTTTAAAATATATCAGCTTATATACACATATTTCTTACTTGTTATAGCTTCTCAATTTCTCTGCTTGTTATGTACCTTAAAAGCTAGACAAATCAATGATATTCCTGATTGTCTAATATACCTTTAGTCTCTTGTGTTTTAACTGATGTGATTCAAACCCAGCTTTAAAAAAAAAAATGTTAGGACTGGAGAGATAAATCAGTGATTAAGAATTCTGGCTGCCGGCTCCCAGCTGTCAGTCCAGAGACCTTGAGCTCCCACTAGCTGGGTCAGCTGGGTCTGGTTTCCTCATCATGATCTTGATTCCCCTTGCTCCTATAATTCCTCTTCCCTCTCTTCAACTGAACTCCACAGATCAGCCGAGTACTTGGCTGTGGGTCTCTGCATCTACTTCCATCAGTCACTGGATGTAGGTTCTATGAGGATAATTACAGTAGTCACCAATCTGACTACAGGGAAAGGCTAGTTCAAGCACCCTCTCCACCATTGCTAGGAGTCTTAGCTGGGGTCATCCTTGTGGGTTCCGGGGATTTCCCTAGCACTAGGTTTCTCCCTAACCCCATAATGGCTCCCTCTGTCAGGATATATCTTTCATTGCTCTCTCTGTCCCTCCCCTAACTGTGCCATCTCTATCTCCTCAATGCTCCCTCTCAGTTATCCCAGGAGATCTTAACCATTTTCCCTTCTTGGGGTGATGCATGCATGTCCCTCTTAGGATTCTCCTCTTTATCTAGCTTCTCTGGGGTTGCTTGGGACTAAACTAGGTCCTCTGAATGTGGATGACAGTTATGTGGCTTGCTCTATCTGTGGGGCCCCTGGCAGTGAGACCAGGACTTATCCTGGGTACATGAACTGGCTTTTCAGAGCCCATTCCCTATGGTGGGATGTCTTACTCAACCTTGATGCAGGTGGGGAGGGGCTTGGGCCTACCCCAACTTGGCATACTAGCCTGTGTTGACTCCCAAGGGAGGCCCTACCTACTATGAAGAGTGGATGGGGGGGAAGTGGGGGGAGGGAGTGGAAGAAGGGCAGGAGGGAGGAACTATGGTTGGTATGTAAAATGCAAAATAAATAAATAAATAAATAAATAAACAAACAAACAAACTCTGGCTGCAGACAACCAGCATTCAGTTTGTAGCACTCACATCGATATTTCAAAGCTCCCTTAGCTGAAGGGAGATATAATGCCCTCTCTGGCCTCCACAGGCAACTATACTCATATGCACATATATATATATATGTAAATTTTTAAATGTGAAATGTCATTCTTGACCTTGTGAGGCTTTTTAGTTTATATACAGTGGTTGTAATTCACTTTTGATAAATATATAAGGAAATTGGAAATGTATAGTCTAAAATGTCAATCTTGGTGTCTCCTTGTTCCTCTAGGTAGCTTTTACAGTCCTTTTTGACCTGGAAGCACTTCTGAAGATATGGTGCTTGGGATTTACTGGCTACATCAGCTCATCTCTCCACAAGTTTGAACTACTGCTTGTTATTGGAACTACCCTCCATGTGTACCCAGATCTTTATCATTCTCAGTTCACATACTTCCAGGTAATACAACTAATTCCTATTTCCTATGAAAATGGAAATCATTTACTATAACAACTGCATAAAACCACATAATATATATTGTACATACATAGTAATATGACTTTGAGGAAGGTTCAATGGCATCTTAACTACCAGAAATAGTGCATTAACAAATTATTATCATTGTTTTAAAATTCCTTAGAATTAACAGTAATATATACAAATCTTTAACAAAACTGCTCTGTTGTTAACAAAATCTCAACCATTTGATTTTATGAACAAAGACTCTGGAGCCAGATGCCTGTGTGAAAGACTGCTAGCTCACAGATGTAGAGAAAGCACCCAACTGACCTTCCTCTTCAGCCTATATCCCAGATGCTTTTCTCCTCCTATGCCATCTCAAGACCCACCTCAAACTGAAATGTCCCTCCCTTCTACTTCCTATGCATCTCTCTATCCATATTCCTGACTCCCTCTTACTGTCTATTTTTTTTTTCTTAATTATCCTCTATTCACTTTCTGTCAACTGGTTTCTTGATCTCTGTCTTGACCTATGGTTGACTTTATTTAATCCTGTTTATAATATTCGAGCAGAAAGCTCTTGGATCAAAGGTTTGTTCTAGGGCTGAGCCATACCACAACCACAAACAGGTTTTCTAAGTAAATAACATGATCTCTGGGTTTACAGTGTGATCAAATATCTGGCTACACTGCTCCCACTTAGTTGTATACAAGTATACACATGTATATACATGTGTTTATCACACATTTACAGATATAAAATTCTAAACCAAACAAGATGTTGGCAGAACTTTAAGAGGAAGTTCCAGCAGACTTCTGACACTGAGACACAGACCACACCAGCTGGAAAGGGTGAGTTAACCACCCTGGATTCTGTCTTCTGAGACCCTTCCTTAAGCCAATGTCATCTCAGCTAATTCCTGACCCAATTGCTGCTGGGCCTTGCCCCCAATGCCAGTGAACTTCTGCCACTGAGGCACAGACCACACCAGTCACAACAACTTTCACCAAGCAATCCACAAGCAGTCCTTCCCCAGAACTCCAGCAGACTCCATAGGCCCAGACACAGTGCACACCAGTTGGAAGAACAGCCCAGCACTTTTACCAGAAGCCAGACAGGTCCTACACACCCCAGAAGAATACTCAGGCTTTACTGGAGGCCAGGCCAGATCCAGAGACCCAAGAAGATTTCAGCTTTACCAGAGGCCAGACCACATCAGGGAATGCAAGGCCCTAAAAGCCCCAGCAGAGACACCATACTGGCCTTGAAGTCTTACCAGTAATTGGAACCCTTGACCCCTTAGGCCAAAAGATCAAAGAGGAAACAGAAAAAAAGAAGCAAAACACTCTCAACCAACAAAGACAAACACAGAAATCAACACATAGACCTATAATCATCCCATATCCAGATGCCTAAATGCCAGAGTAAAAACAGTCAATAGCAGAAAGGGCAGTATGCTACAACCAGAACCCAGCTATCCTACAACAGCAAGACCTGAACATTCCACACAACTGAAGTACAAGGAAATGCCCTTAAAAAATAACTTTATGAATATGATAGAGGTCCTTACAGAAAAATGAAAAAAAAATCCTTTAAAAAAAAGGACAACCAAAAAAATCAATAAATCTCTTAAAGAATGTCAAGTAACTAAAAAAAAAAAAGAACAATGTAGATGTAACGTCTTGTTAAATAAGAAACACAGAACCAATGCAGAGTTAAAAGCCAAGAGCTCAGAGCAATAGCTGAGAGCTGAAAATGTTACCATTCACTGCTGCTCTGTCTTTCCTCTCCACAACAGAGCTACTTCTGTGGATTTTTCTTTATATATATATATACATAATTATTATTATTATGTGTTTTAATTTTATACATCAGCCTGTCCTCCCCCACCCCACCCCCACCCCCACCTTCCTCCCAGACCCTCCGATCCATTCCCAAGTCCTCCAGGACCAGGAAACCACTGGATACTCATTTAAACCTGGTGGATTCAGTACAGGCAGGTCCAGTCCCCTCCTTCAAGGCTGAGCATGTGTCCCTGTGTAAGCCCAAGGTTCCAAACGGCCAGCTCATGCAACAAGGACAGGTCCTGGTCCCACAGCCTGGGAGCCTCCAAAACAGATCAAGGTATTCAATTGTCTCACTTATCCAGAGGGCCTGATCCAGTAGGGGGCTCCACAGTCACTGGTTCATAACTCATGTACTTCCATTCGATTGGCTATTTGTCCCTGTGATTTTTGCAAACTTGGATTCAACAATTCACGCTCTTGCAGTCCCTCCTCCTCGAAAGATTGACAACTGTAGCTCCACCTGGGGCCTGGCTGAGGATCTCGGCATCCACTTTCATCAGTTATTGGATGAGAGTTCCAAGACAACTGCTAAGGGTGTTCAGTCATCTGATCACCAGACTAGGTCAGATCAGGCCCTCCCTCAACCACTGCCAGCACTCTACAGAGGATATATCATTGTGGATTTCTGGGACCTCTCCAGCACTCTGCCTATTACTGTGCTCATGTAGTCTTCATTTATCATGGTCTGTTATGCCTCGTTCTCCCTTTCTGTTCTTGATCCAGCGGGGATCTCCCGCTCCCTTAAGCTTTCTTTCCCTTAAATCTTGCCCTTCATTACTCCTACTGTCATCCAGGTTGTTCGTGTAGATTTCATCCATTTCTCTGTCATTGGGTGATCCCTGGGTCTTTCCTAGGGTCCCGTTTTCTAGGTAGCCTCCCTGGAGTTCTGTAGCAGTCTAGTCATCTTTGTTTTACATCTAGTATCCTCCTATGAGTGAGTACATACCATGTTTATCCTTCTCAGTCTGGGTTACCTCACCCAGGATGATTTTTTTCTAGATCCATCCATTTGCCTGCAAACCTCATGATGTCATTGTTTTTCTCTGCTGAGTAGTACTCCTTTGTGTATATGTACAATATTTTCTTTATCCATTCTTCAGTTGAAGGGAATCTAGGTTGTTTCCAGGTTCTGGCTATTACAAACAAAGCTGATATGAACATAGCTGAGCAAATGCCCTTGTGGTATGATTGAACATTCCTTGGGTATATGCCCAAGAGAGCTACAGCTGGGTCTTGGAGTAGATGGATTCCCAATTTTCTAAGGAAGCGCCATATTGATTTCCAAAGTGGCTGTACAAGCTTACATTCCCACCAGCAGTGGAGGAGAGTTCCCCTTGCTCCACATGCTCTCCAGCATAAGCTGTCTTCTTTGTTTTTGATCTTAGCCATTCTGACAGGTGTAAGGTGGTATCTCAGAGTCATTTTGATTTGCATTTCCCAGATAATTAAGGATGTTGAGCAATTCCTTAAATGTCTTTCAGCCATTTGAACTTCCTCTGTGGAGAATTCTCTGTTTAGCTCTATAGCCCATTAATTGGACTGTTGGGAATTTTGATGTTTAGTTTCTTGAGTGCTTTATATATTCTGGAAATCAGCCCTCTGTCAGATGTGAGGTTGGTGAAGATCTTTTCCCATTCTGTAGGCTGTTGCTTTGTCTTGTTGACCGTGTCCTTTGCTCTACAAAAGCTTCTCAGTTTCAACAGGTCCCATTCATTGATTGTTTCTCTCAGTGTCTGTGCTACTGGTGTTATATTTAGAAAGAGATCTCTGGTGCCAATGTATTCAAGAGTACTTCCTACTTTCTCTACTATCACGTTCAGAGTAACTGGATTTATGTTGAGGTCTTTGATCCACTTGAACTTAAGTTTTGTGCATGGTGATAGATATGGATCTATTTGCAGCCTTCTACACATTGACATCCAGTTATGCCAGCACCATTTGTTGAAGATGCTTTCTTTTTTCAATTGTAGATTTTTGGCTTCCTTGTCAAAAATTATATGTTCATAGGTGTGCGGGTTAATGTCAGGGTCTTCAATTCGATTCCATTGGTCCACATGTTGGTTTTTATGCCAGTACCAAGCTGTGTTTATTATGGTAGCTCTATAGTAGAGCTTGAGGTCGGGGATTATGAGGCCTCCAGAGGTTGTTTTATGGTACAGGATTCTTTTGGCTATTCTGGCTTGTTTGTTTTCCATATGAAGTTGAGTATTATTCTTTCCAGATCTGTGAAGAATTGTGTTGGTAATTTGATGGGAATTGTGTTGAATCTGTAGATTGCTTTTGGTAAGATAGCCATTTTTACTCTGTTAATCCTGCCTATCCATGAGCATGGGATATCTTTCCATTTTCTGAAGTCTTCTTCAATTTCTTTTTTCACGGAATTAAAGTAATTGTCATATAGTTCCTTCACATGCTTAGTTAGAGTAACCCCAAGGTATTTTATATCATTTGTGGCTATTTAAAGGGTGATGTATCTCTGATTTCCTTCTCAGCCTGTTTGTCTATTGTATATAGGAGGGCTACTGATTTTTTTTTAGTTGATCTTGTATCCTGCTATGTTGCTGAAGGTTTTTATTAGCTGTATCAGTTCCTTGGTTGAATTTTTGGGGTCACTCATGTATACTAACATGTCACCTGCAAATAGGGAGAGCTTGACTTCTTCCTTTCCAATTTGTATCCCCTTAATCTCTTTGTGTGGTCTTATAGCTCTGGCTAGAACTTCAATTACTATATTGAATAAGTATGAGGAGAGCAGACAGCCTTGCCTTATTCCTGATTTTAGTGGTATTGCTTTGAGTTTCTCTCCATTTAATTTGATGTTGGTTGTTGGCTTGCTATAGATTGCCTTTATTATGTTTAGGTATGTTCCCTGTATTCCTGATCGCTCCCAGACCTTTATCATGAAGGGGTATTGGATTTTGTCAATTGCCTTTTCTGCATCTAGTGAGATGGTCATGTGATTTTTTTCTTTGAGTTTGTTTATATGGTGTATTACATTGACGGACTTTCATATGTTGAACCACCCTTGCATCCCTGGAATGAAGCCGACTTGATCATGGTGGTTAATTGTTTTGATATGTTCTTGGAATCTGTTTGGCAGAATTTTATTGAGTATGTTTGCATCAATGTTCATGAGGGAGATCAATCTGTAGTTCTCTTTCTTTGTTGCATCTTTGTTTGGTTTAGGAATCAGGGTAATTGTAGCCTCACAGAAGGAGTTTGGTAATATACCTTCTGCTTCTATTGTGTGGAACAAATTAAAGAGTATTGGTATTAAATCTTCTTTGAAGATCTGGTAGAATTCTGCAGTAAAACCATCTGGTCCAGGGATTTTTTTGGTTGGGAGACTTTTAATGACTGATTCTATTTCTTTAGGGTTTACTGGACTATTTAAATGGTTTATCTGGTCTTGATTTAACTTTGGTATGTGGTACCTCTCCAGAAAATTATCCATTTATTTAGATTTTCCTGTTTTGTGGAGTAGAGATTTTTGAAGTATGACCTGATGATTCTCTGGATTTCCTCATTGTCTGTTGTTATGTCCCCCTTTTCATTTCTGATTTTGTTAATTTGGATGCTCTCTCTCTCTGTCTTTTGATTAGTCTGGATAACGGCTTGTCTATCTTGTTGATCTTCTCAAAGAACCAACTCTTTGTTTCATTAATCCTTTGTATTGTTCTCTCTATTTCTATTTTATTGATTTCAGCTCTCAATTTGATAATTTCCTGGCATCTGTTCCTCCTGGGAGACTTTGCTTCTTCCTGTTCAAGGGCTTTGAGGTGTACTGTCAAGTCACTAGTGTGAGATTTCTCCAGCTTCTTTATGTGGGCATTCAGTGCTGTGAATTTCCATCTTAGCACTGCTTTCATAGTATCCCATAAGTTTGGGTATGTGGTGTATTCATTTTCATTGATCTCTAGGAAGTCTTTAATTTCTTTCTTTATTTCTTCCTTAACCCATTGATGATTCTGTTGAGCATTATTCAGTTTCCATGAGATTGTAGGATTTCTGTAGGTTTTTCTGTTGTTGAAATCTAACTTTAAACCATGGTGGTGCGAGAGAACACAGGAGGTTATTCCAATTGTTTTATATCTGTTGAGATTTGCTTTGTGGCCAAGTATGTGGTCAATTTTAGAGAAGGTTCCATGGGGTGCTGAGAAGAAGGTATATTCTTTTTTGTTTGGGTGGAATGTTCTGTAGATATCAATTAAGTCCATTTGAGCCATAACATCAGTTAAGTCCATTATGTCTCTGTTAAGTTTCAATTTGGCCCATCTGTTCAGAGGTGAAAGTGGGGTGTTGAAGTCTCCCACTATTAATGTGTGGGATTTTATATGAGATTTAAGCTTTAGTAATGTTTCTTTTACATATGTGGGTGCCCTTGTGTTTGGGGCATAAATGTTCAGAATTGAGACTTCATCTTGGTGGATCTTTCCTGCGATGAGTATGTAATGTCCTTCATCATCTCTTTTGATTGATTTTAGTCTGAAGTCTATTTTGCTGGATTTTAGGATGGCTACACCAGCTTGCTTCTTAAGACCATTTGATTGGAATGTTTTTTCCCAGCCTTTTATTCTTAGGAGATTTCTGTCTTTGAATTTGATGTGTGTTTCTTGTATGCAGCAGAAAGATGGGTCCTGTTTTCGTATCCATTCTGTTAGTCTGTGTCTTTTTATAGGTGAATTAAATCCATTGATATTAAGGGATATTAATGACCAGTGATTGTTCGTTTCTGTTGTTATTTTTATTTTTTGGTGGTAGTGTGTGTGTACTTCTGTTCTTTGGGGTTTACTGCTGTGGTGTTATCTATTGCCTGAGTTTTCATGGGTGTATCTGCCTTCCTTAGGTTGGAATTTTCCTTCTAGAGCTTTCTGTAGGGCTGGGTTTGTGGATAAGTATTGTTTAAATCTGGTTTTGTCTTGGAACGTCTTGTTCATTCCATCTATGATGATTGAAAGTTTTGCTGGGTGTATTAGTCTAGGCTGGCATCCATGGTCTCTTAGTGTCTGCATTATATCTGTCCAGGTCCTTCTGGCTTTCAAAGCCTCCATTGAGAAATCAGGTGTTATTCTGATGGGTGTGTCTTTATAAGTCACTTGGCCTTTTTCCTTTGCTGCCTTTAATATTCTTTCTTTATTCTGTACATTTAGTTGTTTAATTATTATGTGGCAAGGGGACTTTTGGGGGGGGGGTCTAGTCTGTTTGGTGTTGTATAGGCTTCTTGTATCTTCATAGGCATTTCCTTCTTTAAGTTGGGAAAGTTTTCTTCTATGATCTTGTTAAATATATTTTCTGTGCCTTTAAGTTGGTATTCTTCTCCTTCCTCTATCCCTATTATTGGTAGGTTTGGTCTTTTCATGGTGTCCCAAATTTCTTGGTCATTTTGGGTCGTGACTTTGTTGGTTTTGTTGTTTTCTTTGACTGTTGAATCTATTTCTTCTACCGTATCTTCAACACCAGAGGTCCTCTCTTCCATCTCTTGCATTCTGTTGGTTATACTTGACTCTGAAGTTCCTGTTTGTTTACTCAGATTTTCTATTTCCAACATACCTTCTGCTAGTATCTTCTTCATTTTTTCTATTTCCCTCTTCAGGTCTTGGATTGTCTCCCTTGCTTTTTCATGATTTTCATTCAAGGACTTATTGTTTTCTTCTGCTTTAATTGTCCTCTCCTCTAGTTTTGTATAGCGTTCTTCCCATTTTTTGTTTGTCTGTTCCTCTACTTTATTTTTGATTTCTTCAAGATAGGGCTCTAGCTTCTTTATGATGTTACTTATAAAGTTGTTTTCTTCTTCTTCTTCCATTCCATGATGATTAGGTCTAGTTGTTGGAGAAGGGCTAGGTTCTGGTGATGCTGTATTGCTCTTTATTTTGTTGTATGTACTTCTGCATTGACGTCTGTTCATCTCCTCTTGTGTTCCTTCTTGGTCTTATCAGTGTACTTGGTCCAGAGAGAATTGACAGATTTAGGGAGCCTCTCTCTGGTCCAGATGGAAGCTCTGGGCCAGATGGGAGCGGTGGTCCAGATGAGAGTGCTGGCTGGATAGGAGCTGGGGGGCTGGACTCTGAATCTTAGGAAGTTCCTGATGTCTCCTTATTTTGTCTAGATGGGAGCTCCTCTTGTCCAGATGGTAGTTCCTCTGGTCTCTGGTCCAGATGGGAGTTCCAGGGCAGGATGGACGCTGAGGGCTGGTCTCTGATTGTCAGGAAGTGGCTGGGGTCTTTGGCAGATGGGTGTGGGGGCAAGTTGTGGAGACTGCAGTGTCTGCCTGCAGTCTTGGAAAAGGGGAGCCTTCCCGCAGGGCTCACCAAATGGCCACAAACTGGGCCCAAGTTGGTCAGGACCTCCCGGGATGGCCTGCGCCCAGCGTTGGGACCTAGGGGCAGTTGCCTCTCTGACTATTACCCCAGGCACTCACCTCTGATCCAGATGGGAGCTGGGGGTTGGTCTCTGAGTCTCAAGAAGTGGCTGGGGCAAATGAGTGTGGGGGCAGGGTATGGAGACTGCTTTTTTTTCTTTTTTATAGACTTTCTGTTCTGCTTTCTCATTGGTTGTAAACCCAGCCACATGACCTCCTCATCACTGCCTGTCTGTATAGACCTCCAGGTCTTCTATGGTTGGTATTGAGATTAAAGGTATGTGTTGCCATGCTGGCTGTATCCTTGAACACACAGAGATCTGCCTAGCTCTGCCTCCCAAGTGCTAGGATTAAAGGCATGCACCACCACCCAGCTTCTGCTATGGCTTGCTCTGACCCCAAGGCAACTTTATTAACATACAAATAAAATCACATTTCAATACAAATAAAGTATCACTATAGAACAACAGTTGATGAACAAATAAAACTGTTCAAGACCGGAAAATGGATAAAGAAGCAAGAAAGAAAACACAAACTGAGGGAATTCTGGAAATGGAAAACCTGAGTACTATAGATGCAAGCTTCACCAACAGAATACAAGAAGTGGAAGAGAGAATTTCTGACGTTGAAGATGTAATAAAGGAAATAGATCCATCAGTAAAAGAAAATTTAAGCCTAAAATTTGCCTAGCACAAAGCATCCAGTAAATCTGAGACACTATGAAAAGACCACACCTAAGAATAGGAATAAAAGAAGGAGAAGAATCCCTGCTCAAAGGCCTAGAAAATATATTCAACAAAATCATAGAAGAAAAATTTCCTAATCTAAAAAAGAACAAACTTATAAAAGTACAAGAAGCTTACAAATAGACTGGACCAAAAAAAAAGCCCCTTGCTACATAATAATCAAAACACAAACATATAGAATAAAGAAATAATATTAAAATCTGCAAAGAAAAAAGGCCAAGTAACATCTAAAAGCAGACCTATTTGAATTATAGCCAACTTCTCAATGGAGATTTTAAAATCCAGAAGAGCCTGGACAGCTAAGAAACTATGGATGTCAGCCCAGACCACTATACCCAGCAAAAATTCAATCACCATAGATAGAGAAAGTAAGATAATTCATGACAAATTCAATTTTAATCAGTATCTATCCACAAATAGCCACAAATAATATATAATAACTTGGTGTAACTCTGACCAAGCAAGTGAAAGATCTGTACTACAAAAACTTCAAGTCTTTGAAGAAATAAATTGGAGAAGATATCAGAAGATGGAAAGATATCCCAAAGGTTGGTAAGATTAACATAGTAAAAAAATGGATATCTTACTAAAAGCAAAATACAGATTCAATCCAGTCCCCATCAAAATCCCAACACAATTCTTTACAGACTTTGAAACAACCATACTCAAATTCATATGGAAAAACAAAAAACTCAGGCTAGCTAAATGCTGTACAATGAAATAAATGCTGGAAGTATCACCATCCCTGATCTCAAGCTCTACTACAGGGCTATAGTAGTAAAAACAACATGGTATTGGCATAAAAATAGACACATTGATCAATAGAATAAAATTGAAGACCCAGACATAAATCCACACACTTACAGACATTGTTTTTTGACAAAGAAGCCAAAAGCATAGAATGGAGAAAGAAAGCATCTTCAACAAATGGGGCTGGCATAACTGTATGTTGGCATATAAAAGAATACAAATAGATCTGTACCTATCACCTTGCACAAAACTCAAGTACAAGTGGATCAAAGACCTCAGCATAAATCCAGTTACATTTAACCTGATAGAGAAACTAGAGAATAGCCTTGAATGCATTGGCACAGGAAACAACTTCCTGAATAGAGCACCAGTAGCACAGACACTAAGATTAACAATTAATAAATGGGTCCTCATGAAACTGAAAAGCTTCTGAAAGGCAAAGGGCACTGTCAATAGGACAAACTGGCAGCCTACAGAATGGGAAGATCTTCACCAACCCCATATCCAACAGAGCATGGATTGTAGTTGGACTTTGTTGTCAGACTTTCTGTGGACTGCCAGCCCCCAAATAATGACACAGAGACTTATTCTTAATTATAAAAGCTTTGGCTTAGCTTATACTTGTCCCCAACCAGCTCTTATAACTTAAATTAACCCATTTATATTAATCTGTGTTCTGCCAAATGGCTTGTTACTTATCCTCCATAATGTACATCCGACTTCATCAGTGTCTCACTTGCATCCCCTCTGCACCTAGATTCATACCCCTTATTAGTATCTCCACCTGGAAGTCTCACCTAACCTCTCCTGCCTAGCTGTTGGCTGTTCAGCTTTTTATTAAACCAATCAGGTGCCTTAGGTAGACATGGTAAAACAGCAACACATCTTTACATCAAATATCCTGTAACAGCTTATCTACAAAATATATAGATCAAGAAACCAGGCAGCAGGCTGGGTAGTGGTGGTGGTGGTGGTGGCAGTGGCGGCCCCGGAACGGCAGCGGCGGTGGCAGAGGCAGAGGCGGCAGTGGTGTAGCACACTTTTAATCCCAGCACTGGGGAGGCAGAGGCAGGTGGATCTCTGTGAGTTCAAGGCCAGCCTGGTTTACAGAGTGAGATCCAGGAAAGGCACAAAGCTACACATAGAAACCCTATCTCAAACAAAAGAGAGAGAGAGAGAGAGAGAGAGAGAGAGAGAGAGAGAGAGAAAGAGAGAAAGAAAGAAAGAAAGAAAGAAAGAAAGAAAGAAAGAAAGAAAGAAACCAGGCATCTCAACAGAAGAATCTCAAATGGTAGAAAAACACTTAACAGAATGTTCAAAATCCTTAGGCATCAGAGAAATGCAAATCAAAATGACTCTGAGATTCCACCTTACACCTGTTGGAATGACTAAGATCAAAACCACAAATGACAGCTCATGCTGGAGATGATGTGGAGCAGAACACTCCTTCATTTCTGGTGGGACTGCAAACTTGTACAACCACTTTGGAAATCAATATGGCAATTCTTCTGAAAATTAGGAATCAGTCTACCTCAAGACCCAATGATACTAACTCCTAGGCATATACCCAAAGGATGCTCAATCATACCACAAGGATACTTGCTCAACTATGTTCATAGCAACATTATTTGTAGTAGCTAGAACCTGAAAACAACCTAGATGCCACACAACTGAAGAACTGATATAGAAAAGGTGGTATATTTACACAATGGAGTATTGTTGAGCTGTTAAAACCAATGACATCAGGAAATCTGAAGGCAAATGGATTGAACTAGAAAAAAAAATCCTGATAAGGTAACATGGACCCAGAACCCAGAAAGAAAAACATGGTATGAACTCACTCATAACTGAATATTAACTGGAAAGTAAGGGATAACTATGCTACAATTCACTGACTCCAAGAGGCTAGGTAGAAAGGAGGGGTCAAGGGGAGAATTTTTGACCTCCCTGAGAAGGGGAAATAGAAAAGATCTCCTGGGTGGACTGGGGACTGGTGGGGATGGGAACTTGAGGGATCAGATTGGGGGTGGGTGGACGGAGAGAGTACTAAAAAAGATGACTGGAGTGGGTGGCTTTTTAGGGACAGATAGAAAACAGATGCAAGGGAAACTCCCATGAGTCTATAAGAGCAACCCCAGCTGAGACTCCTGGTAGCAGTGGATGCATAGCCTGAACTTGCCATCTCTTGTGATTAGATTGGTGACTAACCCAATTGTCATCAGACAATTTTTATCCAGTAACTGATGGAAACATGCAGAGCCCTACAGCCAAGTATTAGGCTGACTTCAGGGAATCCTGCTGAAGAGAGGGAGGAAGGATTGTGGAAGTAAGAGCAGTCCAGGACATCACAATAAAACTCACAGAAACAACTAGTCTGGCCCATAGGAACTCACAGAGTCTGAACCAACAACCAAGGAGCCTGCATGGGACCAGCCTAAGACCTTTATATATGTGACAGTTGTATCGCTTGGTCTGTTTGTAGGACTCCTAACAATGGGAGCAGGGGCTGTCCCCAATGTTTTGGCTGGCTCTTGGGGACCTATTCATCATACTGGTTTGCCTTGCCCAGCCTAAATACAAGGGGCAGTGCTTAGTCTAACCACAATTTGATATGCCATGCTTTGCTGATACCCATGGGAGGCCTGCCCCTTTCTGAACAGAAATAGAGGAGAAGTAGATTGAGGGGGTGCAGAGAGGAGGGTAAAGGAAATGGGAGGTGAGGAGGGAGGGGAAACTGTGACTGGAATGTAAAATATATAAATAACAAATAAAAATAAGAAGAGGAGAAGATATGAGTTTATTTCAAGTGTATACCTTCCTTGTAAATATTCTTACAGAACAATAGTTTACAATGGATGCATTAAGGGTTGTAAAATTTACATTCACACATTTTAATTCATCTTATATTATTACATACAAATGTTTATTTTTTGTTTTGTGGTGGTTAAATAATACTTGTAATTATTCTTTTATAACAATTGTGTATCTTTTTCAAATGTGATATTTTGGATTGTATTGCTTTATAATTACTTAATAAATGTTAATTATAAATTACATTTTCATAATCATTTGATATTATAATGTGCTCATTGTGCTATTAAATTAATGTAAAATGATTATTAAAATACATGCAATAGTCTAATCAAAAACATTTCAAATGCAGTCAAATTTCTGACTAACATTTGTTTAATTTATCATGGGAATCTCAGAATATACATTAATACTCTCTAAGGGATATTTTTAAATAGTTGAGAAATAAAATGGCAGCAGAATTTTAAATATTATCTTAGAGAAATAAGATTTTAATTACTTAGATCAGTCATTATCAACCTTCTTAAAGCTTCAACCTTTTAATACAGTTCCTCATGTTGTAGTGACTCCCACTGTAAAATTATTTTTGCTGCTACTTCATAGCTATAATTTTGCTACTGTTTTGAACCATGATGTGGATACTTTTAAAGATAGAAATTTGGCTAAGGGGTCATGACTCACAGGTTGAGAACCACTGCTTTAGAAGAAAAACCGCTTTCCAACTTCATGATTTTACTTACTGGTAATAACAAATCCATCGCATTTAGAACAATGCTAACTCTAGTTTTCATAATACAACTTATAGCCCAACATAAAATTGCAGAAACAGACATGAAACCATAGTACACAAAAATTAAAAACAAGTACTCCACAAACACAGACCTACAACTGGGCTTTTATGAACCAGAGCCTGTTAAGATCACAAAGGTGCATTGATGGCTCTGGCTATTCTATAATGTCTTTGGACATAAACATCTCATCATTTATAGGATTCTGTCTTGATCTTTAGAAGCCACTAGTGAAGTAGTTTGCTCAAGAATTTTAAATGTGTTTTAAAAATCTCTGTGAATAGACATGCATATCAAATATAATAGCTAATCATGACCATCAGCATGATTAGAGTGAGATTCAACTAGGATATTAGTAAGGCACACTATGGATGTATGTTTGGGTGTCTGTGAGAATGTTACCAAAGAAGATTAGCTAAAATGCTATCTAGGTTCTAACAGCACATAGTCTAAGAACCCAGAGGGATTAAATCACCATAATGGAGTCAATCCTCTCAAACTGTGAGCCAAAATGTAGTCTAAGATTTCCTGTGTCCTGCCTGGCCTGAGGTTGGGACAAATATCTCACCCACAGTCCTGCAGTCTTTTATAAAATAATCACATAGAAGCTTAATATTATTTATAAATGCTCAGCCATTAGCTCAGGCTTATTGTTGACTAGCTCTTACACTTAAATTAACCCATAATTCTTATCTATGTTTAGCCACGTGGCTTGGTACCTTTTCTCAGTTCTGCCTTGTCATCTTGCTTCCTCTATGTCTGGCTGGTAACTCCTGACTCAGCCTTCCTCTTCCCAGAATTCTCCTCATCTGCTTACCCTTCCTATACTTCCTACATGGCTACTGGCCAATCAGTACTTTATTTATCAACCAATCAGAGCAACACACAATCACAGCATACAGAACAACATTCCACAGCACCAAACTAAAGCTTTTCTCTCTTTAACTTACTTCGTTCAGAGAACATTCATAACAAGAGAACATTAACTAACACACTAGACATTTCTGTCATTAGTTGTTCTTGGACAGGGTTGTCTGGCTTTGAACTATCAGCATGAACAATTTGTGTCTATGTCTTAGGACACAATTATGGATGATATGCCTGATAGTGAAAACAATGAAATATTTTGATTATAAACCTATCAATCAAGTTAAGAAGAATATCAGCCAGGCATGTGATCTCAGCATTCCAGAGGTGGGGGGATGGCCACAAGTTGAGTGGCAGGCTGCGAATGTGTTGGGAATTACAGAATGAAAAGCTAGCAGCTAGACAACAAAGCATTAGGATTCCAAGTATACATCCTCACAACTCATTCAATTATGTGTACAGTTAATTTACTCAACATACTGCAAGCTGTGAATCCATTCTCAGAGTAGGGGCAATAAGGCTTACCATCATTGTTTCCTGTTGAATAAAAGTCTAGGGAAGTAGGTAAGGCTTCATATATGGTGGAATTCAGAGGATGAAGGTTATGTGGTTTCATAGGGACTCTACTACCTATTTCTTTACTTTTCTGTTGACTTCTTTCTTAAACAGTCTTGCTTGTTCCATGTAGTTGGTAAAGATGATTTCCCAGGCATTTGGGCCTTACATGGTTCTTCCAAAATTCCTGAGGATAGTGAGGTCTCTGAATATTCTAGCCAGGCCTGGGATATGGAAGCTGGGAGGCTCTGCCTAATCCTCATGGTCTAAGCAAACAGCAGAAATGAAAGTTAGGAAACATAAGAAGAACACTGGAAAATCAAAAGCCAACAGCTATTTTACATGTGGAAAACATTAAGATCTCACTTTTAAAATATTCCAAATAAGATATCCATCTTGTCCAGACAACCTTGACTCCTATGGATGCTGAACCATATAAGATTCCCCTTCTGTGTATGATGTTTTGTTTATGCTAATAACACAGTTTATGAATTTAGGATTTCTAAACTTGGAATGTCTCTTATGATCAATGGCCTGTCATATATGAGTTAACATTTTTATTTATTCCTTAGAAGTAATCAAAAAAATGATGACACCTTACACCTAGTGAAAAATGTCATCTTATTTCAGCTTTTTATTACATACCAATTTATACTTTTTAAAGGGGTTTATTTATTTTTATTTTTTTTACATGAGTGCTTTGCCTGAATGCATATATGTGTACTTCATGCATGCCTGGTGCCTGTGGAGGCCAGAAAAGGGTGTCAAACACTCTAGAACAGAAGTTATAGGTGACTGTGAGCAACCTGATGTGGGTGCTGTGAACGGAGCCCAGTTCTTCACAAGAACAGCTAATACTCATAACTATGAAGCCATATTTCAACCCTTCAATTTATATTTCTTAATCATATTATATTCCCTTCAGAGCTGGTATTTGCTTCATGATCTTTTATAAATAGTACCATAAAGCTATTTCCCTAATATGTTTGGCACATAATTAATATTTTAAATTTAAAAACTAATTTATTGATTGTATTTGGGTTTGGATTTGCAAATGCCTTCCAAATAAATATATAGTATAATACATAACATCTGTAGAGATGACAAATTAAGCAAATACAGAAAAGCTCTTAAAACACAAGTGTTATCTAAGAGTGAAGCTTGTTTCTCTCCAGCAGTTGGTGATCCCCCAGGGAAAATAGGTGCTTCTGTCCCACAAGATCCTCAAAGGATCCAGCCTGTTAGGTTAGATCTGACCTTTCATAGTCTTTGCAAGGCTTTCAGTTTGTGTTCATGGGTACCATTCCATCTGTTTCCATTTTTAGTCCACAGAATCAGAAAATAAATATCTATGGTAAGTTTGATTTGCCAGGTCTATAGTTACACAAGACTCTTGTTTTCATTATCTGTTAGGCCTGAGCCTAGATCATTAGGCACACTCAGCTACAGAGTGCAGATGCAAAGGCTAGAAAGCAGTCTGTTGCCTGGGTTGCACTTGGCTAAAACTCAGGAAAATCTATTTAAAGGAAGAAGGAGAAAATAAATGTTGGAGTAGGAGTCTGAGCCAGTCCTTTATAGATGTTTGATTTTCCCCATTATTAGTGTGTAATACCTAGGAAGGCTTATTGCAAGAGAGATTAAACATAACTAATGCTGAATTAAATGTTTACTTAGGTATTAAGCATTGGGAAAATATTATTTTTATGTCAACAGTATGTATTAGTTAATACCATTTTGAATGATCATATTGTATGTCTAACAGTTGCCAATGTTTGTCCTTACTCATTGATTTGAGACTTGCTGTGTTCTCACTATATGACCAACCATATGCTAGGGTTGTCTTAGTTACCATATTACTATTTTTAGTATCCAGATGAAATGGAAAATTATGACTTTCTTACACAGTACCATGAAAAATTATATTTAGTATGGATTTCTTTGAAATTCTGTTTCTAGCATGTATATCTTTTTCTCCATGACTAGGTTCTTCGGGTGGTCCGGCTTATTAAGATTTCACCTGCATTGGAAGACTTTGTGTACAAGATATTTGGTCCTGGGAAAAAGCTTGGAAGCTTGGTGGTGTTCACTGCCAGCCTCCTGATTGTTATGTCAGCCATCAGCTTGCAGATGTTCTGCTTCGTTGAAGAACTGGACAGATTCACCACATTTCCAAGGGTGAGAACTTGACACATGGCCAGTTTAATCTATTGTTCTTATTTTAGCAGTGGTGATTAACTCCAAAGACATTTCATTTTAGTCATGGTTCAAAAGCATTACCATATCTTTGATAACTTGAGAACATTAAATTTTAGGACTTTGAATAGTCTATTCTGCAGGGTGTAGTTATTTGAATATGTTTTCAGCACCATCAGAGTACACATTAATTTTAAAAATTTTGGAAATAATATTTTGGATGCCACAAAACATCCGTAGGAGAAAATGGGATCAATGGTCCTTCATGACTATGACTTACAATGAAGCAGAAATTTTAACTAAAATGACCATTTTTGTGAGATGTAACATATTTTAGGCTTATTTTATAGTTCATCCTTTTATGTTGTATCTAACCTAAAAGCAAACTTTGGATTGTCTGTACATTATAATTCATAGACCTCAAATTTCAGATGACTTTATAAGGTGATCAGACTTCCACATTTGTGTTAAAATTCACAAGGGGTAAGGAACAAATGGCTCTATAAACAGGACTTAGCATTCAGTCCCTAACTAAAAAGAGCCATGTAGACTGATAAACATTAACAGTCTAGTGACTGAAACAAGACAATATGTGTTCTCACCAAAAGTTGAAATAATGAGACCTATCTTTGTGGGAAAATAATCATGGACTAAAACAAGATAAAATATGTTCTTAACAGCTTTGGCAGTAGAAAGGTTTTTTAATGGAGTTATTAATAAGGTATATTTTAAATAATTTTTATTCTAAATTTGTAACAGCTATCAGTGTTAGTATTTATCCTTTTATGATACAAACTTTTCATCCATACATCCATTTGTTGCATACTTACAATGAATCAGGACAGAATTAAACTTTAGGTCCTTCTAACCTCTCAGTTGAGGGGAGGGGCCAGAAAATAAACACACAGCTATGCAGGCACAAGGTACCCTAGAACCCTAGAAGGAGACCCATGACCAGGATGGAAAAGTCCAGAAAGACTTGTTGGAATAGGTGACCCCTGGTGAGCAAATGATGTAGCCATAGGGTTGTTGGTATAGAAAGTGCAAAAGGTCTAAGATAAGCATGTTTTCAAAGGAAAGATAAAGAGAAGTTGATAACTGTGTTAGTCAGGGTTTCTACTGCTTTGTTAAACACTGTGACCAAAAGCAACTCAGAGAGGAAAGGGTTTACATATTTCAGTTCACAGTCCACTGAGGGAAGCCAAGGAAGGGAGTCAAGGCAGGAACTGAAGCAAAAGCCATGAAGGAATGCTTCATGCTAGCTTATTTCACATGACTTGCTCACTCTGTTCTTACAGCACTCAGAACCACAAACCCAGAAGTGGCATTGTCCATATGTGACCTGAGCCCTCCCACATCAATCATTATTCAAAACAATACCCTGGAGACTTGCCTACAGGGCAATTTTATGGAGGCATTTTCTCCGTTAAGATTACTTATCCCCAGATATATCTAAGTTTGTGTCAAGTTAACAAAACCCAACCATCACAGTAGCCAGTGGTGAGAGAGGAAGATGTAAGACTGAGGGCTCTATGGGAGAGTGAGGTTTAAAACATGTGGCATAAAAGGACAAAGGCAATAGCTTTCTAGTGAGGGAGAAGGCAAGATCCAAAACATGAGCACAAAGGTTAGGCTTAGATGAGTATTGAGATCTAGAGCACAAGGTTGTCACCAAGGACTAGAAAACAATGAAATTCACAGGCACGCTATTCACTCAATGTGCTATTCAAGCAGAAGCACTGAGCAAGTCAAAAGAAGCCCTCATCCTCATAGTTCTTGTCCCTGAAGAACAATATAAGCTGAAAAGCAGGTGAGTCTGCAAGGTGGTACATGGTAGAAGGATCCTTTACTTCTGAGAAGTCATGAAACAAAAGGTCCTGTCTTTCATAAGCCAGGAGACGGCTGCCAGAAAGAGTAAGGATCCAGGCATGGAAATGCACTGATCTAGAATAAAGAAGTGTAGACGAATTTCTAAATAGTCTTATTAAATAAAAAACACAGAGCCAAATATATGGGTGAAAGCCTTAGAGATCAGGGAAATAGGAAAAGCCACCAGCCAACCTTACCTCACCAACTCTACAGATATAGATACCCAAGTACTGGAAAAATAACATAATCTAACAGAGGCTGAATTATATAGCTCAAATTTTAGACACTAGGTTCAATCCCCTGTACAACTACAACAAAATACTAAATCAAAATACATCTGTAACTGTGCAGAATTTAATTTGCGCAATATGAGGTGGATTTGGTATTCTTGGGTAAATTGAGGTAGATATGATGTCCTTAGGTGCCTCCATCTGATCGCTCTCCCCACATTCTGAGAAATAGATTCTGATAAAAACACAAATGAGGTTGAACTCCAGATGTGAGCAAAGCCCATGTAACAACATGATTTTAATCTCTGACCATGAGCAAAGAATGATGTCTGTCCTGCCATTCAGATTACAGAAACCAAAAGCCAATGATTAGATGCTGTATGAAACTGCTAACTGATCCATTTGTCCCCTTAGTAGAAAATTAATGCAAATGGTAATGGATGTTTGTTTCTAAACATTGTGAATCCAAGTGATGCTGGTCTAAATATCATCACACGTCAATTTATGCACACAGAACATAAATTGATCTTCTCAAAGAACCAACTCTTTGTTTCACTAATCCTTTGTATTGTTCTCTTTATTTCTATTTTATTGATTTCAGCTCTCAATTTGATAATTTCCTGGCATCTGTTCCTCCTGGGAGACTTTGCTTCTTCCTGTTCAATGGCTTTCAGGTGTGCTATCAAGTCACTAGGGTGAGATTTCGCCAGCTTCTTTATGTGAGCATTCAGTCCTATGAATTTCCATCTTAGCACTGCTTTCATTGTGTCTCATAAGTTTGGGTATGTGGTGTATTCATTTTCATTGATCTCTAGGAAGTCTTTAATTCCTTTCTTTATTTCTTCCTTAACCCATTGGTGATTCAGTTGAGCATTATTCAGTTTCCATGAGATTGTAGGATTTCTGTAGGTTTTTCTGTTGTTGAAATCTAACTTTAAACCATGGTGGTCTGATAGAACACAGGAGGTTATTCCAATTGTTTTGTATCTGTTGAGATTTGCTTTGTGGCCAAGTATGTGGTCAATTTTAGAGAAGGTTCCATGGGGTGCTGAGAAGAAGGTATATTCTTTTTTGTTTGGGTGGAATGTTCTGAAGATATCAATTAATTCCATTTGAGCCATAACATCAGTTAAGTCCATTATGTCTCTGTTAAGTTTCAATTTGGCCCATCTGTCCAGAGGTGAAAGTGGGGTGTTGAAGTCTCCCACTATTAATGTGTGGGATTTTATAGGTGATTTAAGCTTTAGTAATGTTTCTTTTACATATGTGGGTGCCCTTGTGTTTGGGGCATAAATATTCAGAATTGAGACTTCATCTTGTTGGATCTTTCCTGTGATGAGGATGTAATGTCCTTCATCATCTCTTTTGATTGATTTTAGTCTGAGTCTATTTTGCTGGATATTAGGATGGCTACACCAGCTTGCTTCTTAAGACCATTTGATTGGAATGTCTTTTCCCAGCCTTTTATTCTTGGGAGGTGTCTGTATTTGAATTTGATGTGTGTTTCTTGTATGCAGCAGAAAGATGGGTCCTGTTTTCGTATCCATTCTGTTAGTCTGTGTCTTTTTATAGGTGAATTAAGTCCATTGATATTAAGGGATATTAATGACCAGTGATTGTTTGTTCCTGTTGTTATTTTTATTTTTTGGTGGTAGTATGTGTATACTTCTCTTCTTTGGGTTTTACTGCTGTGGTGTTATCTATTGCCTGTGTTTTCACGGATGTATCTGCCTTCCTTAGGTTGGAATTTTCCTTCTAGTGCTTTCTATAGGGCTGGGTTTGTGGATAAGTATTGTTTAAATCTGGTTTTGTCTTGGAAGGTCTTGTTCACTCCATCTATGATGATTGAAAGTTTTGCTGGGTGTATTAGTCTAGGCTGGCATCCATGGTCTCTTAGTGTCTGCATTATATCTGTCCAGGTCCTTCTGGCTTTCAAAGTCTCCATCCAGAAATCGGGTGTTATTCTGATTGGTTTGCCTTTATAAGTCACTTGGCCTTTTTCCTTTGCTGCCCTTAATATTCTTTCTTTATTCTGTACATTTAGTTGTTTAATTATTATGTGGTGAGGGGACTTTTTTTTTTTTGGGGGGGGGGTCTAGTCTGTTTGGTGTTCTATAGGCTTCTTGTATCTTCATAGGTATTTCCTTCTTTAAGTTGGGAAAGTTTTCTTCTATGATCTTGTTAAATATATTTTCTGTGCCTTTGAGTTGGTATTCTTCTCTTTCCTCTATCCCTATTATTGGTAGGTTTGGTCTTTTCATGGTGTCCCAAATTTCTTGGACATTTTGGGTCATGACTTTGTTGGTTTTATTGTTTTCTTTGACTGATGAATCTATTTCTTCTACCGTATCTTCAACACCAGAGATCCTCTCTTCCATCTCTTGCATTCTTTTGGTTATACTTGACTCTGAAGTTCCTGTTTGTTTACTCAGATTTTCTATTTCCAACATTCCTTCTGCTAGTGTCTCCTTCCTTTTTTCTATTTCCCTCTTCAGATCTTGGATTGTCTCCCTTGCTTTTTCATGATTTGCTTTCAGGGACTTATTGTTTTCTTCTGCTTTAATTGTCCTTTCCTCTAGTTTATTATAGTGTTCTTCCCATTTTTTGTTTGTCTGTTCCTCCACTTTATTTTTTATTTCTTCTATATAAGGCTCTAGCCTCTTCATGATGTTACTTATAAGGTTGTTTTTTCCTTCTTCTTCCATTCTGTGATGTTCAGGTCTAGCTGTTGGAGAAGGGCTAGGTTTTGGTGATGCTGTATTGCTCTTTATTTTGTTGTATGTACTTCTGCCTTGATGTCTGCCCATCTCCTGTTAGGTTCCTTCTTGGTCTTATCAGTGTACTTGGTCCAGAGAGAGTTGACAGATTTAGGGAGCCTCTCTCTGGTCCAGATGGAAGCTCTGGGACAGATGGGAGCTCTGGTCCAGATGAGAGTGCTGGCCGGATATGAGCTGGAGGGCTGGACTCTGTGTCTCGGGAGGTCCCTGGTGTCTCCTTATTTTCTCCAAATGGGAGTTCCTTTTGTCCAGATGGGAATTCCTCTGGTCTCTGGTCCAGATGGGAGTTTCAGGGCAGGATGGAACCTTGGAGCTGGTCTCTGATTCTCAGGAAGTGGCTGGGGTCTCAGGCAAATGGGTGTGGGCTCAGGGTGTGGAAACTGCAGTGTCTGCCTGCAGTCTTGGAAAAGGAGAGCCTTCCCGCAGGGCCCGCCAATTGGCAGGGAACTGGGGCCAAGTTGGTCAGATCCTCCTGGTGTGGCCTCTTTCCAGTGGTGGGACCCAGGGGCAGTTGCCTCTCTGACTATAACCCAGGCAACTCACCTCTGGTCCAGATGGGATTTCCAGGGAGGACCTTAAATTTTTATCTAAGAATAGAATTGCTGTGTCTTAGAATAAATGTATCTTCAACTATGGCAGATTATGAGTGACTTGAATTCCATAGTAGATTTAGTGGTTAATCTGTCATTAGCAGATGAGCTAATTCTGAATTTCAAACCCCACAGAACTAGGTTTGGCCAGAACAGGTTACATCTGTTGATGCTTCATCTTACTGTGAACACTAAGCTCTTCATTTTGTCTTATTTCAGTTTGCTACACTGTTCTGTCCATGGTGCAGTGCCTGTGGGGCCCACAGGCTGTCCCTGTCCATAGAGGCACACAAGCTGTAACTGTCTATTGAGGCACACAGGCTGTCCCTGTCCAGTGAAGCACACAGGCTGTCCCTGTCCATTGAGGCACACAGGCTATCCCTGTCCATTGAGGCACACAAGCTGTCCCTGTCCATTGAGGCACACAAGATATTCCTATCCACTGAGGCACACAGGCTGTCTCTGTCCATAGAGGCACACAGGCTGTCACTGTCTAGTGAAGCACACAGGCTGTCTCTGTCCATAGAGGCATGCAGGCTGTCTCTGTCCAGTGAAGCACACAGGCTATCTCTGTCCAGTGAAGCACACAGGATGTCCCTGTCCAGTAAAGCACACAGGCTGTCCCTGTCCAGTGAAACACACAGGCTGTCCCTGTCCAGTGAAGCACACAGGCTGTCTCTGTACAGTGAAGCACACAGGCTGTCTCTGTACAGTGAAGCACACAGGCTGTCTCTGTCCATAGAGGCACACAGGCTGTCTCTGTCCATAGAGGCACACAGGCTGTCTCTGTCCATAGAGGCACACAGGCTGTCTCTGTCCATAGAGGCACACAGGCTGTCTCTGTCCATAGAGGCACACAGGCTGTCTCTGTCCATAGAGGCACATAGGCTGTCTCTGTCCATAGAGGCACACAGGCTGTCCCTGTCCAGTGAAGCACACAAGCTGTCCCTGTCCATAGAGGCACACAAGCTGCTTTCTCTTCTTCTCTTCCTGTTCTTTGTCCAGCTAGTCTTCACCAAGAGAGGAACCCAGCACATGTCCAACTTGACCCAAGTATTTTAGTTCTGTAGGGTCTGTGGCATGTTCCTTGTGCCTGACATAACACTCAAACAAAAGCAGGGTCTGTGGCATGTTTCTTGTGCCTGACATAGCACTCAAACAAAAGTCTTCAGACATCATGAACTCCCCAGGGTGGGGAATTCAATCAGAACTTCTTAGTTTTAGGTATCTGAACTTTCCATTATTTTCTTAGGATCATAACTAAGCCTTTAAACAAACATTTGTTGCCTTCTAGCTATAATTTTCCTGGGATTTTAAAATGTCTGCTTTGTTAATTTCATACATGTATACAATGTACTTAGATTATATTCACAATCCACTCTTTTCCCTTTTAATTCCTTCAGTCACTCTCCATCCCCTTTCCAACTATATTTACTCTTCTTTGGAGGGGGTAGTAGCAATTGAGCCCTGGAATTTTTTAACTCTTTTTCCTACTTGTGATCAGAAACAAAAGTTCCCTAATAAATTTTAGATAGGATTTAAAGCATTCCATTAACTTTTTTTTTTTTTCTGAAAGAAGGATGGATTCTTATGGGCACAACCTGATTGTCTCAATGCTTGAGCTCACATCTCTTTATTGCTGTCTCCTCTTTGAGCTGCAGATCCTCATGTCTCCACCTGCTAGCTTCTAAGTCACTGAAAGTCTTTTTTCATATAATATTTTACATAACTGTTTGGTAATAAAGTCTAAGTCATGTGTCTGTTATCTTTCATAAATGTATTACTTTTCCTTATATAATAGAGGTGACAGGCATATGGACAGGGAAACATTCATTAGCTCCTTCTGTTTACTATAGTCAAGGCTTTAAGGAAGAATTATAATAATTTATCCCTTAGTAGAAAGCAGCTAAACTAAAAGGTACAATATCTTACAATACATATACTCATTTATAAGTAATATTGAGCATGTACTGGTGAGCATTTGAAAATTCTAGGACTGTATTATGTTCATGTCTGCCATGCCTCCAAATGTAATCTTATTTTAATAGCAAGAATAGATTGCTTCCAAGAAAAGTAGGTCTGCAAAGCTTCTGAGGCAAATAACATATCCATGGGTATTTTGTAAAGATTTGGGATGGGCCTGAAATGGAGCTGGTCAAGGACAATCTGATGAGTAAATCAAAAACTTAGAACTTTAAGGCATGGTAGGGCCATCTGAGAAGGGCTGAGTAGTTGACTGGAACCAGTCCATGAAGAATCTGGGATTCAGAGAGTCACCAAAGATCATACTGTCAGTCATATTATTTCTCTGGGCTATGTATTCATTATATAAAATTCATTTTTATTTACCAAAAAGAAAAGTTTATCAGCAGTTGAATAATGACAAGCATCTTTGGAGGTAATTTTATTTTATTCTTTTTGTGAGGCCATTATTGTGTCAAATTCTCCACAGGCCTATAAAGTAAGTCTCATCTGGAGCTCTAGACCATACTGTTATTCATGCCTGGACGTGACTCTCCAACAGAAAGTGGCAACTTGGCTCAAAATTTAAAGTAATGAAATGACAAACCTAAGGCAATTGTCCCTCCCCCTGTCCAATCCTTTAAAAATACTTTATTTCCTTTTCAATATAACTTTAGACATTTTTGTTGGTCCTGTTTAGGTCCAATTGTATTTGTTTTTGTGATGATTCATCACTACCTCCACAGTGATAATATCCTGTGAACATACTTTTAACAATGGCTTTAATGCTTCCTGACTCATATGGAGCTGGCCATTTCTGCCTGTTTTATATTGTCACTGATGGTCATAGGGTGAACATTGTAGGAATTATTACTTCCCTTGATGACATATTCATACTCATGCCCTAACATTTTTCATTTCACTTAGTTTATTTGCTGTTCCCCAGCTGTTATTTACCAGAACACTATAATCACAGTAGTCAATAACAGTCTTTTTATTCAACAAACTTTGAAACAAATGTGGGCCATTAGTAAGAAATACTAATATTCTATTAATTTTGGGTGACTTCTTTAAGCATATTTTCCATGCAAAGGTGAATCTGTTATTAAATATATTGTTGAGTCTTGCATGCAGAAAAATTTATGCTCTTTGCTCTCTCTCTCTCTCAAGTCTGTCTACAGTTACCCATAAAATAAAGCAAAGTGATAATACATGATTGAGAAGGCTGGAGGGAGAAGATAATGACAAACTGGTTAGCACTGTGTCTCCAGATAGTAGCTGGTAGTATCACTTCTAAATAACATGGAGAACATTCTTAGCACCATACACTAAATTCTAAACAATAGTCAGATGACCTAGCTAGCTCATAAAGATCCCTCTATAAATAAGACTGAGCAAAATTATAGTTTTAAACATTCATCTTAATTAGTCCTTTGAAAACTAAAAAATAATAATAATAATAATAGATAGGTAGATGATAGAGATGTATGATAGATAGGTAGGTAGATAGATAGAGATAGATGATTGATAGATAGATAGATAGATAGATAGATAGATAGATAGATAGATAGATAGACAGATGATAGAAGGCAGATAGAAAGATAGGTGATAGATATCAGAAAAACAAGACCAGTTGCCAAATCACTGCCTGAATAAAAAAAAAAAAGCATATCATTACCGATTTCACATATAGATCTAAAGGGAGGACCTCTTAATGACTGATATATAGATCCATTCATTCCCTCCTATGCACTTCTTGTCTAGAATCTCAAAATCCCTAATGAGCCAAAATGCTAAGCTTCTTACACACTGAAGATGACTGTCTCTGTAGCTTCTGTGTCAATGAATAATAAAATCCCAATTTCCAGGAAACACAATGGGATAGGTTATGTGTAAATGTGTGTATTTGGCTGAGTATCCCTGTGGCTGATCAATCACATATGTATGTGGGAGTAGGAGATCCCTAGGGAAATGGAGACTTACAAGACGTGTTCTATATTCTCATTTAACACAATACAAAAGGAGAAAAAAGAAACAGTATGTAGGGGCTTAGCCATAGAAAGAAAATGTCCAGTTCAGACCCAGGACTGTAGTGTGACTGCTTGGGTTTTATTGTTTGTTAATATTTGTTTTGTTTTGTTTTCAGGGTTTTGTTGTTGTTTTAGTTTTCCACATGCCATCAACTCAGAATCACTGAAAAAAAGGCAATAGGCAAAGTCTCCAATCCTACCTAATGCTAAAAGAAATGTACTTGATAGTTTCTGTAAGAAAGTTCTAGAAATTTGGCAACAAACTAAAGGGACCGATATTTGGTAGAAGATACCCCAAGACCAAGTTCTCAGCCCAAAGGGGATTTATTTGCCCCAGAGGTACAAAGAACAGGGAATAAAAGACAAAGATAGGAGATAGAGGATGAGGGAAAAGAATAT
The DNA here is from genome assembly GCF_903995425.1 of Onychomys torridus. Classification (NCBI taxonomy): domain Eukaryota; kingdom Metazoa; phylum Chordata; class Mammalia; order Rodentia; family Cricetidae; genus Onychomys; species Onychomys torridus. The sequence goes on along the minus strand of NC_050451.1, from coordinate 111,447,052 downwards.
CCAGGGCAAATATCTGGCCTGGATAGAGAGAAGACAGACATGACCCATAGGCAAATGGCAGTTTATAAAGGTAAAAGGGAACGCCCAATTTTAGAATGAGGTGTCTAATTTTGATTGGTCATGTTAATTATGGCAGCCAAAAGAGGGATTTTGATTACTGGACTTCAATACTTTGATAGATGGACCTTAGTAAACAGCCTCAGGAAGAGGAATTGGACAAATAAGGTAACAGACCTTGGCTAGCTTTAGGAATGTAATCTAATGTGTTTTAGCAAGGCAGAGGAAATGGGGGAGAAGGGCAAGCACATTAGAGCCATATTTGCCATGCTTGAGCTAGATAGAGTTCCTGCACAAAGTGTGTATATTGAGATGAAACACCACAAAAAGCATTTTGATAAAAAAAAAATTAGACAAATATCAGATTCCTCATCTCTTGGAATTGACCAAGTATTTCAGGTTGAGCACAATGAAAAAGAAAAATCAACAGGGGGATTATGAAGAAAGAGCATAGAGTGTACCATCTTGGGGAGAAAGGGGAAGGTCATTTTGTATATTATACCACTAGACAAACATGTTCATGTGATACTTGCTGCCAATTCTACAATAAAGGAAAGATTCATTATTTTTTCCTCATTCAAAGCAAACTGCAAGTATGTAACAAGGATTATAGCTGAGCCAAATAAGTTTGAGCAAATTCAAAATAATTAATTAAGGGAAAATTAAAACAAAACTCAGGGGATAAAGAGATGGTTCTTTGGTAAAGAGCACATACTACCTTTGCAAAGGACCCAAGTTCATTTCTTAGCATCCACATTGGGCAGTTTATAACCATGTGTACCTCCACCTTCTGGGAGATTCAGTGTCTTATGCCTTTGTGGGTATGTTCACTCATGTTTGCATACCACACACTTACAAAGAATTAAAAATAATAAAATTAATAATTAAAAAATTAGTCAAAACCAAAACAAGACTGAAAACTACTATAAAAGCTCACCATGAGGACATCCTTTTTCCCTGCAATTCATACTCAGATGGAAGATTCCCCAGAAAAGATACACTTAGGTCATCATGACCACACATGTTCAACAATGACTATGAAGTACCAAGCAGCTCCTAGAGACGTGAAAGCAATCTTATGAAATCCAGAAAGACATTCCTCTAGTGGTAATATTCTTAATAGTAACAGCTACTGTGTATGAATCCATTCTGAATGTGAGGTCTAATAATAAGAATATTTTGCAGAAATATAGAGAGTGTGGTTCACAAGTATATATAAACTACATCCATAAAATATAATCCACAAAAAAATATCAAAAGGAGTACAAGTATGGGGATGGTATGTGCACACAGGTTATATTCTAGTGCTTGAGAGTTTGAGACATAAGAATGAAGAGTTGCTGGCTAGTCTGAGCTGCACAGCAAGATGCTCTCATTAAAGAAAAAAAAAATAAGAAGGAAGAACAGTAAGGGACATCACCAATGAGAGATCACTACCAGCAAGGAAGAGTGTATACCTACAGTAGATAAAGAATATGAGGCAGGGGATTGAGGAGATGATTCAGAAAGAGGTCTTGCTGCACAAGCATGAGGACCCAACACTTACTTAAATGGTGGACATAGTCATAAACACCTGTGACTCTGGTGCTGGGGGACAGAGACAAGAAAATCAACTGAAGCATGCTGACCACCAGCCTGGCTAAAATGCACCAAGATCCAGGTTCAGTGAGAGGTCTCTCCTCAAGGGAACAAGGCATAGAATAATAAAAAAGGATAACCACTCTCCTCCTCTGGTCTCTGCAACAAACCAGCCTGCACATTTTCATACACAGGCATAACACACACACACACACACACACACACACACACACACACACACACACACACACGCATGAGCGCACGCACACACATACACAGGGGAGGAGTGGGGAGCAAAAGACCCATAACAACCATGTAAGTGTCTGAGGCCTATCTGGGCTGCAGAGCACAGAGTGAGTTCAAGGAAAGCCTAGTCATCTTAGTGAGACACTGTCTGAAAGAAAAAGTAAAAAGAGATCTGGGATGTGGCTCAGTAGTGGAGTGTTTGCCCAGTATATTCCAGGCACTGGATCTAAATCACAGAACCACAAAAAATGACAGAGGGTATCAGAATGAATGGTTCAGAGACAAGTTAGATTACTTATTATTGAATAATCTATATTGAAGCTGCAAGAGTCCCTCATACTGTGTACCAGAATATCTTCCTAATAAATTAAAACAAAAATACTTAGATTGTGCAAGTACAGAGATAAAAATTATATATAACATTAGATTTCAGGAGGCTAAGGATTGTCTAGAACTAAAACAATATAATAAATTATGAAGAAAAAATAAATTTGAATTTTAAAATAAGTCAAAATAACCATCATCAATCTTTTTCAAAACAAAGGGAACTATGATAATAAGGTTTTAATTTAATATCTGTGCCAGGAAGGAAATATCAAAAGAAGAAGACTTGTTTGTCATTTTTGTTTTGAGTAAATAATGATGCACACAACTGCCAGTAGGTGATAGACCTTGATATCATGAATGTATATGACTTCTCTGGGAAATATTACTCATTGAATGTCAAAACACAGAAGCATTTTTAGCCCTTGAAGTAATATATTTCTAGACACTTATTATTAGCAAAATAACCAGATAGGGTGAAATGTGCTCAAAATGTATTGCATTCCTTCGTGAAAAGTCATATTTTTGTTTAGAATTATGATAAGAAAATAGCTAGAAATATATACAAAGGTTGCTCCTTATAAACTTTTTTGTTGGGTCTAGAAAGTGGCTCAGTAAGTAAAATACTCATCTCACAAAGATGAGAACCTGAATTCAGTTCCCCAGAAACCACACAAAAAGTCAGGCATGGCAATGCATGGCAATAACTCCAACACTGATGAAGCCCAAAAAAGGCCATGATAGCCAATCTCTGAGCTCCAGGCTCAGTAAGAGACCCTTTCTCAAAAAATAAAATGGAGGAGCAATGAAGAAACTATGCTTGATACATACTGATGGCCTCCACATACATTACACACGTGAACATTCAGGCCAGTGTACTCATACACACACACACACACACACACACACACACACACACACACACACACACACATGCTCTTTCTTATATTCTCAACCACTTTAAAAAGTGGTTGAAAGTGAAGAAACTTTTGATGTCCATCTATATGGAAATGTCTAAATTTTAGAGCAGTGGCTTTATAATTATCTACAATATATTTTTACAGAACAATTGAGAAAAATCATAAGTGGTATAAATTGTGCTGATAAAGTATTAACCTAAACAAATAGGAAATCAGTGTTTTTCATATGATCAAAAAATACACAAACAATGCAGGACTGGGGTGACTTTATCAAACCTCACATGCAAAACTTCCCAAACTTAATCACACCTTTGCGGGAAAAGAGCTAGTGAACAGATCGAATAACAATCCCTGTTCATACTGATAGAACTAATACAGACAGGAGAACCTCACCTCTAAAATGGTCTGCTTCAATACGTGGAAATGTTAGCATTCCCTTGATCAAAGCTGCTTTCTGTTAAAGCTAAACAGAAATTAAATCTTATTCCTGTACATATAAAAGAACACAATAAAATTTCTTATGGAGTTGCTGTGTTTCTCACTCAAAGAAGCCTTATGAAATTCTCAGTTTGTTTAACAATTAAACATACACCTGTTTCTCCAATGCACTTTCTGTGTCTTACTCAATTTAACTGCATCAGATGTAGAATCTCTGCTTTTGTCTGTAATCTCACAGCACATATTTGCCAATGAAACGCATCATTTACATTATGAAAATTTAATATGACTGACATTAGCAAAATTACTAATTAAGAGATGGAACATAAATACTCCAAGAAACTTGACAGTCTGTTCCATGAAGAAAATTAATTCAGAACTCCCCTATTTGCATAAATCTCCAGGTCTCATTTTCACAGCTGTTTTTTCTGTCAGCTAGATGACTGCATTTCAAAATGATTTTAACATAATCGGTGGGAAGTACACCTTTCAACTAAAAATACCATGCTTTAACAGAAAGATTGCTGGTGCAAAAAAGAGAATTTCATTAAACTCATCTTAATATTGTTCCTTCAAGTGAGTATTTCTAATGCAGGGAGTTTATCATTTAAGTTTCAAATTACTAAAATATGTTTATTAAAATGTTTTGCAATTTTAGAAGTCTATAAAAATTATGGAGTTATGTCTTTTATGAACAAATAAGAAAAATAAGGAAGATAGCTACATATCATTAGTTAGTTGAAACATAAGGAATTCCACATATATGCTCCAGGCTGTGCTAGACAAAGGTGATTAAAAAAAAAATTATTTAAGGGCTGGCACAGTACTCGATGGGAAAAAGCACTTGCTGTCTGTCTAACAATTATGTTAGTTTCTGGGGTCCCACAAAGAGGAATAAGATGACTGATTTTTGCACTCCTCAAGTTCACACACTGTCCTCTGCCCTGCACACATGCTCACACGCATGTGTGTGCGCACACACACACACACACACACACACACACACACAGCTTTTTTTAAAATCTTTAAATACTGCTTAGAATGGGCATGAATATTATTTGTTTCCATAAGTTAGATGATGGAAAAAGATCAGCAGTTTTAGATCTTACAATGTCTAAAAGGACATGCAGAAACAAAATACATAGCACCACCACTCTCCCTGTGGGACTGCATTAATCATTGGATTCCCACAATCTTCCTCTCTCCATCAGCAGCAGGGGAAGTCACACCTACAGACACTTCTTTACAGAGTAATTGCAAAGATTATATTTAATGATGGACAGTTATTGCTTTGAAGTTGAAAAGCCCCCCATGGATGCTATTACTGGCTTAGAGTCCCTTTTCATGCATATCATTTACTCTTTGCTGAAAAAGAAATCCTAAGAAATGATATAAACCAATGGCCTTGTATATAATGACATGTAAAGTCACCCCATGCATGGCTACACCTACATGTGTTTTTGTAGCTAGAAAATAAATGTGGTTTATTATTTATTTATTTTTATTTATTTATTGTTTTAGAAGTGAGACAACCTTTTTTTCTCTTACTCAAAATTATATTTAAGTGTAAACTCTACTTGAAGCAATTTGCTGCTGGGAGAAGCCTGACATTATGATATATGTTTTGCCTCTAATTATGTTCAAGCTCATTTTGACATTTCAGGCCAACTATGCGGGTCTAGTTTCAAACTTTTCCATAGTCATCTATACTCTGACCAATAAGCATTTTTTCCTCTGCTCTCCCCTTTATTCCCTAAATGGAATGCTTGGCAATGAATTTATAGAGAGATTTATGAAAGCAAAGTAAATAATATGGGTTCATTTGGGAGGGGGGAAAAGCAAAAATCTTTGAAGTCCTTCTTGCATTAAAGGCAGTGACAGGATTAATTGAAACCACTTGCCTCAACTTTATTTTCTAAGTCAGTAGGGATAAAATACAAAGGAATTACTTTTAAAAGATATTAATATTTTAAATATTTCACCTCTGTCCATATAAATGGTAATGGGTTTCAACAAATATCTAATTGTGAAAGATTTCATATACAAAGAAAGCAATTCATGGCTCTGAGACATTCTTCATAAGACAGTCACTCAGAACAAACTCCTGGAACAGAGGTACAAAATTCAAAATGAAGTAACAACATAAGGCCCAAAGCAAAGCACCTGTTTGACTGGGCTGTTGCCTTCTGTCTACCTGCCAGTCCTGTGACTAACACTATTTATTCAATAAAATCCTCACAGGAGCCAACTGCACCAAAAGACAGTTTGTAGTATCTGTTAATTCTAAAATGCTTACTGTAACCTTTCTCTGTAATTTTCATAGGAAAGATCCAATCCAAAAATAGACTGAAATGTGTATTACACAAAATTAAGTTTTCCAAATGAATGCCATCATCACCTTTAATAGGTCACAAAATAGTAGACAATTGTAGTTAAAAGACAACTTAAGATGAAATAAATTGCCATCATCATTCATAATATCAAATTTTCAAAGCCATGCATCTAGATGTGGTAATATATTGTAAACCCTAATAAATTTGCCTGAAAATCAGAGAATAGAACAAGCCGCTAGATTGAACATAGAAGCCAGGCAGTGGTGACACACACCTTTAATCCTTGCACTGGAGAAGCAGAGATCCTCTGTGAGTTCAAAGCCACCCTGGACTCCATGAGATTGATTCAGTCTAGGAGAGAAACAAGAGCCAGGCAATGGTGGCATACACCTTTAATCCCAATACGTGGGAGACACGCCTTTAATCTCAGCACTAGGAATGTTGAGACGGGAAATATTATGGGTGGGTGGACAAAGGTACATAAGGTATGAGGAGACAGTAACTAATGTCTTTGGCTTATGAAAGCTTTTCAATCTGAGGAGTCCTAGAGATAAGAGGTGACTTGTTCCTTTGTCTCTCTGATCTTTCAGCACTCACCCCAGTATCAGGCTCTGGGTTTTTTTTGTTTGTTTGGTTGGTTGTTTTTGTTTTTGTTTTTTATAAAAAGACCATTTAGCAATTTGAGTTACATCTAGAAGTAGCATTGCCTCAAAAATATAATTTAGCTTACATCATTTTTGAGCTTTATAGAAATGTAATCAAATTTTATGAACATAAAAAATTTAAGTCATAATAATATATAGGAATACTGCTATTTAAATCAATGCAACAGACAGGTCTTTCTCTGTGGGGAACAATATCATTGAGACAGATTTCTAAGTTAATATATAAAACATTTTCTAGATTGTGCTTTAATGTTCATAAAATATTCATAAATGTTTCCTTTTCTTTTCAAAGCTAATATCACAGAATGACAATATGATTGCATATCTGGTGAGGCTGGCCTCCAGACACTAGGCCATTGGCAACTGAGTCTCCTCCATTCTCATAAATGCCAGAGCTGGCCCACAGCTTTCAGCTTTTTTCTCTGCAGACTCCCAGAGCATCATGGTTTCCACTCTCAGCTTACCCTGTCTTTTGACTTCAGTCCTTCCGCTGTTCTTTCTTAGAAGGACATCTTTTGAGAGAGCGCCTCATGACAACCTGTTTTTCTATGGTGTGATTTACTCCACTGTGCCCTGGGTGTCCAGGGACAGACAGACAGGGTTAGATTCACCTTAAAGTTGGCATTTTTCCTGAGAGCTTGAAGGGAAACAAAAATAAGAGAGATGGATTTGGAAAAGGAGACCATGATTAAAGAGATAGATCATGGAATTCTCCCTAAACCAGGGGAGGGATTTGAAATAAAGAAAAAGTTAAGCAAGGAATTTAATACTTCAGTTTTAATTCAGATTTCAAATCCATAGTGTTTATAAACAAATATGTACAAGTCAGTTCTGCCAGTTAGAGACTGCTCTCTCAGGTGAGATTTTAAATATGCTAAATACCATTTTAATGGATTTTCCTAACCTCTTTATCTTATCAGTCTTTTGTTTTTTCACTTATGATTTTAACAAACAGCATAATTTTTGACATTAATCAACATCAGATAAGTCCAGCTTTTCTATAAAGTAATGTCATTTTAAATATTGTTAGTTTTGGATAATCAAGTAAGTTTGAAACAAAAAGGTCATAAATAACAAAATACACCAGATGTTAGCAAAATATTAAACGTATAAGCTCTTTGGGTTTCTCAGAAGATAAACTCTTCTGTAAATTACCACTGTTTGGGAAGAAAGAAAGAAGCCAGGAAATTGAGTAGGTGAATAATTAAGGCAATTATACCCAAAGGAGATGTCACTTGAGCACTCAGAGAATCCCGTCAAAGCAAGTCTATTTTAGGGCTGTCTGGTAGTAAGACACAGCAGGGAAGCTCTCAGTAAATGGTTGCTCTACTATAGAAGTTGTCAAGTAGATTTCATTTTGAAAGCAAATCTCTCATAGAGAGAGTTCTTGAAACTGCCTAAGAATAAAGAAAATTGATGCAAGGTCTATTGTAAATTGTAAGCTGCCCAAGGAAAATGTGAGTTATATTTCTTTCTGCATTTTAAATTTTAAAGTGCATATTTTAAGAGAAAAAAATATATACAAGTATAAATACATGTACTTCAATATAAGAAATAAACAATTCAGTAAAAGGTAAAAATTAATAAAAAATACATGTCCACATAATTATTCATAGTGGCATCATTATTCATGATAGCCTCCAAAAGTAGAAGCACCCCAAATATTCAGAATTGATAAACATATAAAGTGTGATGTGTATTTGAGATTTTATTTGGCAAAAAATTAAAAAATAAAAAGAAATTGGGTGCTAAAGTATACCACTGTACATGGACACTGCATTTGTGGCATGTTATTACATTTATAGACAATGTCCAGAGCAAACAAATCTTCAGAAATAGAAAGCAAACTGATGGCTGCTAAATGATGCAGTCAGGAGGAATAGGAAGTATTTATTTTCCTTCTGCTTTAATATGAATGTTCTTATGTCAGATGATGACAATGATTGTGAAATGTTATAAATAAATGTTGTAAAGTAAAGAAGTATTAATTATATACTTCTCAAGGTGGGTTTTTCTACCTGGTACAAATTAAACACAATCTGAAGTACTTCCTCACACTACTTATTTAAATATTTGTCGATATTTAACTCAAGTTGATTACCACCTATACTAAATTTCCCAAATATGCAACAGGTCATCAAAGTTCAAATATCATCCATTATCTTTTCAGGAGGTTAGTAACTAACTTGCCAGGTCTGAGTAGATTTGTTTAAGCTTTTTATTTCACCATTAGACACTATGCTTGCTTCATTTCTAATAATGTAAAAAATACTTTGAGTCAGAAGTTGATTTTTTTGAGCTTGATGTAGAAAGTGATGATCCAGCACCTTTTATCAAAAATGTACACACATGTACACCAGTACTACCACTATGGAAAGAGCCAGTGGTACCAAAATGGAACCATGGCTAAGTGTCATTAACCAGCCTAGCCATCCTCAATGTTCAAATGTTATTAGAAAGAAGATATGAAAATTCTCAGTTATTTCCCTTCCATCCTTCTCTGGTGATCTTATTTTCATCTAAGTCTTCTAGTCTCTGTTAATAAACAGAAAGTTTTATAATAAAATGTAGGATCCATTGGGGAAAATAATATTAGCTATTGTAATAGAAATGTCAAGGAATACTGAGACCAAAAACTAAGGCATATTTCCAAAATAGACATTTCGATTATGAGGAATTGGAATTAAGTAATTGGAATATGAGGAGATGAAAAGGAATAGAGCTCTCCTAAAGGCCAGTGGTATGAATGATCTGAGAATGGATGCTGTTTTCTGAGACAGAAGTATAGGAAGGGCAGCCATGAATAGAATTTGAGATATCAAAGACTTGAGATTCCTGCTAGGCATCCAAGTGAAGCTATGGAGTTGAATCTAGAGGTGAGACTGAAAATATCAGTTTGGGATGAGTCTGCTACAGATGATCTTTTGGAACATTAGAATGGAGAAGTTGAACAAGATAGAGAAAGGATGGCCTGGACTTTGTAACCATGTACAATGGTGTCTTTGCCTAGTCAGTGATTCCTGGACCTCATTTGTTGTTTTTACATGTGTTTTCTCCTGTTTTATTCATTTTGCAAGCAACTACTACTTACCCTCTGCTCTCTGGTTCTTATACTTGCCTTGTTCCCATATACCCAAGGAATAAAATTTCTGATAAAAATCACCAAGCTAATATTTTTAAAATATTTATTTTCCATCAGATGAGATCCAGTTAAGTGCAATCTCTTTATTCAATAGATTTTCTTGACCTCTGTTTACTCAGAAATTTTGCTTCCTTGGAGCATCAATACATCTCTAAGTGACTATGCAATTCAATTTCCCTCCACTGTACTTCCATGCCTACATGGTAAAAAACCATTTCCTCACAGTCCTCCATATTCTGATAACAATGTGATTTGTCTCTGTGATTTCCATTTGAAATTTATTTAAGACTTTTTTTGTTTGATTTGGTTTTTCCATGAAGGGGTAATGCTGCTGGATCCACCTTTACAGTTTACTTCATATACAAATTGGACAAGTCTTCAGTGAACTGCTCATTCCTGGTTCACTTAGCAGCATGTGACCCCTGAACTATATAATAATTGGCCTGTACAGTCTTGTTTAATTTGAGAACTTGACTATGTGTATGGAGTAAAAAGATACAACAAGAGAAAGAAAAAGCACAGGTAGTGTCTGTCTAAAGTATCAGGAAACTAGCAAACCAATTAATAATTGACAAACATGGTATGTACTCACTCATAGGAGGATACTAGATGTAAAACAAAGATGACTAGACTGCTACACAACTCCAGGGAGGCTACCTAGAAAATGGGACCCTAGGAAAGACTGAGGGATCACCCAATGACAGAGAAATGGATGAGATCTACATGAACAACCTAGATGACAGTGGGAGTAATGAAGGGCAAGATTTGAGGGAAAGAAAGCTGAGGGGAGCAGGAGATCCCAGCTGGATCAAGAACAGAAAGAGAGAACGAGGAATAACAGACCATGATAAATGAAGACCACATGAGAACAGGAATAGGCAGAGTGCTGGAGAGGTCCCCAGAAATCCACAATGATATATCCTGTGCAGACTGCTGGCAGTGGTTGAGGGAGGGCCTGATCTGACCTAGTCTGGTGATCAGATGACTAAACACCCTAGAAGTCGTCCTGGAACTCTCATCCAATAACTGATGGAAGTGGATGCAGAGATCCTCAGCCAGGACCCAGGTGGAGCTCCAGGTGTCCAACTGTCAAGAAGGGGGAGGGACTGCAAGAGCATCAATTATTGAATCCAAGATTGCAAAAAGCACAGGGACAAATAGCCAATCGAATGGAAGTACATGAATTATGAACCAATGGCTGTGGAGCCCCCAGCTGGATCAGGCCCTCTGGATAAGTGAGACAGCTGAATAGCTTGATCTGTTTGGGAGGCTCCCAGGCTGTAGGACCAGGACCTGTCCTTGGTGCATGAGCTGGCTGTTTGGAACCTTGGACTTACACAGGGACACATGCTTAGCCTTGAAGAAGGGGACTGGACCTGCCTGTACTGAATCCACCAGGTTTAAATGAATTCCCAGGGGTGTCTTGGTCCTAGAGGACATGGGAATGGAGGGGAGGGGTTGGGCGGAAGGGAAGTGGGGTCGGGAGGGGGGAGGACAAGGGAACCCGTGGCTGATGTGTAAAATTAAAACACATAATAATAAAAAAAAAAAACTTAAAAAAAAAATGTAGCACCAGAAATTACATACAGGAAAGTCTACAAGTTCATAACATTTTATATGAGTAACAGTCAACATGGAAAAAGGATAGTAGTTGAGATATTGAGAGATAATGGGAAAGATATCTAGACTCATCTCATCTCCTAGACTTATCTTCTGAAAAAGGGTAGGAAGAAAAACATTGGAATGAAAACCCTAAAATATATACTCATCTCAAATCCCTCAATCTGAGGAGACTCCAAAAGGAGGTTATGTAGAGCTCTGAAAAAAGACAAGAACCCCTGAACTGTAGAAGTCCTTCATGAAGAGCAGGAATATAGACAGACAGACAGACAGATAGATGTATAGATATCCACTTTTTAATTTTTAAGTAACTAAAGATAAAAAAATTATAACTTTCAAAATGAATACTTCCTCATAATAAGCTAATTAATTTTCTATCATAATAAGCAAAAATGTTGTATCATGAGACTATGAAAAATAAAACAGAAGTTATGAGGAAATAGAAGTCTCAGGACAGAGGGAGGAGAGGAGCTGTAGAGACGACCTTTTCCCTACAGATAGAGAACCAAAACCAAGGAAGTCCATGGCCTGAGCCCTCAACTAGACTCATGGACCAAGAATGATGACTGAGGATGGCTCAGGGACTTGAAGAAGGGAACATAAGGGCTGCTTGGCTCTGGCTGCAGTACAGATTCCCTAGATGAACCTAGATTGAAGACGTTCCTGCAGTCTGATGTTTCCAGCAGCTTCAGATACAATTCTTCATCATACAAGCCCTTTCCTCATACTGGGAGAGCAAAGCAGAGAGAAGAAATCCAGCTGACACACAGAAGCAGAGCTTTAAATCCATGGGTAAGATGTTGGCAGTATTTTTTTAATGTTACAATGGAGAGAATAAGAGACCAAAATAAGGAACTTGAAATGCAAATCATACCAGCTATGGAACAGGTCTCAAAAGCAATTAGGCCAATTTAAAACAGGCAGTAAGACAACTCCAGAAAACAAATCTTCAAGAGTAGGACTCAGATGGCTTCCAGGTAATTGGAGATTCTAAAATGAACAGCTATAGCAGAGTAGAAATGGGATCTATTCCAAGCAGTGGATAAAATGTGTGAGAATCTTGTGGTCATCTTATCTTAGGTAGAAAATGTATCTCTTTTCCTTTTGAGGCATATGAATAATCTCAGCATAAACAGCACCAAAAAAAATGACAGTTAAGTGATATGAATAAGTTGGGCCAGATTTTGATTAATTGCTGTAAAGTAAGAAAGGAGCCCAATTTAACTCTGAACATTTACCTTTTGTTATTGCATAAAAAGTTACTTACAATTTAAATGATATCTGAGCTCCAAAAGGGGAAATGAAATCTTAGCACATCACCTGCTCAATAGTGAATGAACAGTATCTTCCTAGTCAACATATTAATAATGATCTATTGTTTACCAGCTTACTAAAACCCAAAGACAAAAGACAAAACATAAATATTTTCAAACTCAAGGATGTGAATGTATGAATGAAAAAAGACATAAAAAATGGAGAGGTAAAGGTGGTAAGGTACAAAATTAAGAAAAGGTCAAAGGAAGTGGGAATTGCCTTGTCTGAACTAAATGTTCCTGTTTCATAGTAGATCTCTATGTGTGAAGTAAGAAATACTGAATAGGGACCTAGGTAACATCAAAAGAAGTGTGAACTTGGTTTAAGAATGATGAGCTTTGGGATAACAAGGGAACTATTTTATTCACACATGAGATTGTCACCTGGTTTTTGTTAAGAAACACATCATAATATTTTTGTTACTTACAGTCTAAATTCTATGCTGTTACCTTGATTACATTATTGAAAAATAATATTAAAACAAACTCACTAGAAATGAGCAGGAATTACCCAAGATCTTTTTTTCAGAATCATATATAGAGGATTAATAAATAGAAATAAATATCTTTTCCTACACTGAAAATAATTTGAGAACATTTTCAAATTTTATTAGATAATCTAATGTGACCATAGAGAATAAATATCAGAATATTTTAGAAAAATACACATAAATGAATTTTTATTATAAAGTGTTATAAGAGGGACTAATAACCTTACTACTTGTTAAAATATACAATTATTAATCGATTTATAAATGAAATAGAATAAAGGGAAAGAAGAGAAAAGTAATAGAACCATGACTATATGAGTAGGCAATATATGATAAAAGCTATTTCAAATATCTTAGTAAAGAAAAGATAGATTTACTCAATTACATTGTTCCCAATCAACTGATTACCTACTGTAAAGAAAGAATTTAAATTAATCCTTGTCTTGTTATATATTTCATAATAAATTTAGATTTTAAACACGTCCAAAATCTGTTTCAGAGTTTATACATTCAATATAATAAACTGTAAACTATTGCATAAAGCCTTGAGTGAATATGTAGCTAATGTTATAGTGAACAAAGAAAGGAATGCCAAGTTATGGCATATGGAAATTTTAAACTTACATTTGCAAAAGTACCTTGATAGCTTTGTCATATTTTTCATGCATGTTAGGCATGTACTCTTCCACCATTCAACCTTCAGTCCTCTGTTATATTTATCCATACACCACGTTTTCATTCTCTGCTTAGTCATGTTCATTTTCTTCCCTTCTGTTTATAATTGTTTTAGGAGTCAGCACCATATTTTACTCATCTCAATGCCAATGCATCAAACCTTCATGCACCACTAATGATCTCTGTTGGAACACACAAGATGCAGGTTCCTCCATGTGCATGAGCCTTAACCACAAAATGTCAATGAGCATATTTGACTCTCAGTCTCAAACTGTCATTGAATTGGAATGTCTAGGTACAAACTCAAGAAAACTAAGAACCCTTTACACAAAACACAAATTAATTTCAGGCTGTAGTAGAAGCATTTAGTGATGCTGCCATTTTTCTCAGTTTATAGGCAACAATGTACACACAAATCCCACTTTAACCAAAAGCTTTGCTTTCAGATATAATATATGTGCTTCTTGGTGAGCTGTGCAGAAACCAAGTTTTGTTTGCTTGTTCGTGTTGTTGTTTTTCAAGACCCTGAAAAACTTAGCAGATAACCTCAGTCTCCTGCCCTCACTGTTTGTCTCACAGCAGCAGGTTGAAATCTCACAGTTCCATATTCCTGGGTATATAATACACATATAAAAGCTAGATGTTGGCATAAGTTATTGTAGTAAACATATAGGTTGATTTATATGAAGACACTTGAAAAGTAGACCTAGATTCTTGGTCTCAAAATTCCAGGAATGCTTTCTGTCAGGATTAATTACAAGGTTTTTTGTTACTTTGGGAGAAAGAAAGCTACAACCAATATAATCATGCTGCTTTACTGTGACACCTTTTGCTGTTGGATCTGAAATGTACGTAAGTTTTCTCAATGATAGCAACTTTGTAGGGAAAATACAGCAATCTGATATTTTCATGTGAATCATCTTTGGAATGTATGCTGCTTGTATGTAATAAATATTCAACAGAGAAAAAGAAGAAATGGGGAAAAATAATTGCCCTAAGTGATAAGGCTGACACATTTATAAAGTTAAGTGATACAGTATTTTAGAGTGGGTTAAAGCTAAGATTTGCAGAGGATGCCCTCCTCTTGTGCAGCCCAGCAAGGAGAATGTTACAGTGCTGCTGGCAATTCTGGGAGTCAATTATCAATAGCAACATAATTCACATTTCCATGAACAACAAAAAGAGAAAAACTCTATAAGACAAAAGAGTTTAGTCTATAAGACACAAGACTATCTCAAGAGAAGTACTTCACAGAAGATAAATGGGAAAACAAACAACCACTTCAAGACTCATTTAGTATGGGCTGAAAACCTGAAGACCTGATCCCCTTGACCCACATGGTAGAAGGAGAGACTGACTCCCCTCTTGTTATCCTCTGACCTCCAGATACACACCATGGCACATGCACCCCTATACATAACACAATAAATAAGTGTAATTTTTCTTTTAAAATTTAATTAAAGATTAATTCTCTCTTATTCAAATATGCCCACAGTCTTCTTAACATTGAAAGTTATACTTTGGAAAAAGTTCTTTTGCCCTCAAGAAGGAAATCGTCTAAGAGAAACCAACTGTGCTTAGGCCTGAAAGTGGCAGATCTCAGACTTTGCTGAATCATACCTGGCCACAACTTCTACTACCATAACAATTATTAAAATGAGTTTGACCCAACTTGGTATCATCTTTGAGCCTGGCTCTTCAAGAAGAGTTGTATTAAATTACCTTTAGAGTCCTTTCACCTATGGGATCTTGTCAGTCATAGGTTTTTACCATGATTTCAGGCTGTCTATTATCCTGGACTTCATTTGTTGGAACCTTAATACCCTATTTATGGTTTATTCTATTGAAAACTATAAAAATAGTTGTAAAGAGTAAACTTTTTCCAGACATGATAATAAAGTCTCATTAAGAAGCATTTACTGACCACTGATATGTGCAGGACACATAGTCATATACTTAATTAGAAAGATGTTTCCAAACCGAACAGCCAAAATTCTGTGCAGGAAGAGGGTAAGCCTTTCAGCATGACTGGCTTTCTTGGAATGTCCTGCTGTTTTAGTCTTGGCTTCTTCTGCAATCTTGACTCTGTGCCTTAAATTCTTTAAAAGTATCATGAAAAATGTGTCTTTGTTAAGTTCCTCAACCTCTCAGCATAACTTAGAAACATTTCTTTTTCTTAAGACAGCACATGTTCCTATAATATGGTAGCTGAAATCACTTCATAAATGGATACCATGCAAACAAAATTAAGGTTATTATTCTCTTATATGCTTAAAATACATAATTCACTTTTAAAATAATACAGTTCTACTACCAATATCAGGAAACCTAAATAAAAATCTATTGGAAATGTTAAAATAACTTTCTGAAAAGGGAGAAAACAAACAATGTATAAGCAAAAATAGAGAAGATTTTATTTCCCAATAGTATTTTCCCTTAAAAAAAGCAATTTAAATTGAAAATAATTAGTTTCTGAAGCTGAAAAGTTTGATGTAACAATTAATCCTTTGTTCTTGGCTTTTTCCCATGTTGCATGCACTGCTTTCTCTTGATTAGAAGAGGATAAATAATGCCAACAACAAAGTCCCCAGGTGATCGTCATAGGATTATTTTATTTTATTTCCCATTTTTAATTTTGTTTTTTGCTTTTTTGGGGGGGTGGTGGTGGGGCGTGTTATTGTCTTTGTTTTTTTGTCTGTGCACATATGTGCAATATCATCAGGGGCCAAAAGAGGGCAATGCATCCTCCAGTACTGGAGTTATAGACAGTGTGAGCTGCCATTTGGGTGCAGGTAATTGAATCTGGGTCCTCTGCAAGAATAGCCAGGTCTCTTAACCACAAAGACATCTCTCCAGCTCCTCATGGGCTAATTTTAATTGCATTCAGGTGTAACTTACATTGTGAGTCAGTGGGATGTGTAACCCTCCATTTCTTTTTCCTACATAGGCATTTATGTCCATGTTCCAGATCCTGACCCAGGAAGGATGGGTTGACGTGATGGATCAGACTCTGAATGCTGTAGGACATATGTGGGCACCAGTGGTTGCCATCTATTTCATACTCTATCATCTCTTTGCAACTCTGGTGAGTTTATCATTGCTTTTAAGTTATCTCTTGAAACACCTAATAGGATGAGCATCACCAGATGTTTGTTCTATTGTCAATTTCAAAGTAAGAGTCAGTAGAAAACTGCAAAGCCATCCCATTGGATGAGATCCCTTCCATTCTAAATGCTACAAATCAAAGAACTTCTTGAGGATTATATTTCAGTCTGGTTAAATGAGACCATCATACTTTCCATCAGGTGCATATGGATGGGGGAATAACAAAGCAAATGGAAACTTCATAGTCACACATCAATTTAACTACCCTCCGTATTCACACATAGTCACAGCTACAGATCAAACTTGAACTACATTGTTGCTGTATTGTTTTATCACATAACAATGGTCTTGTCAATTTTATCACATCCTCTTCACAGCTGTAATTAAACTGTAACAGCAGCTGGAGACCTCAGAGTACAGTTAGTTAATTAGAAATCCATGGTGTTTCTGTACTGTGTGCAATGCAGTGAAGCACGAGAGAGAAAATAAAAGCATAGCTGAAATTATTATGAGAGCACAAGAAAAGAGAACACTAAAATTCAGGAAAGATGGGATTCTGTCACTCATATAGATTGTTCTCTTCAATCACAGAAGACAAATAATTTTCAATGAATTAAAAACAGGGAAAGATACCTATGAAATTCTGCCTCTACTACACTAAAGAAGTAATTCTCATGCCTTCCTATTACCAAATGTGCATCTATAAATCATGTATTTGTTTTTATTTAATTTTATTCTATAATATTATAATAACAGTTATAAGTCATGGGTCCATTTGTTATCCTTTTTCAAGTATGGATGAAATAAAACCCACTGCCACTATTTATTATGTGGCAAAACACTTTATGATGCTAGTTTTGATATTTTGGACAGTCAGATAACAAAATCTTATAAAGTAGTTGATGATGACATTGAGGCTTAGAGAAGTTTAAGAATTTGCCTAATATCACTCTAAGTTTAAATGGTTGTCGGAATATTCTCACCCTCTGGCTGGTCTTAAAAGCTAAAGTTTTAGGCCTGCTTGTTGCTCCCTTAGATAATGAAGTTGAAAGTTGTCATTGAGCATGTCAAAATCAAATCTGACCTTATGAAAAGACTCACTCAAATAAAAGAAACTACTTACCACCTATAATGTCCTTCAATTCTAAATACTTAGGAATTAGTTAGTACTTGAGAAGTTACATGTGATAATTTAGAAGTGGCCTCTACTGTAGACAAAGTCTTGTAAGACTAACAGATGCCCACCAAAACAAAGATACTTGATTAAGCAGTACAAAGTCAGGGGCTCAAATGGTAAAGTCATCTAGAAATAGCATGGACATTGTTTACATGGAGCTGACTTTACAGGTATTCATGAGAGTTCAGAATGATGGACAGTAGGGATGGAGCCTGGCTCCCAGAGTTAGTGCATGGCTGTGCTGGTATGTGTGCCTTATTTCTAGGACTTTTGCACCCTCCCTTCCAGCATGTTTGAGTCTGTGTCTGTGTCACCTGTTCATTTATCAGTTATTCACTCATTCACTCACTAATGCATTTTACTAATGGTTAGTAAGCAACAACCATGTTTTTAAATCACTCTGGTACTGGAGTAGCTTGAAGACTATTGACCATAGAATAAATGTAGGAGAGATTTAATGGACACCAACAATGCACGTAAATAATTAATCTAGCTGCCTTCTGATAATCAATCTAATTATTTATTCCACTAAGATAATATAACTGTGTGCTATCCTCATTGCAGATTATCACACTCAGACATAGACTTGAGTAACTCAGAGTCATGAAGGGTAAAAGCCAGAAGAAACTGTATCTACCCTCATACATTATCTAGGAAAGTAATTTTTAACTAAAATTCTACAACGATCACTTATACAATGAATGATCGTGTTATAACTTCCACACAGCCTTTTTGGGCAACCTAAAATTTAGGCAACCAAATATAGCATTAATTATTAATTATTACTTAAGCACACTCAAAGATGTATGAGCTTCAGTATGTATGGAAATCAACCTGAAAAATCTACATTATATTCCATCCTTTTTTGTGCTGATTTACATGTGTCTGAAATGCATATTGCCATTTTTTCATTATAATTTTTAAATTTTTACATTAAAAACTAAGCATTGAAATCATTTATTGTTTTATTGACAATTTTTTGAAGTCTATAAAGCAATCAAGAATTAAAAAGTCTTTGTGTCAACAAAAAGCTGTTTGGTAAATGTGGTGCAGACAAGAACATGAAGTGGGAGTCCAGAAACCTAGATTAGTTTCACTGGTCACTAAAAATGGGTCTTTGAATATATCAGTTAGCTTCCTTCATGGTTCTACTGAGTCAAACCTGAAAGTAAGAATAATAATGCCTAATGCAAGTAAATCCCAAAGTTCCATGTGTATGTTAGCTATCCTTGCATTCTTGAACTTTTTTGACCAATGACAAGGCTCATTCTTATTTTAGAATGGTTAAAATGCAGAAGCAAATATGTCTTCAAATCAGTGAAATGCAGAGATTTACCACACATACGCATCTATAAAACATACACACACACACACACACACACACACACATATATATATATATGTATGTATGTATGTATATATATATATATGTATGTATATATATATATATATATATATGTTTTTTACTGTAAAGTTAAAAGATTATTATTAATATATTTTAGTTTGCAAGGCCCTGTTCCACATGTGCTGGCAACTATCAGTGGGTTTCTTACACCATACTGAAAGCAAGTTATATGTGGTCATGTGTTCCTCTCCTGACATGCCATTAATAGCTAGGACATTAGAATATACAGCAGATTCTAGTACATTGGTTTATTAGTCTTCTTCCCTAAAGATTGTTGCAGTTTTCCAAAGGCTGAGGCTTCAGTGCCACAATACATTCACACATTATGTGCATTCTCATGAAACTTTTTCTAGGATCTGTGCCCAGGTTTGGATCTTGTCTCAATAGCTCTAGACCAGGAATCTCCCTATCTAAATACCAAATCTGGTTCACCACCCAGATTTGTACAGCCTGTGAATCACAAATGGTTTCTGCATCTTTACATGGTTGTGTAACTAGGTACTCACATAAGACCCTTGATGTTGTTTTATGGCCCTTAAAACATGAAGTGTTTACTGTATGAGAAAAGTGATAGGACACTGCTTTAAAAGAAGACCACAAAGATTTACCCTTCAAAGTGTAGGAATTCAGAATTCCCGTGCTCTTTCACACTCATTTATGCTTGATAACATATGCTTTTTAATGTTTTGATACTTTTGTGAGTGAATGGTACATTATTTTAACTTAATTTGCATTTTTACATTTTTGTGTGTATTGAGGAAAAAAATTCCCTATGTGCCCATTGGCCTTCTTCTTGGTGACTCACCCAATCATTTGCTTTACAGGTGTTTTTAAGGGCTAGGTTGTTCTTTTTCAACTTCATTTGTAGCAGTTGTCTCAAGTCTCTCTTCTTTGATGATATTTTGTTACTCCAATTTGCCTATGATTTCTTTTGATACATTTTAATATGGCTAAAACAACTATTTCTGAACCTAGTCTATATTTATATTTAATTCCCGCTTAAAACATTCTCTTCCTGAGATCATAAAGACTCTGTATATTCTTCTCATGATTTAAGTTTTTACTTTTCTTCCTTGGATCTTTAACCCATCTTGACTTAAAATTTACATGTAGTAAATGTTACATTAAATGGTTAAATAAAACTCAAGCCATATTTACTCTACCAGATTTATGTGAGAATTTTGGATTTCTCTGGTTATTAAATATGGCAAAAGATTAAATATTAGTCTTTAATTTTATAATTAATGTTTTAATGAGGTAATTAGCTTAGTGAAATAAAACACTGTCACTAAATTATAAACAAAAGTAACACATATATTATCTCAAAATTCTAGATAGTCCAGTCTCTTCCTCCATCTTACAGAGACTTTGCTTAAGACATGATCAGCCACTGTTTTTCCTTATCTGATACTCCTAGGGTGACATTAAAGTGTTAGGTTATTATCAGGTTAGTCCTGACTCACTTAGCATGGTGTTACTGAGTCTCTACAATTATATGTAAAAGGGTCAAAATGGGAAAGATTTGTTTAATTTTTTTTTCCATTTTACATACCAACCACTGTTTCCCCTTCCTTGCCTTCTCCCATTCCCTCTCACCTCCTCCCATCCTTCCCCCCATTCACTCCTCATAATGGGTAAGGCCTCCCTTGGTTAGTCAATACAAGCTGACATGCCAAGTAGGGACAGCACTAAGCCTCTCCCCACTACATCAAGGCTGAGCAAGGCATCCTACCATAAGGAATGGGCTCTAAAAAGCCAGTTCATGTACCTGGGATAAGTTCTGGTCCCACCAAAACTAGTTAGGTCTCCCAACTACTCAGAAATTATCACTAGTCAACACAAACTCATCAACAAACATTTAAGACTGGTCATTCTAAGGCTAGTTTAAAGATGCGGCACCAAGTTCCTTGCTGTTTGATCAGTGCTCATATGGTCAGCTGTGCTTCCTGGTTCTTCCACATCAACCTCATGTGAGAACTTTTAAATGTGGTCAATCAAAAATCTGGCGATGCTTATTGATTCATTTATTACTTTCACAGATAGTTTTGAGGTCAACATATCAACATGTTCATGGGGTAATGGGCATATGTAATATAGAAATGTATTATTAGTTAAACTGTATTTCACAGATCTGTCTGTGAACTTAAATTTATGTTAAAATTAGAATTTATGGTAAATTTTTTTTCCACTAGTAACTATTACAAAAAGCAACTAGCTCAATTTGGGAGAAAAGTTGAAAGAAATGTGCAAACTCTAATGAGTAATTAGTCTTTTACTCCATGTGATTAGTTTGGTGCCACCAACCTGGAGAGTTCCTGAACCAGCTTTCTCAGGGACAAACATGTGCAAGATAGAAAGAAAAACAAGATTTGGCTACAACCATTTCTGGAACAGCAGCAGGCTAGAACATTGCATGCTCCTGGGGGCACCAATTTGTCTGCTCACAATGACAATCAAGCTCCAGTGTACAGAAAAAAAAAAAAACATATTCATCACTATTATCTATTGTTCCTTTAAATGCACTCTTCTGCCAGGTTATGTGTTCAGTATTTCTGTCCAGAATGATTGCAGTTTGTCATCTGCTTGTTGAATTTATCTTTTCACCGATTTTTGCTGGTGATTTGGGGATAAGAACCATGGAAGGTTTAAACAGTTGAAAAGACTTTCTTTTTCTGCCCCTTTGAAGATTTTTTTTCTCCTTTATTATTGTCTCAAAAGAAAGCCATGTGACGTGAATGCTGAAAGGAGAGAAAACATAATTAAGCCTTCATTGTGGGTGGTCTTTTTGTTACCTTTGAAGTGCCAAGATTAACACAGCAATCTCTTGATTTTGCCTCAGTGGTGGCAGCTTGCTGTGAAGAGTCATGTTTTACTCACAGAGATGTGCATTTGAACGTGTAAATTAAATGATTTAAAAGTGAGTCTGTGTTGAACATATCCCATTTTATACCACTCTGATTAAATTTGACTGTTTTTTTTTTTTTGACCCATATAAAAAGTACAATTGTTTTATACTGCAAATGACAAGAAAGCTCAGGATAGTGTGGATATAAATGCTTAAAGGATAAAGCAAATACAAAGTGTGAGGCATGTATCAGTT
The DNA here is from genome assembly GCF_903995425.1 of Onychomys torridus. Taxonomy (NCBI): domain Eukaryota; kingdom Metazoa; phylum Chordata; class Mammalia; order Rodentia; family Cricetidae; genus Onychomys; species Onychomys torridus. The sequence continues at coordinate 111,424,463 of NC_050451.1, read as the reverse complement.
TCCTGCTGTGCTTCTGTTATATATCGAAAATGAAGAGTAACACCAACAAACTTCAGCATGGATGAAAAATTAAGACTAATGGTGACATTTCAGCCAAAAGACCACCTTTACATTATATGGAAGAAGTAAAAAGAAACATAAAGTAAAATTAAAAGAGAAAGGGAAATGTGTTTAGAGTGGTCACAACATATAGAACTAAAGCAATACAGGGTATATTTCTACAGTGACAGAATTCTCACCAAGTCAAACCATCCTCAGTTATGTATCTGGCCTCTTTTAAAAAGAAGCTTCAAACTTTGGTATCATGGTACCTCAAAAGTGAGTCTGATGAACAGACTGGAGTGATGGACAGAGTAATTGAGGAAGTGATGCTTATTATCAAGGCTATTCTTGTCATTTATTTAGATTTCCCTGAAATTTAGTGTGGGTAAATGGATGAAAAACATCTTGATCTGCTGTAAAAGTATAAAATTTAACAAGTATATAAATTTATAAAATAAATATATAAACTTACCACAAATGTAACAAACCATTGGCTTAGATGATTCCACAGAAAATGTCTAGCTTAGAGAAAGTCTGAACAATAAGAAGTAGAAGGAAGAGGCAGAGAAAAAAGAATGCTAAGGGATTGGACAGTGGCCAAACATCTGGGAGACACTTGGGCAGAAACAACACTAAACCTAGAAAAACAGCTTTAAATATCTACTAAACAGGAAGCTCAAAATTCCACCAGTATTTTGTTGCCCTTCTGTTACTGTCTTAGGGTCAAGTTTGTTTTGCCAGTCAGATAATTGAAAGACAGGAAAAATCTCAAGCCAAACAAGTCTCAACAAGGAATATTCTAGACAGACCACATACAATCAGCCAGTGAATAAAGGTTTTAACTAGGGTAAGAACACACACACACACACACACACACACACACACACACACACACACACACACACACCAGTACACATACAGAGAAAGACCCTTTGCAAAGCAGAGAAGATGGAATTCTGGCCTCTACTAAAGAGCTGGGGTCTTAAGGCTCTAGGAGATATTAGAATAGGGATCTCCTTCCTCTAATTTAGGATTAATCAGTTTAAAGAAAAACAGGGATGCTGATAGGCTGATGTCTTTGGATAAACGTATCCTTGAACTTGGGGGAAGGGAGTTACAGGTAGAAGAAAAAGCCTGCCAGGCCTTTGTCTCATGTCAGGAGGGTAAGGAAGAAGCCAGAAGTTTGCCATCTTTATCTAGCTGTAGCCACCTCCCTAGTGTGCATCAATCAGCAACCTGACTCCTTGCCTCCATTTCCTTAAAATTCATAGAGTCTTCCCTGACTTTGAGACCTAATATGCACCATTCTCCACACTAAACCTATTGTCACTGCAAAAATCACCTTGAGAATGCACATTTAATTTAAGGAGCTATAGAATTGGATATGCAAGACTAGAGAAATAATGGTTCGATGTCTAAGAGCACTACCTGCTCTTGCAGAGAACACAGGTTCAGTTACCAGCACCCACATGACAGCTCACAAATGTCTATAATTCCATAAAAAAATTCTGATTCATACTGCTTATACTAGACATAAAATAAAGCTGTGTATATGTTAAGTCAGTCAACTGTTCTACAGCAGAGGGAACACTATGGTGTATATTGCTATGGTCAAACACTATAGACATGTTTAGACATGCAAGCAGCCATCAATAAAAACGTGTATGTATGTGAACTCCTTGGTTAAAGGGACCAGGTAAACTAACAGCATTCTGATGAAAATATGTGGGTATTTTAAAAAAGAGAAAGAAAATGATATTGAATAAAGAACCTTTATACTCTGCTATTAGAGCAATAATTTTTAAAGTGATCTAAACTTATAAGCCATGTTCTTTTTTTGGTATTTATTATTATTATTTTATTTGTGCTTTAATTTTACACATCAGCCATGGGTTCCCCTGTCCTCCCCCCTCCCACACCCACACCCACCTCCCTCCATACCCTCCCCTCCATTCCCATCTCCTCCAGGGCCAAGACTCCCCAGGGGATTCATTTAATCCTGGTGGATTCAGTATAGGCAGGTCCAGTCCCCTCCTTCCAGGCTGAGCAAAGTGTCACTGTGTAAGCCCAAGGTTCCAAACAGCCAGCTCATGCACTAAGGACAGCTCAGCCTGGATGCCTCCCAAACAGTTCAAGCTATTCAATTGTCTCACTTATCCAGAGGGCCTGATCCAGCTGGGGGCTCCACAGCCTTTGGTTCATAATTCATGTGCTTCCATTCATTTGGCTATTTGTCCCTGTGCTTTTTCCAATCTTGGGCTCAACAATTCATGCTCTTACAGTCCCTCCTCTTTCTTGACAATTGGACACCTGGAGCTCTACCTGGGGCATGGCCGAGGATCTCTGCATCCACTTCCATCAGTTATTGGATGAGAGTTCCATCACGACTGTTAGGGTGTTTGGCCATCTGATCACCAGACTAGGTCAGATCAGGCTTTCTCTCCACCTTTGCCAGCAGTCTACATAGGATATATCATTGTGGATTTAAGGGGACCTCTCCAGCACTCTGCCTATTCCTGTTCTCATGTGGTATTCATTTATCTTGGTCTGTTATTCCTCATTCTACCTTTCTGTTCTTGATCCAGCTGGGATCTCCTGCTCCCCTCAGCTTTCTTTCCCTAGAACCTTGCCTTTCATTACTCCCACTGTCGTCCAGGTTGTTCATGAAGATCTCATCCATTTCTCTGTCATTGGGTGATCCCTGGGTCTTTCCTAGGGTCCCGTTTTCTAGGTAGCCTCACTGGAGTTGTGTAGCAGTCTAGTCATCTTTGTTTTACATCTAGTATCCTCCTATGAATGAGTAGATACCATGTTTGTCCTTCTGAGTCTGGGTTACCTCACTCAGGATGTTTTTTCTAGATCCATCCATTTGCCTGCAAACCTCATGATGTCATTGTTTTTCTCTGCAGAGTAGTACTCCATTGTGTATATGTACCATATTTTCTTTATCCATTCTTCATTTGAAGGGAATCTAGGTTGATTCCAGGTTCTGGCTATTATAAACAAAGCTGATACAAACATAGTTGAGCAAATATCCTTGTGGTATGATTGAACATATCTTGGGTATATGCCCAAGGGTGCTATAGCTGGGTCTTGGGGGAAATGGATTCCCAATTTTCTAAGGAAGCACCATATTGATTTCCAAAGTGGCTGTACAAGCTTATATTCCCACCAGTAGTGGAGGAGAGTTCCCCTTGCTCCACATCCTCTCCAGCATAAGCTATCTTCTCTGTTTTTTAACTTAGCCATTCTGACAGGTGTAATGTGGTATCTCAGAGTAGTTTTGATTTGCATTTCCTGCATAATTAGGGATGTTGAACAATTCCTTAAATGTCTTTCAGCCATTTGAACTTCCTCTGTTGAGAATTCTCTGTTTAGATCTATAGCCCATTTCTTAATTGGACTGTTGAGCATTTTGATATCTAATTTCTTGAGTTCTTTATATATTCTGGATATCAGCCCTCTGTCAGATGTGGGGTTGGTGAAGACATTTTCCCATTCTATAGGCTATTGCTTTGTCTTGTTGACAGTGTCCTTTGCTCTACAAAAGCTTCTCAGTCTCAACAGTTCCCATTGATTGATTGTTTCTCTCAGTGTCTGTGCTACTGTTGTTATATTTAGAAAGTGTTCTCAGGTGCCAATGCATGCAAGACTACTTCCTACTTCCTCTTCTATCAGGTTCATAGTAACTGGATTTATGTTGAGGTCTTTGATCCACTTGGACTTAAGTTTTGTGCACAGTGACAGATATGGATCTATTTGCAGCCTTCTACACATTGACATCCAGTTATGCCAGCACCATTTGTTGAAGATGCTTTCTTTTTTCCATTATACATTTTTGGCTTCTTTGTCGAAAATTATGTGGTCATAGGTGTGCAGGTTAATGTCAGGGTCTTCAATTTGATTCCATTGGTCCACATGTCGGTTTTTATGCCAGTACCAAGTTGTTTTTATTATGGTAGCTCTATAGTAGAGCTTGAGGTCTGGGATTGTGATGCCTCCAGAGGTTGTTTTATTGTACAGGATTCTTTTGGCTATCCTGGGTTTTTGGTTTTTCCATATGAAGTTGAGTATTATTCTTTCCAGATCTGTGAAGAATTGTGTTGGGAATCTGATGGGGATTGCATTGAATCTGTAGATTGCTTTTGGTAAGATTGCCAGTTTTACTATGTTAATCCTGCCTATCCATGAGCATGGGAGATCTTTCCATTTTCTGACATCTTCTTCAATTTCTTGTTTCAGGGACTTAAAGTTATTGTCATGTAGTTCCTTCACATGCTTAGTTAGAGTAACCCCAAGGTATTTTATATCATTTGTGGCTATTGTAAAGGGTGATGTATCTCTGATTTCCTTCTCAGCCTGTTTGTCTATTTTATATAAGAGGGCTACTGATTTTTTTAGTTGATCTTGTATCCTGCTATGTTGCTGAAGGTTTTTATTAGCTGTATCAGTTCCTTGGTTGAATTTTTGGGGTCACTCATGTATACTATCATGTCATCTGCAAATAGGGACAGCTTGACTTCTTCCTTTCCAATTTGTATCCCCTTAATCTCCTTATGTTGTCTTATAACTCTGGCTATAACTTCAATTACTATATTGATAAGTATGGGGAGAGGGGACAGCCTTGCCTTATTCCTGATTTTAGTGGTATTGCTTTGAGTTTCTCTCCATTTAATTTGGTTTTTTTCTTTTATTTTTTTTTTTTGAGCTGATGATCGAACCCACAGCCTTGTCCTTGATGTTGGCTGTTGGCTTGCTGTAGATTGCCTTTATTATGTTTACATATGTTCCCTGTATTCTTGATGGCTCCAAGACCTTTATCATGAAGGAGTGTTGGATTTTGTCAAATGCCTTTTCTGGATATAGTGAGTTGATCATGTGTTTTTTTTTTCTTTGAGTTTGTTTATTGGTGTACTACATTGACGGACTTTTGTATGTTGAACCACCATTGCATCTCTGGGATGAAGCCTACTTGATCATGATGGATAATTGTTTTGATGTGTTCTTGGAATCTGTTTGCCAGTATTTTATTTAGTATTTTTGCATCAATGTTCATGAGGGAGATCAGTCTGTAGTTCTCTTTCTTTGTTGCATCTTTGTTTGGTTTAGGAATCAGGGTAATTGTAGCTTCATAGAGAAGTTTGGTAATATACCTTCTGCTTCTATTGTGTGGAACAATTTTGTTGGGTTTTTTTTTTGGGGGGGGGTGTTGTTTTTTTGTGTTGTTTTGTTTTGTTTTTCAAGACAGGGTTTCTCTGTCTAGCTTTGTGCCTTTCCTGGAAGTCACTTGGTAGTCCAGGCTGGCCTCGAACTCACAGAGATCCGCCTGCCTCTGCCTCCCAAGTGCTGGGATTAAAGGCGTGCGCCACCACTGCCCGGCTTATGTGGAACAATTTAAAGAGTATTGGTATTAAGTCTTCTTTGAAGATCTGGTAGAATTCTGCTGTAAAAACATCTGGTCCAGGGCTTTTTTTGGTTGGGAGACTTTTAATGACTGATTCTATTTCCTTAGGGGTTATTGGATTATTTAAATGGTTTATCTGGTATTGATTTAACTTAGGTTTGTGGTACCTATCCAGAAAATTATCCATTTCTTTTAGACTTTCCAGTTTTGTGGACTAGAGGTTTTTGAAGTATGACCTGATGATTCTCTGGATTTCTTCATTGTCTGTTGTTATGTCCCCCTTTTCATTTCTGATTTTGTTCCTCCTTGGAGACTTTGCTTCTTCCTGTTCAAGGGCTTTCAAGTGTGCTGTCAAGTCACTAGTGTGAGATTTCTCCAGCTTCTTTATGTGGGCATTTAGTGCTATGAATTTCTCTCTTATCACTGCTTTCATAGTATCCCATAAGTTTTGGTATGTGGTGTATTCATTTTCATTGATCTCTAGGAAGTCTTTAATTTCTTTATTTCTTCCTTAACCCATTGGTGATTCAGTTGAGCATTATTCAGTTTCCATGAGATTGTGGGGTTTCTGTAGTATTTTCTGTTGTTGAAATCTAACTTTAAACTATGGTGGTCTGATAGAACACAGGAGGTTATTCCAATTGTTTTGTATCTGTTGAGATTTGCTTTGTGGCCAAGTATGTGGTCGATTTTAGAGAAGGTTCCATGGGGTGCTGAGAAGAAGGTATATTCTTCTTTGTTCAGGTAGAATGTTCTATAGATATTGATTGAGTCCATTTGAGCCATAACATCAGTTATGACCATTATGTCTCTATTAGGTTTCAATTTGGCCGATCTGTCCAGAGGTGAAAGTGGGGTGTTGAAGTCTCCCACTATTAATGTGTGGGGTTTTATATGTGATTTAAGCTGTAGTAATGTTTCTTTTACATATGTGGGTGCCCTTGTGTTTGAGGTATAAATGTTCAGAATTGAGACTTCATTTTGGTGGATCTTTCCTGCGATTAGTATGTAATGTCCTTCATCATCTCTTTTGATTGATTTTAGTTTGAACTCTATTTTGCTGGATATTAGGATGGCTACACCAGCTTGCTTCTTAAGACCGTTTGATTGGAAAGTCTTTTCCCAGCCTTTTATTCTTAGGAAGTGTCTATGTTGAATATGAGGTGTGTTTCTTATATGCAGCAGAAAGATGGGTCCTGTTTTCATATCCAGTCTGTTAGTCTGTGCCTTTGAGTTGGTATTCTTCTCCTTTCTCTATCCCTATTATTGGTAGGTTTGGTCTTTTCATGGTGTCCCAAATTGCTTGGACATTTTGGGTCATGACTTTGTTGGTTTTAGTGTTTTCTTTGACTGATGAATCTATTTTTTCTAATGTATCTTCAACACTAGAGATCCTCTCTTCCATCTCTTGCATCCTGTTGGTTATACTTGCATCTGAAGTTCCTGTTTTTTTACTCAGATTTTGTATTTCCAGCATTCCTTCTGCTAGTGTCTTCTTCATTTTTTCTATTTCCCTCTTCAGGTCTTGGATTGTCTCCCTTGCTTTTTCATGATTTTCTTTCAAGGACTTATTATTTTCTTCTGCTTTAATTGTCCTTTCCTCTAGTTTATTATAGTGTTCTTCCCATTTTTTGTTTGTTTGTTCCTCCACTTTATTTTTTATTTCTTCTATATAAGGCTCTAGCCTCTTCATGATGTTACTTATAAGGTTATTTTCTTCTTCTTCTTCCATTTTGTGATGTTCAGGTCCAGCTGTTCGAGAAGGGCTAGGTTCTGGTGATGCTGTATTGCTCTTTATTTTGTTGTATGTACTTCTGCCTTGATGTCTGCCCATCTCCTTTTGGGTTTGTTCTTGGTCTTATCAGTGTATTTGGTCCAGACAGAGCTGATAGGTTTAGGGCGCCTCTCTCTGGTCCAGATGGAAGCTCTGGGCCGGATGGGAGCTCTGGTCCAGATGAGAGTGCTGGCCGGATAGGAGCTGGGTGCCTGGACTCTGAGTCTCAGGAAGTCCCTGGTCTTGTCCAGATGGGAGCTCCTCTTGTCCAGATGGGAGTTTGGGGACAGAATGGTAGCTGGGTGCTCTCTGGTCCAGATGGGAGCTCTGGGGCAGATGCGAGCTGGGGGCTGGACTCTGAGTCTCAGGAAGTGGCTGGGGTCTCAGGCAAATGGGTGTGGGGACAGGGTGTGGAGACTGCAGGGTCTGCCTGAAGTCTTGGAAAAGGGGAGCCTTCTCGCAGAGCCTGCCGATTGGCCAGAAACTGGGGCCAAGTTGGGCAGGTCCACCAGGGATGGCTGGTGCCCAGGGGTGGGACCCAGGGGCAGTTGCCTCTCTGACTATAACCCCAGGCACTCATCTCTGGTCCAGATAAGCCATGTTCTAAACTGAAGTATCATATGGATGTAAGTAACAAAGCTGATTGATTGGATAATTTGGACTTGGAAACATATAGTGTTTTATGTACAAGAAGAAGATCTTGAGGCTCAGGGTAGTAAGTCCCAATAAAAATTTTTATTTTATCAATAAGCAGTTTCATGCAGTCCTACGTGCCACATCTAACATCTGTGTAAAACATTTTGACACAGTATGTGTATTCATACTTAGTAAGTGGACATTGACTAAGAGTCAGCAGAGATGTGGATGTGATGGGTCCTGGTTAATGAACATTACCTCAGCTTTCTGTAAAGATAAAACAAACAGAAATGCTCAAGAACCTAGCAATGCTTTTGATTTCAGAATTAGGACATGTCATGCATTTCCATGACTTCCATTTCTTTGTGTTAGTAAGTGGCTGAGAGCCAGGCCATCCTGTTACCTCCTTCTAATTCCACCCTGGGCTTGTAGGAAGATGATGTATTGTTGACAAGGTAAATTAGACATGACAGAAAGTAAGCTGCCAGCCTTTCCTCACTTCAATTTCTTCATCCTAGTGGTTATTGTCACCTTATTAGAGTCTGAGAAAAGAACCACAAAGTAATTCTCACTTCCTTACAATCAGCTGCAGGCTCACCTTGGTTTCCTGGACTTTCCATCTTTCTTCCAAAGAGACTATTCTCAGTTCAGACTTTCTTCATCTCTCATCCTGAGTGACAAGTCATCATCTTATCACAGACCCTTATACTAGGAACAAGAGCTTGTGTCAAAATGAAACTGAGCTTTAGGGGAAGCCTGGGCCTCATATGATACTCAATTTCCTTTCTGATATCCTATGGTTTTTCCTTTGCCACCAAAGTGTTATGCTAATTGAACTCACATTTAAATGTTCCAAGATCCTTGATGAATGCAATTAATTTTCATGCTAACTTAAAGCAAACTTTGACTTTCTCTGTGACTAGTCTTAATTTTGTTGCTAACAATCTTCTCCAACATTATTTTCAATCCTATATGTTTGGGGCTTCCTACTGCCAAGTCTTGTCTGTCATTTATTTCACTGGGAAACCCAAAGCTTTTGTGAGGTGGGTCTTGCCTCCTTTCATCTAAACTGAAATCAGACTTGGGTCTGCAAGGAGAAAATACATAGCTCCCATCTATCTCAGCTGTTTCTGTTCTGAGAGCAACCTTTTCCTCTAAGAAAAACATATGAAATATAATGTATTTTAAGAAATATGGAAAAAAGAAAGCATCTTCAACAAATAGTGCTAGCATAATTGGATGTCAACATGTAGAAGTCTGCAAATCGAGCCATATCTGTCACTGTGCACAAACTTAAGTCCAAGTGGATCAAAGACCTCAACATAAATCCAGTTACTCTAAACCTGATAGAAAAGAAAGTAGGAAGTACTCTTGAATGCATTGACACCGGAGATCACTTCCTAAATATAACACCAGTAGCACAGACACTGAGAGAAACAATTAATCACCTCTTGAAACTGGAAGCTTTTGTAGGGCAAAGGACACGGTCAACAAGACAAAGCAACAGCCCACAGAATGGGAAAAGGTGTTCACCAACCCCACATGTGACAGAGGGCTGATATCCAGAATATATAGAGAACTCAAGAAATAAGACATCAAAATACCCAACATTCCTATTGAAAAATGGCTATAGAGCTAAACAGAGAATTCTCAACAGAAGAAGCTCAAATGGCTGAAAGACATTTAAGGAATTGCTCAACATCCTTAATCATCAGGGAAATGCAAATCAAAACAACTCTGAATACCACCTTAAACCCATCAGAACAACTAAGATCAAAAACACTGAAGACAGCTTATGCTGAAGAGGATGTGGAGCAAGGGGAACACTCCTACACTGTTGGTGGGAATGCAAGCTTGTACAGCCACTTTGGAAATCAATATGGCACTTTCTTAGAAAATTGGGAATCAACCTCCCTCAAGACCCAGCCATACCACTCTTGGGCATATGCCCAAGGAATGCTCAATCATACCACAAGGGCACATGCTCAGCTATGTTCATAGCAGGATTGTTTAAAATAGCCAGGACTAGAAACAACCTAGATAGACAACTTTCAACTGATGATAAACAAAATGTGATACATACACACAATGGAGTACTACTCATCAGAGAAAAACGATGTCATTATGAGGTTTGCAGACAAATGGATAGATCTAGAAAATATCATCCTGAGTGAGGTAACCCAGACTCAGAAAGACAAACATGGTGTGTACTCACTCATAAGTAGATACTAGATGTAAAGCAAAGGATAACCAGACTGAAACTCACAACTCCAGGGAGGCCACCTAGTAAAGAGGACCCTAAGAAAGACACAAGGATTGCCCAACAACAGAGAAATAGATGAGATCTACGTGAGCAAACTGGGGATGAGGGGGGGGTAATGGAGGGCAAGGATCAGGGGAAAGAAAGCTTAGGGGATATCCCAGCTGGATCAGGAACAGAGTGAGAAAACAAGGAAAGAGACACCAGGATAAATGAAGACCCCATGGGAATAGAAAGAAGCAGAGTGCTAGAGAGGTCCCCAGAAATCCACAAAGATACCTCCACTATAGATTACTAGCAATGGTCGAGAGAGTGCCTGAGCTGACCTACTCTGGTGATCAGATGGCCAAACACCCTGTCATAATAGAACTCTCATCCAATCACTGGTGGATGCAGATGCAGAGATCCATGACAAAACCCTAGGTGGAGCTCCAGGAGTCCAACCAGCAAGAGAGAGGAGGGATTATATGAGCAAGAGATATTGAGACCATGACGGAAAAAGCAGAGGGACAAATAGTCAAACTAGCGGAAACACATAAACTGTGAACCAATGGCTGAGAAGCCCCCATGGAAATGGACCAAGCCCTCTGGTTAGGTGAGGTAGTTGGTGAGCTTGAACTGTTTAGGAGGCCCCCAGGCAGCAGGACCAGGACCTGTCCTTAGTGCATGAGCTGGCTTTTTGGAACCTAGAGCCTATGCTGAGACACTCTGCTCAGCCTTGATGCAGGGAGGAGGGGACTGGACCTGTCTCAACTGCACCTGCAAAGCTGGACTGAATCACCAGGGTAGTCCTTGCCTTGGAGGAGGTGGGAATGGGAGGTGGGATGGAGGTAAGCCAGGGGGGTGGGAGGAGGGATGACAGGAGAATCCATGACTGATACATAAAATTAAATTAATTATAAAATAAAAATATTTTTTAAAAGAACATATGAAATATAATGTTTTTTTTAACAAAAGAACATTCTGCATCTAATCTCCAGACTCATCTAGTCTCTCAAACTTCATCCACACTTTCAGTCTGAAGCAGCTGTGTTAGACGCATTAAACATAGGAACAACTAACAAGATCCCAGAGCTTTTGAAAAACCCAATGAAGAAGAAACTATGGTTATCACTTCATGGTGTTAATAACCTCCTTTTACATTCCCTAACCTCAGCAAGTGGCACTGATGGGATTGCCAGCCACATCCCAGATTCTATTCACTCCTCCCCAGCATCCTTGGAAGGTGAGTTCTAGCTGGACTCACCCACTCAACTCCTCCAGAGTAAACTATATGCTGTCCAGCCTCAAGGAATGACTTTCCCATATTTCTTTTCCTGTCAAAGTCAGGTTGGTATCTCAGCAACTCTGAGTGCATCCTTGGGGCCCTCATCATTGCCTCACATTAACTAAGATGTCCTTGACTTATTCATCCCAATAGGCTCTCAGGAACCAACATGTTCAGTTGGTACAGCACTAAATTTATGATATGCAAATACCCAACCACTAGTCTTCAGCCTTGTGCAGCCACATACTCCACTTCTGTTATAGTTACAGATTTCAGCCTTAATTATTGTAGGGAAAAAAAGAATTTTCTCTGCGACAGAGGAAAGAAGAGAAGTGTTGGCATCAGTGTGTTGGGATAGCTAAGACATAGCTGTACATTTTGCCTAAATTTAAGGGGAAAGATTGTTAAGGGTTATTCGTGGGTCATCAGCAGCTGGGCAGTGTTAGAATCTTAGGAGGTCTAGATAGAGACAATTTCTGAGACACCCTCAAAGAACAACTCCATATTGATTCCCCAAGAATGGCAGGACTTCTAAACTATCCTGAGAATTAAGAATCAGTAAGGCACATGATCATTTCTTGTCAACCTGCACTTTATACTGTCTAATTCATACTCTGATGAGCTGGTTTGAAGTATACAAATTATATTCCCTAAAAAAAAGAAATAAAAACAAACACACTCAAATTTTTAGAAAAGGAAACTTTGCAGGTATACCTAAATTAATAATGTTGAATAAAATTATCCTGAGTTATCTGGATGAATCCCAAATCCACTAAAAAAAAATTTTATTGGAAACTGAAGAGGATAACACTTGGGGAGAAAGAGAGGCCATGATGAGAAAGAGTTGAAGATTGATATTATGCTCTAAGAAAAGCAAAAAAAGCATCACCAATAATCCCCATGGGAGATGAAGAATGCCTTATCTATCTATCTCATAATGGATCAGATGCTGGGTGATTCACCTATGTTTGACCTTAGACCACTCCTGAATAAATGAAGCATATATTCTAACATAACAGATCCCAAGAATTGAATTGCATTGGCAGAACAATACTACATTTTCAGCCATCAACAGAAATGAAGACACTATTATATCATTAAATTTACTTATAGAAAAACCAAGAGAGTTTATTTTCACATACCTATATATTTTTAGTCTAGATCACTCATCTAATTTCTTGGTAGAGAGTTAAATAGAGGGAAATGGTAGCTGTAATAATAACAATAATAATAATAATAATAACAATAACAATAATAATAATAATAGTAATAACAATAGCTTACTATTATAGCCATAACATCTTACAAATAATAGCACAGTAACCTCCATGGGCAGTGATTGACCCAGAATAAGATAGCACCTGTTTCTGATGCCAGGTCTCACCTGAACCACAGTGCTCTTGCCTATGTAGGTATTCTCTATGCCTGCTCCATTCAATTGTAAACTCCACTGTAAGAGCAATATTGAATCCAAGTCCCAATTAGACTGTGACTGATACATTCCTGGAATCCCCTGAACTGTTTATAGAAATTAATCTAATAGAGTAACCTCACTGTCCTTCAACAGCCCTCCATCTGGCTAGTGCTAGAGAAATAATTAAAAGTAAAATCTGCTAAGCTGCCAACCTCTCCATAAAGGTGGTAGAGAGAAAAAACAAAACACAGTTGTTGTTTTTTTTGTTTTTTGTTTTTGTTTTTGTTTTTGTTTTCTTGAAGAAGCACTGAACCAAAGCCATGGTGCAAATGTCAGGTGATCTAGTAGGAATTGCAAAGGCAGAAAGGAATGCCATCCGCTATACCACAACACCACAAACATGTTCTGGTAATAGAAGTAGGAAATGTTCAAGAAAATTCAACCGTGCTATTTGGTGAATACAGTTCATCTAAATTTTACCTGGTAGCTGTCAAGATGGTGTTCTCTATGTCCAGAGAGACAATAGAGTTGCCTATCTCCAGGATAAACCATTTTATAGCTTGGAACAGGATTCCTATGTAGATTCAGGTTCTCCCACCAGGACAGAAACCTGACGTCCTTGGTGGTTGTTTACACTTCAAAGATACAGCTTTCAGGTCCTTAGGAAAACCTTTCCTGGGTAGTAAAGGAGTGAAGAGTCTGACTTAACTTTATATGTACACAGCTCAAAGATAATGCAAAGAACATGCAAGTAAGAACATATTTTCTTCTAGGCTCATTTCTTCTGAGCCAGCTCTCCCACACGTGTGATGAGCCATCTCTCCCAGTGCTTGGGTCAGCTCTCTCATAGGGTTTGAAGGGGAGGAACATTAGCTCCCCTGTGGCAGTGTCCAGCAGCAAGCAGGGCCATCGATCCCTGGGACAGTGAGGGACAGGAATGACTCAGCATGGCCCTGGGATGACTCTCCCCCTAGCCTGAGGGGGTGGTCCCAGTGGCCAGGACCGACCAATTCAGCTACCACCTAGACCCATATCCTGGGCCTTGGGTTGGACCACCCTAACAGCTGCTCCTGCTGGAGTGAGTGAAGGAGCTGATCCCGCAGAATGATAACCACAGGATCTCCATGATTTGGGGCAACAACAGGATATTCTATAGGAGTTTCCATGAGAACCTAGTAATGATCCTGTATCAGAATTCAGAGGCCTTGAACCAGACCAAAGACTTGTAGCAATGCGCATTTTGCAGGTGGGGCTGATTGGTCAGAAGGGGTATACTGCAAGATAGCTTCCAATGCCACTAGAATGGATGATGTGGCGTTTGAAAGATAAGAGGAGTGAGGTTGGCTTTTGTTTGTTCATTTTGTTTTTAATTAATTGGTGGGGGAAATACTTCAGAGTTAGAGGTGGATATAGAGGGACTGAGAGGTAAAGCGGAATTGGGTTGCAAGATGTGAAATTTCCAAAGCATCAATAAAGAATTATGTTTAATTTTAAAAAAAAAGAATTTGTTTTCTAAAGGAATTGTTTAAGAAAATGAGAGGAATAGAACCCACCACCAACAACAACAACAACAAGGACTTTTTTTCCTTTTAGATGTGTTTATAGGTTTCCTGGGAAGACAGGAAACCCAGCTAAAATAAAGATATGAGATAAGGCCTGTTAAAGTACCTACCGCCATAACTGTGAAGCATCTCTTACTATTGGGAGGCTTCAGGAGATATCTCAGAACTCGTCATGAGGATACAGTGAAATGTTGATTCCTCTCAGACATGGCTTTTTATCACCAAGATCACAGGAAAGGAACTAAGCTTGGAGTAAACTGTGGGATGCCCAGTTTAGAACAATGCTGACTCACAAGTGAGCCTGACCTAAAGACATGGGTGGGCCAGACATGGTGATATCAGGAAAAGCCTTTGGTCTGGACCACTCTGAACTGTGTTCAAGTTCTGTTAGGCTCCTCAAAAATGAGGCTACAGTAAAGGAACATGGCGGTACCAGTCCCAAGGAAACATGGTGGTACCTGTCCCAAGCCAATTATCTCCTATCACAGCCTCACCACCCACCCTGCTTTCCTAGAACAGAGTGAGCCACTAAATTCTGCATAATAATCTCATGAGTTGTTGTTACCCAATGCTATATTACAAATTATCCGCATGCTGGAAACTTATTAACAAAGAGACATTTATTTTCTTGAACAGTGTCTCTCAATTGGGAACTGGAACAGGCTTGCTTGGGTCTGGTTCAGTGTCTTCTTAGGTTACAATCAAGATGTCTGGTGCTGTGGTCACCTAGAAGACTTGAGTATCTGCCTCCAAGACAGTCTCTCACAAGAGTGTTGGAAGGTTTCTTGCTTTCTGCAGGCAAGATGTCTAAGTTCATCAGCAGAAGGGATTTTTCATGGTGCTTCCCTCACATCTTGGCATCTGGCTTCCACCTGAACCACTGATCCAAGAAAGAGTAGGGAAAAATTTTATATGTCATTTCCAGGATTACATCAGTATAGTGCTTTTGCATATTAAGCTTTTAATCATTAGTTCAGATATTTTTCTTAGGTTAGCTTCAGATACGGTTTTAAATTAAAGTAATTGTAACTTCCTTATTAAATTTCCTTCCTGAAGTAAATTAATATTTTTATTATTTATGTCAATTTTCGTATTTCCTGTCCTGTGTTTGTGACAAACACCTTAAAGTGATTTTAATATGATTCATAGTGCATATTTATAATTTTTGACTGATGAATGTTTATCAAATATCTTTTAGATAGATAATTTTATTACATATGAAATTTTGATACCTATAGAGTGTGGGTGTTTTCATTGTTATTTAACCATTTTATAGATCCTCCTGAGTTTGTTTGTTGCTGTTATTTTGGACAACTTAGAACTTGATGAAGATCTAAAGAAGCTCAAACAAGTAAGTGGCGTGGGGGAGTTAAAAAGTAAGGACATTGTAATAATGTTGATGTTCGGACCTTCAAAGCAAAAAATCAATTGAAAATTTTGAGGCAGTGTGAGTTAATAAACTGATGTATTTTTAAAATTTATCTTCTATATAATATCAGGGGGTGTTTTCCTATTACTTTACAAATATCTTAAGGCTAGTTTCATATTATTTTGAGTAAAAGTAAGATGGTCATAGTTTAATAAACTGGATTTTGAGATCATCTTTTCTATTAAATGAAGGTTGTTTGGAAACTAAACTCCCAGGGCCACATTGCTGCATTGCCTAAGTATATGCAGTGCTCTTGGTCTTCATCATAAAAGTATTTAAAAAGCAACTGTCTGACTTCTAGACACTAGAAGAGTATCTAGTATGTGTGCCCAAAGTGATTATTCAAAATTAAGTAGGATAGATGATAAAATATGTGTCTTGTTATACTTGAAACCAGACTCTTTCAGGGTAGGGGAAATGGTATCAGAAAATGGCAATGGGAATTTTAAAAAAGTTATGTTATCTATAGAAGACAAGTGCAAGTCTAGTCAGCTAACTAGCTCCATAGTTCTCTTCTGTGGTGGAATGTTTGCACTTTACTGGAGTGTTGGGCTTTATTAAGAAGTAAGGGGATGGGAGACATTTGGAGATTTCCTTAGACATACTCACACATTGGACAATGAGTTAAAATGTTAACAAGAGGACCCAAGACTCTAAAGCAAGCCTTCGGAATGATGTGAAGGCACTTACATATTCAGATTTTTTAAAACTTGTCTATTCTGCAAAAAAAGATAAAGCAACATAACCTATTAAGTTTGTATTTTTTAATTTCTTTGAATGGTCCTTTTAAAATTTAACATTGCATTACTCTCATCTTCAACGCCAAAGATTTTACCAAGAGTATCCATATGGGTTAAAGAACATGTTTGATATCAAGACCTCTGATCTGAGCATACCCAGGAAAGCCTAAAGCTCCATAGTGTCCTGAGCTATGAAGGCAAATGACTCTGTAGTCAGAGTCATTTCATTTTGCTTTTTACACTTTGTAGCTTAGGGAGAGGGCATTTCAAGTGAGAGTTGGGATGTTACTCTATTCTAGTGATATGAAATGCTATATGTGACTCCTTCGTAGAAAAAAATACATTATGTGTGAACTCAGCATCAAAACTGATCAACTGCATAATTTGACAAGACCAATAAAAATCTGCTGCTTTCCAAATCTGGCATTTATACATGTATTTTCCTGTGTGTCATATTTATCACTCATATATCTTGAATAAATTTATATACTCCCATCAAAATAGAATACATAAAAATGAAAAACATTCAGTTTTCTCTAACTGATCCTATTACAAGATTTAGTGTGATATTAAGCAACCACAGAATAAGTAAAATACTAAGTAATTCAGCCTACATTTGCAAAATACTGTTTCTGCTAGGAGGCAATAAAAAAATTATATGTAGCAAATTTTTGGAATCAATAAATGCAAACCTAAATAAATTTTATAGTGATTATATTTTGAGTGTTTTAATTTGTACATATGTATACAATCTATTTAATTTTCTTTTTAACATTTGTATATCCAACAGTCAGTCACTTTGGGTTTTTCATTTATTTTATCTAACCAAAAATAAAAAACCAACAATTTAAAAAATCATCAATCTTGGAATAGGGCTCAATTGGTAAACTACTTCTTGTGCAAGTGTGAGCCATGAGGTCAGATCCCAAGCACTCATGTAAAGGACTATGTGTGGTGTGCATCTGTAATTCCAATGTGGCAGGGAAAAAATAATTGTTCTGGATGGCCAGCCAGTCCAGCTAACTTAGTGAATTTGGGGTTTAGTTAGAGATCTTATATCAAAAATAAAGTAGAGAGCAAAGGAGGAAAACATCTGACATTGAACTCTGGCCTTCATATGAATGCACCCACATGTGCACATTATACCCAACACATGCACACATACATGCTCATGCATACACACACACAATTACTTGCTATCTTACTTTCCTCACTTTTTAATCTGTTCTTGTTATTAGAAATTCTGTATGTCATATTGATTATTTAATTGTGCTTACCTCCAATTTGGAGCATTTTCTTTGAAGATTTAAAGACATTTTCAATTCTGAAAACTCTAAGGAAAATAAAGTAATGATCCCATTTTTAGTAGTCCTTTTAGGTTATTATTTATCCATGACTGGACTGAAACTACATATTTAATTAATTCATCTATTAATTTCATACCCCAAATCCCTTCAATTTCATATTTGAAATCCACTAGAGCAAAAAGTATAATTCTAAATTAAAATGTGCCTGGTTCTCTTTCTTCACTTTTTGCACAAGAATATTTTGTATTTTCACTAGTTTTGAAAACTGTATCCTTTGGATGGGACTAGAGAGGTTGCTTCTCTTACAGAGGACTCAAGTTCCTTACAGCAGCTCACAAACACCTGCAAACTCCAGCTCCAAGGGATTCAACTCATTCTTCTCTTCCTTGAGGACTCTTGAAAATTCATGGTGCACAACCTCACAAAGGTTCACACACACATATACTTAAAATTATAAATAGTGAATTTTTTTTAATTTTATCATTTTTAAAATATTCATTGTTTTCCCTTTTTCAGTGATCTTAGCCTTTGAGGTTGAATCATTTGCAGAAAATACTACACACATAGTTATGCATATGCAAGCACGCACTTTCATACACGTGTTTATAATCACAGGGAGAGTACCTGAAAATCTCCAGTCTCTGACAGATTTCTTGGACTTGCCAATAAAATTACCCCATGAAGTATTTACTAGATTTCTATATCCAGAGATCTGGCTCTTACCATCTCTTTTTACTGCTATCCCCAGATAGAGAGTAGAACAGAAAAGATATGTTAAAAGTTTACTCTCTTAACATTTCAAGTTACAAAAAGCATTACACATTCCTAAATCTTTGCTCAGTTCAAACTTTGTTTTAATTATTTACTGTTTATAACCAGTCAGTAAGTTGTTGTTAATATGGTAATAGTTGTTGACTGTCTACTCACTGCCAAATGCCAAATAACTTCACTTACTGTTCAAAATAGCCATTTAGTACAGATACTATTATATCCATCGAACAGATGAAGGAAAGGGACACAAGGAGCTGAAGGTTGAACAATCAACAAATGTTAAAGCTAAGACTAGAACCCATGCAATTTGGACCAAAAGCCTATACTCTAAAGATCTAAACTATATTGACTTAAGCTGAAGCCATATAAATGTCAAATGTGAGTCAGACATTCAATGAACCTAATTATAAGACTTTTAAATTTCCTATGTGGTATTATTGATAATTAATCACAATTATAATTACTTTATATAATTACACAATTTTATATTATATGTATATTAATTTTCCACATGAAATTTTAAAATGAAGTTATATAGATGTGATTATGGTGATCTGTAAAAAAGACAAGTATGTATTTGTCTGTCTGTTTGTCTATCTGTGTGTAAGAGAGAGGGAGAGAGAGAGAGAGAGAGAGAGAGAGAGAGAGAGAGAAGGAAGGAAGGAAGGAAGGAAGGAAGGAAGGAAGGAAGGAAGGAAGGAAAGGAAGGAAGGAAGGAAGGAAGGAAGAAAAAAGGAAAGAAAGGAAGGAAAGAAGGAAGAGAACAAGTCAGATGACATAGAAACATAAAGAAGAAGACCTTGTCCAAACTGTTCTCTGGCATCAGTTAAAAGAGGGTGACCTTGAAGCTCAGCAGTATAGTAATAAGAGGGATAAAAAGGGTTGTGGTGGAGTGGAAACTTTGAAAATTACAAAGAAGTCCTACAGCTTTAATGATTTTACACAAAGTCAGAGCAAGAGAGATATGAAGGATGTTCTTTTAAGCAATATAAAATTCATTAAACTATGAAGAAAAAAATCCAGAGAAGCCTCAGGGCAAGAATCGTGAGAAACAGAAGTAGATAGTCTGTTTAGACTAAATTCAAAACTATGTAATTTTTTAAAAATGCTCTTCAGCTTCACATTCTGTCTCATAAAATCCTGGTTCAAGGTTTGACAGAGTCCACGGCACAGAAGCAAGTGAACAAACACGTAGTTTCTCACTCTTGTTCACTAGTATTTTTTTCCCAACAAAATATTTTTGTTGATTATTTGGGAAATTTATATAATGTACCCTGATCACACTTATGGAATCTACTTTTAAAAAAAGGAACTACTTGTTTTAAATAGGATAAGTACTGAAAATTTTTTTGTCTGAGTTTATCAAATGTTACTAGACTAGACATTGTTATATATTAATGGAGTTTTTCCCCTGAATCTGTCAAATGTTAATGGACTAGACATCATTAATGTAATCTTGACTATGTATATTGTATATACTTAATGGATATGATTTTTCTTGTATTAGTTATAAGCTTTTTTAAATTTTAGACAAAAACAGGGGAAATGTGGTGGTATTGTGTTCCCCAAAATATTGTGTGTTCCCTGAAATAAACTTATCTGGGGTCAGAGAACAGACAGCCACTAGAACAGAGCCAGAAATGGTGGCTAGAAAATGCGTTAGAGCAAACCATAGCAGAAGTTGGACGGTGGTGGTGCATGCCTTTAATCCCAGCACTTGGGAGGCAGAGCCAGGTGGATCTCTGTGTGTTCAAGGCCACTTTAGAAACAGCTAAACATGGTGACCCACGTCTTTAATCCCAGAAACCCAACCTTTAATCCCAGGGAGTGGGGGCAGAAAGAAAAAGGTATATAAACTGTGAGGACCAGGAACTAAGTAAGTAAAACATGTAGTTAGTTAAGCATTTGGTTGGTTAAGAGTTAAGGCTTTGTAGCAACACAGTTCAGCTGAGATTCATGGGGAGGAGGACTCAGAAGCGTCCAGCCTGAGGAAACAGGATCACCTGAGGAGCTAGCAAGGTGAGACAGCCATGGCTTGTTCTGTCTCTGATCTTCCAGCATTCACCCCAATAACTGGCCTTGGGTTTGATTTTTATTAACAAGTACCTTTAAGATTCCTGCTAAACACACTTGCTTCACAGTCATTTGACTGGTATTAAAAAAAAAAAAAAAAAAAAAACAGAAACAACAAAAACTCTATGATGTGTGTTACAAATTAGTACTTTTATTTAGCCTTATCTTGCATAATGATTGATTATCATCATGTTACCTGGGTTAACAAAAGACCACATAGTTTGTAAGCAGTGTTCTGGGTGGATCTGTAGGAGTATTTCTGATAATGCTTGGAATTTTCATTCATAGCCTAAGAAAACATATCTTCTCCAAGATGGGCAGCATCATTAAGTCTTCTGAGGGCCTCAAAGAACAAAAAGATAGTGAAAGTTGAATTTACTCTTTGCCAGATAACTTAAGGTAAACAACTGTTTTATAACAAGACTGGAACCTACACCATCAGCTCTCTGTGGAAGCTATATTGCTTCTTTGTATCTACAGCTTGCACAGGGAAGACTATGGAATTTCTCTGCTTCTGTAATCCATAAACCAATAGCTAACTAGCTAGCTCTCTCCTCTCTCTCTCTCTCTCTCTCTCTCTCTCTCTCTCTCTCTCTTTCTCTCTCTCTCTTCTCCTCTCCTCTCCTCTCCTCTTTTTCACTCGATTTTTCCCCTCCCTTTCTCTCTTTCTCTCTCTCTCTTACTTCCCCCTTCTTCTCCCCCCAAACACATCCTACTGGAATTCTAAGTAGTATTCTTTTATACCTTGAAGCTTTAATTCATATCTCTGTTGCCCCCCATACATTCCAAATTCAGGGTCCTAGCAAGTAGCGTTGCTTTGGACACAATTTAGCTAATCACTGGTTATATCTTAAGAGCTGCATTAATGTCTTCCCATACTAACTATTTTGTCACTCTCTCATGAGTGAATTCAAGATAATGTGACTTTAAAATGAGTGGTGTTGCTGAGACAAAAATAAATGTTATCTACAAAAATTCCTGGAGCAGGGCATTTCATACCAACCTACCAAATTCCATCCTAAATATTAAAAATACATTCAGAGAAGTAAACTTTTCACCTAGTTCATATTATTTCTAAGTACCAAAGTTGGGAAAACACAGAATGTATGGCTCTAATCCAGTATCCTTCTGCCATCACAGAGGATCAGTTCTTTCATTAGTAATGAGAAACATCTAGACCATGGGATGATGAAGATATGTAGGAAATTTAGATATCAGAATATTCTCATCCTGCAGGTGTATAGACAGAAAAACAGGTAATAATCAGACTCATGATCCAGCCTTCACTTTTGAGGGTGGGTGTGGAAGAGGGTGGTATGATTGAGATGTTGTTGAGCAGAGATTAACTCTTCAATCTGTTAGCAACAGGGACACATACACGTACATGTGTATCATCAACAGGAAGCTGTCTATACCTTTAAATAGCTTATGAGATAGTGGAAAAGTTGACAAGTAATCAAAATGGAGTCAGTAGTGATGGTGAATAAGGGGTTTGGGCAGCAGACAGGAGACATGGCTAGTAAAATCAGGGACATTCATCACAAGCATGGGGTATGACAGGATCTGAAGGCAGAGGAAGTAATAAAACAATAAAACAGGGTAGAAAAAGAGGGCATGAAGGAAAGCAGCCTAAAAGAGCAGAGGTTCCAACACATACCCTGATGTCATCACAATTCATGTAGCAACTTGTCATAAAAAAAAGTCATATACTGTGCAGTTTCACTAACATGGGTTAAATGAGCATCTATGCAATCAAGTCCATAGACACACAATATGAAGTTGCTTGCCAGAAACTGGAGATGGATAAAAGGGCTGTTGTTCAATGGGGACAAAGTTCCAGCTTTGCAAAATGAGAAAGTTTTAGAGGTCTGTGGGATAGCAGTGTGAACCAACTGAATTATAGGCTAAAAGCTGGTAAGATGTAAATTCTTTTAAGTATGTTTACCACAATTCGTGTTTTTATTTAAAATAAGCAACTGTCATAGCAATAAGAAGGTGGTTAATGTTAGCAGTTTCAAGACTAGGATGGTATAGGTGGGTTACAGAAAAGGAGGCATGAATGACACCTGAGGAAGTGAATCAGAATTGCCAGCTCCCATATCTCATCTTCCTCACACTCTACATTTCTGAATGGGTCACCTAGTTGTTGGCAGGTTCTTAATTATATGAACAGTATTAGCATATTTACTACAGTGCTCCCAACCTTTCCTCACTGGAATATGCACCAAGAATGACATTTGTACAACACACTGGGAACATACACAGCTGGAGGGGAATTGGTAGCTAGGTTCCTGATGCTCTAGGAAGCATTCAGCTGTCCAGAAGGTAGAGGATTAATACTCTAAAGAACCTAGAAATTATTAGTAGCTGAGAGTTTGGAGGCACCACATTTTACTCAAAGCTATTAATGTTATCAAAGTCCACTCTGAGACCACTCTGTCTTTTGATTGAAGAGACTCTTCTTTGTCAATTTACATATCATAGCCCAGAACTTTACATAATCTCCCAAAATAATCTTATGTATTACATTTAATCTGATATGTTTAAAATACCATCACCAGTGTTAGACATTTTTCTAATAAGTTGACATATCTAAACATGAACAGCAATAAGATTGGCTGAAAGAAATCATTAAGACTGTGAAGTATTTAGACCAAAGTTCAAGCCAAGAAGTAACAGAAGAAACTTGGAATTTGGAGGTGTCAATCATCAACATCAGGGTAATTGGAAATATGGAGGTCAAAACTATGCATTGAGGCACAAGGCTGTAATCCCAGCACTCAGGAGACATATGATACCCTACATAAAGAAAGGATGGGGGAAGAAAGAAAGGAGGAAGGGAAGAAAGGAATAAAGGAATGAAGGAAGGAACAAAGGGGAAAAATACAAAATCTGTACCAAAAAAAAGGGTATTTTTAAGTGTGTATGCAAGAAGTTTCATCAAAGCAGGAGATAAAGCTGTCAGAATTGTCTCCTCCTGATATGTGTTCAGTCATGGCCTCAGAAAGTTCTTCTACAGAATATATTGTATTAGAATGTATTCTAATCCTACCTAAGTGCCTATGATGTGATTTAACTGGAAATAGCATCTTTGTAAATATCATTAAGTTATGATGAGACTGCCAAAGTGAACTCAAACACAGCTTGACTGGAGCCCCTGTAGGAAGAGAAGGGACACAGACATACACGGAGATAGCATCAGTAATGACAAACACAGATCTGGGAGTCAAGCATCCACAGGGAACAAGTATTGACCAAGTCACTCAAAGCTTAGAGAAACTCACAAGATGGGCCCTCCCCAGAATATCCAGAAAGAACTTACCCTGGGGACATCTTGATCTCAAATTCTCAGCCTCTGAAATGGAAGACAGTAAATATCTGCACCATTAAACTACCCAAGTTTGGGAACTTTGTAACTTCAGCCCTGGGAAATGAACATTTCAGAGCTTCCTTCTCCCAACTTGAAGATAAAACTTTCAAAAATTCGGAAGATCCATGCCTGAATACTGGAAGCAAGAGGACCAGCTGAGAGCAGGGTGGTGAGCATTAGGGCCATTTTCTTTTTGTTTTTTCTTTTTCTTTTTTTCTTTTTCTTTTTTTTTTTTTTTTGCCTTGAATCAATCCCTAAAAGTTTATCAGTGTGAGATTTCCATGAAAGAAGATTCCTATAAATTGTTCCAAAATTACATTTCAGATGGTTTTCAAATGATACTGTTGTGTAATCATTATCTATGTCTTGTGCCCTGACATTACAGGACCTCTGTTCTTGGTTAGTAAAGTCTCTTGACAATGAACTCTACACCTAAGACTGTAGACTATTGTAGCAGGAATCTTAAAAGTTCTTATTGATAAAATCAAACCTGAAACCAGGTATTGGGGTGAACACTGGAAGATCAGAGAAGCAGAACAAGCCACAGCTACCTCATCTTGCCATTTCCTCAGACTGGAAGCCTCTGAGTCCTCATCCAGAATGAATCTCAGCTGAACTGCTTCTCGAAACCCGGAAGCTTAACCAGCCTAGTTCCTGGTTTTCACACCTCATATACCTTTCTGCTTTCTGCTCTCACTTCCTGGGATTAAAGGCTCACTTCCTGGGATTAAAGGCATGTGTCACCATGCCTGGCTGTTTCCAATGTGGCCTTGAACTCACAGAGATCCAGACAGATTTCTGTCTCTGGAATGCTAGGATTAAAGGCATGAGTGCCACCATTTTCTAGCCTCTGTAGCTAGTGGCTGTTCTGTTCTCTGACCCCAAATAAGTTTATTAGGGTGTACAATATTTTGGGGAACACAATACCACCACAGACTATGTTTTCAAGTTTATAATAGCACTTTACTTGTTAAAATAGATGTCTCTGTGTGTGTGTGTGCATGTGGAGGCCCAAGATTGATGCTGGTTATCTTTTCTCAGTTGCTTTCTACTTTTAGTTTTTCAGACAGAGTCTCTCACTGAACTTGGATAGGCTGGCTTGCCAATAAACTTTGGAAATCACCCTATCTCCATGCACATACCCTCCACATCTGGGGGTATAGAAGTATGCTGCCACCCCCAGTTTTTTCCATGGGTTCTGGAAATCTAAACTCAGACCTTCTTGCTTGTGTAGAAGGCAATTTTCTAACTTAGCCATTTTCCCACCCCTCAAAAATTACATTTAATAGAGATTTTCACAGTATTCTGAAAGATTATTAGATCAAGATTATCTCAGTGTTTTGTTTTGTGTATTATGGTTCTGTTGTTGTTTGTTTGTTTTGTAAAGAGTGAAGTAAAAATTTGCCCAAACCGGGGGACATTATTCTTCAACTCTGCACAGAAGTGTTCCTTCCTGATCCCCAAAGATGTTCTTTTTTCTCCCTTGAATCAAGAACAGAACATATTTAAGAGCTTTCTGCCCTCAACCACTGAACACAACAAGGCAGTAATAAAGTGAAATCTAACAGCATTCTTTTGTTTTCCAGCTCCTGTCATAGACAATAGGAAAATAGATTGTCCTGGTTCTGAGGACAAAAGCATGACAATTGTTTTTTAGTCTTATGAAGTGTCTGACAGCTGTTTAATCATAAGCACACACATCCATGGCTATATTACCTGTTCTGAGGCATTAGAATGAGTTTTATCCTGGACAGACCTAAGTACTAACTAAGCATGCATATTAGTGAGATGTGATTGCCTCTGTGGACTCAAGCTTCATGCAGCCATCTGCTTCTTTCTTCCAAATAGTTCAAATACATTCCCATTTTTCCCAAAGCCTTCCTAGTTTCTGATTGTTCATTTATTCATCAAATATTTGAGTCCTTGCTATAAACAAAATGCTGCATCAGGCTCAATGGAGACAAGAATATGCAAATAACTTTCCCACTCTGGAGTCTAATTTGAATACAGGCTGAATATCCCTTGTAAAAATGCATGAAGCCAGGAACATTTCACACTTTGAAGTTGCTAGGATTTTGAAATATTCACATAGACTTTACTACCTAAGTATCCTTAATTTTCTCAGCCTGTGTCTATAGATGTGATGTGACATTTTCAATTTGATGATGTCGGTCTTAACTCCTGTGTATTGTCTAGTATGATTGTTTCCTCCTTCTGGACTGGTATCTATGCTATCTTTCTGGACCCATAGGAATTTAGATCCAGATTCTCACAAGGTCTTGGGAGATCTGATATTGTCCTCTGGGAAGGAGTTAGAAGCTGGATTTAGCTGTACTCATTGGTTCCAGCTCTATCCTTTATGCCCAATGTCTATTCTCTTTTGCTGGTGTTTATACTGTACTAGACTTTTGAAAAAATAAATAACTTTAACATCTCTCCTGTTCATTACTAGATATATGCTAACACCTCTCCACTCTCTCACACCTCAGCACCCAGTGAAGACAACAAGATAATCATCATCATCAGGGAGAGTTTGACAGCCAATTTTGGATGAAAAGCTGGACCATGGATGCCCCTGGCTTGCATGCCATGCTCTGGCATAGGAGCTGCTGTGACTGAGTTCTGTGTTAGCAGCAGTTTCTCAGAACAGCATGAGTTTGCCAATGTTTAATTTTCTCCTTAATGAAAACCTAGGTTATATTAATAGATGCTATGAGACATCTTGCTCTCCATTTGAGTGTGGGTGAAAATGAACATGAAATTCAGCAAAGGCATCCATTCCTTCCCATTTACATAATTTGCTCTCAAAATTCACTACCTTCCTGTGATTTCTACTCTAAAAGTTCTGGAAATGAATTTCATGACTATTTGAATGCTCAAGTGGCTCAGTGTATTTTTGATCGGGTCATTTTATCTTGCTCTCCTATGACAGGAAAGTTTAGAATTATGTGCCTTACCCTCTTGGATGACCTACACCTAAAGGGCACACACTTGACCTTGCTGAAATGGCCAACAGGCTCTCTTTCACTTCACACACCTGGATGACCATTGTAGTCGAGAGAAGTGGCTATCAGGAGGGAAGGGTATAGACAAGCACTGGGAGTTCAATGTAAACATGGAGAGATGCTTCTTAGCAGAGGCAAGCAACAGAAGAGCTTAAAGAAAAATTGTTTCATAGATTCCTGTGAAAATACAAGTCTGGTTATACAGAAGCCCTTTGGCTTCCCACATCCATTTTGCATTTCTCATGGTAGTCACTGAGAACTCCTCTGAATCATCCAAGGTAGTAGAGAACTAGAAGATATGGTACTCCCAGGACTAGTCTCAGAATATTTATTAATTCTCAAGCAGTTACTAATGTTCTGGGTAAGATTTTCTCTCTAGTCATATCCAGGCTACACATGGTAGCATTGCTATGCTTTCTTGGAACATCAAAAAGATTGTGTTCTAATCCAGTGACTATACCAGGCAGTCCAACTGGCATTCCAGCTCAGCAAGATTCCATATAACCAGCCTAGTTGAGAGAAGTGGCTATCAGGAGGGAAGGGTATAGACAAGCATTGGGTCAGATCTGAAATAAGAATAATTCATGATAACCAAGGCTGAACCAGAAGCTACAGAAACTATCAGTCTTTTATTTCCCCTTTACTGTCATTCAGCTTTCCTGTAGCAGAGGATGGAAGATTTCATTGTTGACCTTTCCTCATATTCTAGGTTAAACTTGCTCATTATTAAACATAGTAGGGCAAACTGATCCCTGACTTTCTCATGCATGAATATTGTGTACTCTGATGTTAATAAAAGAATGTCTTACAATGTTTCTCAAAAATGAGAAATATACATATTGTTTTGTTCAGTGTTGGCCCTATTTTCATTCTGTTTTGCATAAAATATGTTGATTAATGTAAATTTTCAGAGTGAATCTAATAAACTCTTCTATCAAAGGATGCAAAACTTTTTAACAATTCTGCTATGAACAGCAGGCACTCTGAGGAATAATATTTAGAAATGTGTGATTGATACCTGAAAAGGAATTACTTAAAGGGAAAGAGCACTGCTAGGGTCCAGGCCAGTCAAACCTAATGTGCTTTGTTTAGATCTGTTATAGCATCCTTGATACAACTTTATAGGAAGATGAAACAAATCAGGTAACTTCCTGAAGATCAAGAAGACAGAAAAAGAGGTTACAAATAAGCAAAGAGTAGAGTTTTAAAAAAAGTGAATGTGAAGCTAGACTGGAGTAGAGTAATGGTATGAGCTCAGTTTATTTTAAGAGAGATTACAGATGATAGATGAACAGAAATATGAATAGGTAGGTAGATAGATAGATAGATAGATAGATAGATAGATAGATAGACAGATGACTGATAGATAAGTGGATATATACATGTATATGGTTCCACAGTTCTGCAAGGTACATGCACACATGTAAGTAAACATAAACAAAACTAAATATAGACACCTATGCATGAGTTTATTACACACATGCTTGCCATAGTTCTCCTGAGAACAAGAAAACATAATAGCAATAATACAGTAAGTAGTCCTCTTTCAGTAGTTCCTCTTCCCTTAATTTGAGTTATTCAAAGTCAACTGCAGACCAAAAGTATTAAATGAAAATTTCTAAAATTAACAACTCATAAGTTCTAAAGTACTTGATCCTCTGAGTAATGTGGTAAAGTCTCCGGCCATCCCACTCTATCCTGTCCCATTACACTGCAGACATGGATCATCCACTAGTCCAGTATGCCCAGTTTGTATACATTACCCACTCATCAGTAATTTAGCAGCCAGCCAATTCAGTCTTCATACAGGCCATACAGACTGTTAAGGAACTGCAGTGCCTGTGTTCTAGTACACCTTACATATTTAATCACAGGCTCAAAGCACAAGTAATGATGTTGTCAATTCAGACATCCAAGATGATCTGTAGAGTGCTTCCTTTAACTGAAAAGGTAAAATGTAGTAAGATATTTTGAGTGACACCTTTTATACAATTATATTATTATAATTGTTCTGTTTCATTACTAGTTTCTATAATTTGTCTCTTATTGTACCTAATTTCTAAATTAAACTTTTGCATAGATGTGTATATGTAGGAGAACACAGTATATTAGGGGTAGCTTACTATGTGTACTTTCAAACTTGACTGAAGGTTTTGAAACATATTGCTCCTTAAATGAGAGGGAACTGTGTACACCAGTAACAAAAGAGGAAACTTAATGCTAAGGTCTGGGCCCAGCACTGTGTGATATAAGAAAATGAGAAAGAGAGGGGGGAATATGAATGTGGGTAAAAAAAATATGTATGAAGAGTAGAGAATACTTTTGAATGGCCACACACACACACCACCAGTGCCAGAAAGATGAGCATTAAAAAATTACTGATACTGATTTATCCCCCAAGGATTCACCTAAGAGTTCATGTTCATAGTTAGACCCAGTTTCAAAAACACTGAAAGAATGAAAAAGCTACAAGTCTATAACTAACTAAATAAATAGAAGAAATGGCCTTCTTTTTTCTCAGAAGTGTGGAGAAACAGAAATAACCAAACAAGAAAGCAGGAGGATACTCAAGCTGTTGCTATAGGCAAGACCTGCTCAGCTGGTGGGTGCAAAAATCAGAGCAAAAACCCTAAGGAGAAGCAGTATTTGCATGACCTAAAAGAAAGACCACTCAGACATATTTTTAAATTATTACAGCAATCTTCACAAGTCTGTAAATTCTATGCTGTCTCTACCTTCAAAGACACAAAGCTAAATTGATCTATTCCAAGTGACAGCTGGAGTTAGTAACTAGCACTTAGTTAATATAACCTTACAGTGAAGGGACCTAGCTGACATCAGCTTACCCAGGTAACAGCAGTTTATATCATCTATGGTAAGGCATATTGGTTTCATATTCCTCCAAGTGTGGTAAAAATGGTATACTATTTCTATAGTATTCTGCACAAAACTTTCAAAACATCAGCATTGCCATGAAAAACATCAGACATCCAGAAATTAAGAGGTAATTAGAAAACTACCCAAGTGGTTGTCTTCAAGGCCATCAACATCAATGAAACAGGGAAAATTGGAGTAATTGATACAGCAATAAGGAGGACAGAAGACATGGCCATGGAAGAGAGTGCTATGTCCTAGATGGAATTTTAGAACAAGAAAGAGGCCTTTGTGCAAAAACATGGCAATTCCAAATAACCGCTTCACTGTAATTAAGGGTACACAACTAAGGATAACTTCAGGATTTGGAAAATGTTCCATGGTTACATAAGATGCAATTTTAAGAAGAATATGGATCAAGGACATACAGAAATGTTTTGTGCTTTTTGTAATTGTTAAATAAGTTTAAAAATTATTTCAAAAATATAGTGTGCTTTCAAAAGTAGGTCAAGAATTTTCGATGGTAAGTAATATAACCTGACATGTCAAAGTCAAAATAATGTTACCTTGTTCAATGATAGTATATAAAGCTTCATATAAGAAGCTTAATTTTGTATATAGGTCCTGTTTAGCTTATTTTAATGTAATTTCAGTCTTAAACAGAGGGAACACATACTCTATTGAGAGCCAATGCTTTAGATGATCTTGTTTCTCAAAGAAAATCCAATGATTTGCCATTTTTCTTTTGAACTTACTGATATCATAGGTCAGTATGACTGACTTTCCATTATAAGGAAATCCAGGGAAGAATAACAGTGATAAGAAAAAGCACAATGGTCCACCTCAGCCATCACCAATGTGTTCTTCTCCTCTTCAGCATGGGCCACAAATAGTTCTTCACTCATTAAAAAGTTGTTATCTCAATAGGAGAAAAGTGTGCATTATTAGAAAGGTATAGTGCAGAGTGCAGCCAGCAAGATGGAATTTAAGACCACTGAGGAAGATGTGCCTGATTCAGATTAGACTTCACAAGCTTGAAGAAATGTCAGAAATGATTAATTTTGTTAGTAAAGTGGAAAGGAGAATTCTATATAAAGGGACTGGCAGGCATGGAATTGAAGAAACAGCAGTCTGTCTGTTCTATAGGAACAAGATTTGGAGGAAGCAAGATAGTTTGGAGAAATTTACGTTCAGAAATCAGAAGGTTTGTGGGTGACTCAGCAGAACTGATTTGATCTCCTTGTACCTGTGCCCTCACCCACAGCATGATATGACAATGGCACTGATTGTGAAGCCTACTCCTGGGAGCTGCTGTAAGGATTAAATAATATTAGCATGCAAAGTGCTAAGGGCAATATCCAGCCCCCATGTTTACTGCCCAACCTCCAATTGCTTCTCTGAGGAATATTCCTGTAGTAGATGGTTTAGGGAGGAGTTTTGAGACTTACATTAAGGAAGGTATAGCTGCTGTGAGCAAGTAACATCCTATAAAGTCACAGGGACAGAACTGAATGGTGTGAAAGCAATACAGAACCTATTTTAGAGTAGGGCCACCATCTTAGACCACCTGCTGTACTCAGTTCCAGGAAGGACCTCAGGAATGCACCTTGACAACTCAACAGATACAGTGCAGTATGCTCCTGCAGACGTTCTGTCTGTGGTTCATGGCCCTTGAAGATATCCAGATAATCCTGCTGAGTAAGTTGTGGTTCCCCACCAAAAGTACAACCCAATAGTTTCAAATGTGGTTTCACACCAGCAGTCTAGACCAACAGTTTCAAAAAATCACCTTGCCCCATATTCCTTCTACCCAATCCTGAATTGCCAAAACATGTGATCCCTGGCTTGCAGTTTTTCCCTATAAAACCCTCTACCCCTGGGTCTGCTGCTACTGTTGCATTTCCCTTTATCTGTCTGGTGGTGGCCCAGGTTGAACCTGATAGGAAAAGGACCCTTATGTGCTTTCATTAGAAACTGGCTCCTTTGTGGTCTCTGGGGGTTTCGAGAAGCAGGTACAACAACGGAAGATATAGCCAACAAGGTCGGGGCACAAAGGGTGCAGCAATGGGGGACATTTAAGGTCATGCTCCAAGGACCCGCACTTCTGCATATAAATGTCAGTCCCAGAATTACTTTAAGGGCCAGAGAAGCACAATGTTGTTTCTTTTGATTTGGGGACAGGGAGGGGGGTGCGGTCTTCTGAAGGAGGGATTTAAAGGAAGACTAAGTCAAAAGCCAGTGAGTGTGCTTAGGGAGCTTCATTTGGGCATCTCTACTGCATCATCATGTTACCCTGAAGTTACCCACAAAGAAAGAGCCTGGAGGAACTCTCCTGAGGGTTATGGTGAGATCAGAGTGCAGAACAAAGCAGACAGCATGTGGGCATCTTCTCAAAGAAGTCAGTTTGGCATGGTTAGGAGAACAGTAAGGGAGACACGATCAGGAAAAAGGTGTTTTTATTTCCATCTTTGTTTACAATTAGGAATCTTAAAAAAGAAATCATTCACCTCAGAAAAGAGGAAGAAATGGGACAGAGAGAGGAGGACAAGGGAGAGAGATGGAGAGCACCTATGCAGTCTTCTTTATACAGCCCCCTTTCAGATGAATTCATCTTCTGGTAAAGTCCACAACTACTTTGGCACAGTGATAGCTTGGTTTGTATAGTACATTTCCGGAGTGATTCAGATTACAAGCAATAGTCTGTCTCATTTATATATCTAGCATTTATATAAAAGAATGATAATCCTCATTTTTCATTTGAGAGCATTGAAATCCTAAATGCCTAGGAATTTAAAAACTGAACTGAAGCTCAATTCCACATCCTTATCTTTTACCATTTACTAAGATATGCTATTGCTTGTGTGACCTAGTTAATGTCCCTGCCGTTGTTGCTGCTGTTGCTGCTGCTGCAATAAACACATGACCAAAACCAACTCAAAGAAGGAAAGGTTTATTTCATCTTAGAGGTTACAGTTGACCATTGAGGGAAGACAAGGCAGGAAGTCAAAGCAAAACACAGAGAGGAATGCTGCCTATTGGTTTGCTTTCTCTGGTCTGCTCAGCTAACATTCTGATACAAGCCAGGCATGGTACTCCACACAGTGGACTGGGGCCTCCTACACAATTTTAAAAATGTCCCCACAGACATGCCCACAGGCCAGTTGAACAAAGGCAACTCCTCAGTTAAGATTCTTTCTTCCAAAGTGTGTCTGGGGTTGTATCAAGTTGAAAAAAACTATACTATATATTTTATAACAAAAAATGAGGTGGCAATTGTACAAATACCTTTACATATGCTGTGTGTGTGTGTGTGTGTGTGTGTGTGTGTGTGTGTGTGTGTGTGTAGTACACATGTAAAGGCTTTACCTTGGCTCTCCCCTCTTACTGGAATATTCATCTAATAATATGAACCAAGTATCTTGATTACATGAAATCCTATTGTGGTTTCATCTGATGTAGAGGAAAGCAGTGCATTTTTATCACAATGAGTATATTTCTATGACTCAGTCAGTTCCTAAATGGAAACAACTGTGTTGACTAACAAAAAAGAAATCTAATGTAAAATGGAGGTTTTGAGATTTGTAAGAAAAAAAACAGATAAAAGCAATTTTGACTTATCAGCAATTCTCTAACGGATAACTAGTTGCATTAATGGGTTTTTAATGAATGATAATCTAAGAACAATTCATGTGGTCAGTTCAACAAGGCAGTCTACTCTTAAAGTTCCTTTTTCCTCTTACCAACCAGTAAAAGCTGCTAGAAATATTTTTCACACCTTCTGAAGGACATTTAAAGCTTGTAAGATCTGAAGTTCAGTGTAAAGAGCATGAAAGTAAACATCTCAGAGATGTCATAAGGTGATATTAATGCCAGTGTTCTTCCTAAGTGCTCTGCTGAGCTCTTAAATCAGCAAGTGCAGAACCACACTTCAGTCCCTGGTGACCCAGCTCTTTCCCACTTCCTTGCCAGGCCTGCCATATGGATGCATGGGCAACAAATCAGAACCTCTAGGGAGACAGAAAAGCAAACAATCACATTCAACTAATTAGTTCACAATATGAAATTACTGAGAGAATTTTGGGGTGTCAGATTTCATATAAACAAGCTGCAGAGATGGCTCAGCAGTTAAGAGCACTTGCTACTCTTGTAGGAGATCCTAGTTCAGCTCCCAGCACTCTTGTGACTGAGAAACACCTGTAACTCCAACTCCAAGGAATCTGATGTCACCTTCTGGTCTTTGAGAATAACCACATGCATAAGTGCCCACACGCACGCACGCGCGCACACACACGCACACACACACACACACACACACACACACACACACACACACATAAAAACAGACACACACACACACCACATACATATAAATAAAAAATAAAAACAATATTAATTTAAATACATATCACATACAACTAATTCATCCATATTTTAAAATTATTGTGAACGTTCTTAGGTAACAGCTATCATATAGAAATGTAGCCATAGACCAACTGAGAAATGAGCCTTCCAATTTAATACAGATGCCTTGAATTTATGCACCAAGGTAATAAAAGTACATTTGACTTCGGAAGCATTGAATTTACTAAAGATTTTGTAAAAGAAGGAAATTAGCAGAAAATATTTTAAGTAAACATTTGTGACATGTACAATATTGCCACTTTGTGTGATATCAAATATATATGGTAACACACATTATTAAAAACCAACATGTTTGCTCTTTACCCCATCTAAACCATCTGTTTTAATCCAGAAGCCATTTCGTTAGGGTTATAAAATTTGTGCAAACAAATTAGTTAGAGAAGCCCCTTGAAAAATGATGATGTGTAGTTCATAAAGATCCTGCATTCTGAATTGCTGTCAGTGTGGATGCAAAAGATCCAGACACCACCACCAGGTAAAGATGCATGGAGAATCCAGCTGTACTTTAATCCCATAATTTAGAGGAGGGATTCCTTTTCATTCCTGTGTGAACACAGTGTGATGATTTTTCATATTCTGAACAGCTAATGGCTACTCTTCAGTTGTACTAACTCACACATCTATGCACAACCCCCTTCATCCAGCAAGGATTTGATTTGAAAATGAGAATATTTCACAACTCTAGGTATTTTCTAAATTATTTTCTTTTAGAAAAATCACACCAAAACTTACAACAAACATTAATGCACTCCTCCAGTTCAGCTAATTGTCACGGTGTTCTGAAACGAAATGTGGTGGGATAGTGTTTGAGTCCCTTAGCAGTAGAAAGCACAGGCTGAAACAGGGTGATGGAAGCAATGAGGCAGAACAGGGTATGTGTCATGCAGCACAATTATGCCTGAACTCTCTTGAGAGGACTGGGAAAGCAGAGACTCTCAGCCATCCAACTAGTGCAATGATATCTCAGCTTAACAGATGCCCAGCTGTGGAAGAGCAAAAGCTTAGATTTATATATATTAAAGCTCAAGGTTTGAAACTTGTTTATTTCTTTGGTTGTAATTTTTTTTTCCAAATGCACTTTTTTCTCTTTTGCCATGTAAGCCTGTCACAAAGCAATCATATGCTCTGTGGACTGCAGGCAGACTTCTTGCTCAGTTGAAACCATTATCAACTCCCTCCGGAGTGCCATTCTTTACCTTAGGTTTTCAACATGAAGAGGAAAATCTCAGAGTCCTCTGCACTGTGTCTTCCCCTTGAGGCTTCAGATATTTTAAATTTTATCAGTCATTTACAATTATAATTACTTTATCTTAAAAACCTTGCATTGGAGAGGGAATAGTTTAACAATCTTTAATTCATATCTAGTCCTTTTACTGATATTAGTCATTCATCTGCATCAAAGTGTACCTGTTTTGAGAAAATGTGTGTGGACAAGAAAGAATGAAAAGTTAGGATAAGAGGTAGAATATCATTTTACCGAATGTTAATTAACTTTGTGAGAGATTTCAAAGTACCATTAAGTACTTTTATCTGATCTGGTGACCTTGATCTCCCTCACCCCCAGCACATCCTGCCCCCAGCACACACACACACACACACACACACACACACACACACACACACACACCGCCCTCAGCACACCCCGCCCCCAGCACACCCCACCCCCCGCCTGGCTCCAATTCCCATCTTGTTCCTTTTGTTTGTGTCTTGGTCAAGCTTGTGGATTAGGGAAGTCAGAATGGTCAGGTTGTGATAACGAGGAAATAGAAGTTACATGACTTTGTTCAAATGTATCATCTGTCCACTTTTAAGCTTTTCATTGAACTGAAATAAACACAGGTGCTGTGGGATGTTCTGTATGCCAAATGGATGTTTTCCAAAAATAATGCACCCAAACTGAACAGATCAAGACAACTGTACCTTGGAAACCATTTGAACTTACACCTATTTGTCCATTGTTTTCTACTTGCCCCTAGAACACTGACCTCACCAAAAATTAGCAATATAAAATAGTATTGTCTATTTGCTGACTTTACAACCTTGTCTTCCAATATATCCTCTTTTGTTATGTCTGGCTTCTTGCCCTCAATACTGCACTATAAAATTTAACCACATTTTATATTAGGGTGGATCTCATTCATTTCAAGTGTTTAAATAGATCAAGGTTTGTTTTTCTGGTCTATTGATGGGCATTTGGGAGGTTTACAGGCAGGTCTCACAAATGTCATTGCCATAGACATGAGGGCATGGCTGCAGTATACAACTCCTGCCAGAACAGGCCCATGGAGGAGTATAAGAAAAGAAGGGGCTCATGGCACTTACGGAAGGTGCTATTCCTGCTCATAGGAGGCAAAATTCACTGTACCTGTGCAAGCAGCCAACTTTTCCCCTTGCCTTCTTCTCCAGACTTGGATGCATATCTGAGCAGCCTTGGTTCTCACCATTAAGAGGAAGATTTGTAAAACCACAGAGAATGTTCTGAGTCATTCACAAGAGCTTTGCCATTGCTCTTTGTAGTTTTGTAGCTCAATGACCAATTCCTGTTGAGCTTTAATGTATTTCCAACCATATTCTATTTTCACTCTCTGGGGGTGGGGGGGTGCTATGAAAAGGAAATTTAAAAGTGGAATCTAGCCCCTAAGGAGCTTAAATGCTCTTGGGAATAGTAATATCCCTAATGCAAATTAGAATTCCATAAGATTCATTTTTAAAACATGGAAGCAAGACTTTTAAAAATATTTTTAGCCTACTGTAGTGATCACTGTGTCCTAGAGAATGATTAGTTATAATTTGACATATCCCCATCATGCTGCTGACAAAAATGTGTCAATCTAAACATGATCCAGACATTTATCAGCTTGTCAGTTACAAACATCATGACCAGTTAAATGCCACAAGAGTCCAACTTTATTCAGTTCTGCAAATGGAGAGTTCCTACATGCTACACCAGAAAAGTTATACTGCACAATTGACGAATAGATACCATCTACATCTCTGCCCTACCAGGCTTTCTTTTTCTTCTTCATTGTCTGTGAGAGTTTCTCTCTGTCACCCACTTAGTGCTATTTATTCGGTGGCTATTTTCTTTTTTTTATTTCTTCAAATAATTTTTTATTCTGGACATTTTAGGCTTCCAGCTTTTTTTTTTTTCATTTTTCTTTATTGAGAAATTTTCTACTCACTCCACATACTATCCACAGACCCCCTCCTCCCTCCTCCCAATCCCCAGTCCCCTTTCCCAAGCCACCCTGCATTCCAACATCCCCCAAATTGAGGTCTCCTATGGGGAGTCAGCAGAGCCCAGCACACTGAGCCTAGGCAGGTCCAAGCCCCTTCCCACTGCACCAAGGCTGTGCAAGGTGTCATGCCAAAGGCACCAGATTCCAGAAGCCTGCCCATAGACCAGGGACAGATCCTGATCCCCTGCCTCGGTTCCTCCCAAACAGTTCAAGCCAAACAACCGTCTTCTGGATCCAGAGGGCCTAGTCCAGTCCCATGGGGGCTCCACAGCCACCAGTCCACAGTTCATGGGCTTCCACCAGTGTGGCCGGTCATCTCTGCACGTCCTCCCATCATGATCTTGACGTCCCTCGCCTGCAGTATCTCTCCTCTCTCTCATCTATTGGACTCCTGGAGCTCAGCCTGGTGCCTGGCCGTGGATCTCTGCATCTGCCTCCATCAGTCACTGGACAAAGGCTAGGTTATTTGCTAGGCTGGTCATCAGAGTAGACTGACCAGTCCAGGCACCCTCTGGACCACTGCAGTGGCTGTTTTCTTAGCTAATTTCATGTTAACCACTATGCCAGGACCCAGATAGGATGAATGTGACGAAAGAAACTCCACCAGCTTCCCAGCCCTCGGGCCTCACTCTTTTAGAAAAAGAGCTTGCCAGGCTTACGTGAGACAAAACTATTTGAAATGATGGAATGTATGATAGGTTTAAGTATCTCCCAAAACTGAGCTTCAGAATGAGACTTTACTTGGAAGAAAACAGTTAATCATTCTGGATGAGAGTGAGTCCTGAATCTGATGTCTACATTCCTTATTAGAGAAACATGTGGCACTGGAAATAGAGGTGGAGGAAATGAGCCACAAGCCTGCAGAGAATTGTAGGAAGTTAGGAAATAGGGAAGGCGAGCTTTCCCTGGAGCCCTCAGAGGAAGCAGGGCTCAGGGGAAGCCTCATTTGGGAAATTAATTCATTGATACTGGGGGAGTTGGTAGCTTCTGTTTTATGGCGTTACGAGTCTTTTGATAACTGCTACAGCAGCCTAGAAAACTGATAAAAATGTGTGTTAGAATGAACCTGAAGAAACTGAAGATTTCTCACTGTTTTGACACACGTGAACAGCATCATTCTGTGGCCCAGCCCTACATGCTATGATCTCCTAAGGGGCACGATGTGGTGGTCAGAGAAAGATTCTCTGAAGAACTGCATGAGGAACTAAAATCCTGAAAACAAGTAAAAGTTCAAGAAAGAAAGAGGGAGAGGGGCCCAGCAGAGGGCCTCAAAGGGATGAAGTATTGTAAATTCATGGGTCTAAAGGGGCGTACAATGAGAACATCCAGTAAACTAAAACTACAGGGGTAGATAGGAGGGAAGTATGACTCTGAGTCCAAATGGAAGGTTTTGATCATTTTTGCTTTAAAAGTATGAGTAACAACAGAAAGGTTTTAAGGTCAAAATTGACATTTCTATAACCATGGAATGGAGAAATGGGTGACCAGGGGCTGACTTAGGAGTAAAAGCTCAGTCGGGAGGTTCTGGTGAGGACGGAAGAAGCTGGCAGACAAAGATGGTTTTAGGAAGGTCTTAGAATTTTCATTTTGGTGAGATGTTCTGACCAATGTAACCTTTGCCTTGGTGTCTCTTACAATTCAGACCCTCCTTGGCAGCCAACTTAGTCACACACAGTCATTCTGCTGCCTAAAATGACTATCAGAGTTGGGGAAATAATACTTTGACTTACTTTGCTTTATTTCTGTCTTCACTCTTGCCTTGTGTTCCCAAGCACTCTGGTCTTTTCTCTTCCAGGGTAACCACTATCTTTTATAGATAACTGTTTATTTAGCTATTTAGGTTATGGGTTATGATGTGGGCTGAGAGAGGGAAAACACAGACACCCTTTTATTTGTATAGCCTTGGTGTTTTCATGGAATCTGGCTTATGGGATTGGTTCTACAAGTGACAGCACAAGAATCTAAACAAATGAGTCAGCAAACGCAACTGAGCAAGTGCCTCTCAGTGTCATCCATCTTATCAGGCTTTGGCATGCTGTCGCTGCCTGCCTTTGCTGTCTGGTCTGCCTTAATAAGTCAGCAGCTTTTTCTTTCTCTGTGGACCCAACTTACACTGGCAAATTTTTCACCAATTCTATATCAGTAACAAGTTAGAAATCAGTTACTTTTTCATAAACCTTCATTTTTCTTATTACCGTGACATGGAAATGCCTGTGCTTTTTATTTTGTGGCTGGGTACTATGGCTTTACCATCTTCAACATTATCAAAAAACCATCACATTATATACATGTCTTCTGCATACATCACGGTACTGAAGGACAGCAAACAGCAGTAGCCCTCTCCCTGAATAAGATTTCCTTCTCATATCAAAAGCTATTCACAAAATCTAGTAGATGTATGCATAGTTAAGATAATACATATTTTACAAAATTAAAATGAAATAATCATATACAGTGAAAGATGAGAAAACTAGAAATGAGCACCCACAACCTTGCTAT
This sequence comes from Onychomys torridus, assembly GCF_903995425.1. Classification (NCBI taxonomy): domain Eukaryota; kingdom Metazoa; phylum Chordata; class Mammalia; order Rodentia; family Cricetidae; genus Onychomys; species Onychomys torridus. Next base: position 111,384,375 of record NC_050451.1, on the reverse strand, counting down.
TCACTGCAGATCAGATGGAAGCTGAGCCAGCTATCACTGGAATTGAAGTCTAGTGTCCAAATGCAGCATTTCTGTTCCTTCTGACCAGTTTTCATCTCTGTAAGAGATACCCTGTCCATCCTTTCTGTTTATCAAAGCTCTCTTGACTTCTGCTAATTTCCACAATCCTGATCAAAACTTTGTCATTTTAAAATAAAAGGACATTTCACAAGGGGGCCATAAGCAAATCGCTTTTGATGCCCTCTCATCTCAATTAGTAGGACCAGTCTTACAGATTGGAGAGGGACAGAAATCAGAGAAGATATTGAGAGATCATTGAGAGATTAACTGCAATTCAGAGTGGTCTTCTTGAGAAGCAAAAAGAAATGAGGAGAGTTCCCAAGAAAAACTAGCACTGGAAAGAGTGGGGGACGGGGGGATAAGAAAGCATGGATTGAATTCTAGACAAAAAATTGTTTGTAATTCTACATTGGCTACACATAAACTTTAGCTTACTTGCAAGTCCTTGCTACTTCTACCATGTCTGTGTATAAAATAAATTGAGTGGGGCGGTGGTGGCGCACACCTTTAATCCCAGCACTCGGGAGGCAGAGGCAGGCAGATCTTTGTGAATTCGAGGCCAGCCTGGTCTACCAAGCGAGATCTAAGGAAGGCGCAAAGCTACACAGAGAAACCCTGTCTCGGAAAAAATAAATAAATAAATAAATAAATAAATAAATAAATAAATTGAATGTTTAATCATAAGTAAAAAGCAAACGATAATGTATGGCATGGGATAAAAGGAGATTTATCTTTGGGAGCACAATAACAAAGCTTTCTTCTGGGTTTTTTTTTTTAAAAACTGGTTTAATTTGGTGTTAACTTGTCATTTCCCTGTTGCAGAGAACAATCTGAGGGACTATTGTGTGGTGTGCTGGTGGGACTTTGCTGCCATCCACCGGTTGTATGTGTAATTACATGTTATTTTCTCAAGTCTGAACTGTTCATTTCAATGGAATTCTCTTTTCTCTCCTTCCCACACCCTTTAGTTAAAGCAAAGCGAAGCAAATGCGGACACCAAAGAAAAACTCCCTTTACGCTTGAGAATCTTTGAAAAATTCCCAAACAGACCGCAAATGGTGAAAATCTCAAAACTTCCTTCAGATTTTACAGTTCCTAAGATCAGGTATTGAATTGTTTCTTTGATTATGTATTTCGACTACATGGCTTAACTTCGGAAGCCTACCTCAGTCCTTCTTTCAGACTGGCATGTGGGTGGGTTTGGGATCGTGTTTGAATGCTCTCCTCCCTGCCTTTGTCATACAAAGCCTGAGTCTTGTGAGCAATCTCTTAAGAGGAGAGGCAGGTGAGGCACCAGCTTCTGTCCCGGCCTCCCTCTAGGTACTCCTCAGTGATTACACCTCCCAGGTACAGACAGGATGAACATTGCTCAGAGTGTGTAAGAGGGTGGACTGGATCCAAGCACTGTGTCTTCATCTGGCACTCAATGCTGAGAGGTGTCTGTGTGACAGCAGCCTTTGTGTGTATGGCAGTCCGGTCACAGTGTAATCTGCCTCCTACTGGTTAAAAGAAGCATAGCATTTATACCCAACTGATTCAGTCTGTATCAGCTTCGCCTTCCTAATAAACAAATGCATACAGAAGGTGCTTTGAAGAGCCTGTTTTTCATAATTAAATGCTAGTCTTCCGATGGGTAGCTCCAAAACAATCAGAATCATATCAAATTTTCTATTTATTTGTCTTGGTGAGGGATTATGGAAGTATGAAATTATGCCAAACACTTTAAATGCAAATTTAAAAAAGACCATCCAGCCGGGCGGTGGTGGTGCACACCTTTAATCCCAGCACTCGGGAGTCAGAGCCAGGCGGATCTTTGTGAGTTCAAAGCCAGCCTGGTCTACAGATCGAGATCCAGGAATGGCTCAAAACTACACAGAGAAACCCTGTCACGAAAAAAAAAAAAAAAAAAGACCATCTTGTCACTTTTAATGACTGACATATGTTCTGAGCAATGACTCTTTAGACGTTTTCACCATTCTGTCAACATCAGAAGATATATTGATGCAAATTATGGTGGTTATTACACCATTAGGTGATACAATGCAATCTTATGGTACTACCATTTGCATCCAGCCTATTGGTGACCAAGTGTCTCTATGTAGTATGTGACATATTTGTGTTTCTAATCTTTTTTTAAAGTTAATTGACTTTGCTTACTTGCATTAATGTTATTTAAATTTTTCACCAAGTTTTGGAGATCAGATGAAGTCTTTTCCTTTTGAGTCTTTAAATGTAAAATTATCTCTCAAGGACTTTATAATGAATAGAAGTTTGGAAAGATGAATTAATTCTTTCAAGTCTTAGGAGAAAAATAAAGTATCTCATTTCCATACTAGGTTCAAATCTCACCATCAATTATTGGATACCCTTGCTTTTAAGCTATTTCAGGGACATTGTGCTTTTAAGCAGGAGTTTTCAAGGATTCAGGAAGCTTTCTCTAAGTTAAATATTTTGATAATTAAATCTAACCATTTCCCTTGGTATGACACATCTTGTTTTTTGTGATCTTCTGCACTGCTTCCTGGTCTCTGTGAAATGCCACCTCTGGCTCCATTTCCTGAATAATGCCTGATGTGTGTACCTCATTCACAAAGGGAAAGCTTCATGAAGCAGTTCATTGACCGCCAGCAACAGGATACCTGCTGTCTCTTCAGAATCCTCCCCACCACCTCTTCCTCATCATCTGATAATCCCAAGCGGCCCACAGCTGAAGACAACAAATACATTGATCAAAAAGTAAGAATTACTGTCTCTGTTACCAAACTTCTGTAAAATGTGCATTAAAGAAAAACATGGAACAAATATTTAGGGTGCTGGTTCCTAGGTTTCAAGAAAAGAAAGAAGAAAATGGTTTTATTTGCAAATAATATAAAGATATTTGTGTATATGTGTATATACATATATATTGTTTGTGCTGCAATATGTACTCCTACTATATTTTTTTAAATGGAATGCCAGCTTTCTCTAGTGCTCAGGCTCTCCTGTTCATCTTCTCCCTCACAGAGCTGAATGTATCGTGTCCCTTGCTTAGTCATCTTGCCCTAGCCTAGGTTATGACATTGACTATTGCCTTTACATGGCATATCTTCCTTTTAAAGAATTTTCACTCATTTATTCTCTTTTCATCATCTGCAGATCTCATTTCTCATTCTTATAGAAGCCAGGATTGTGGAGAACACTCGGATGCCAATATCTTCTTTTTCATTTATTTTTGTCAGAAAATAATTAGGTTTGTGTCAGGCTGGTTGGATTTAATTATCTCTAGAGAAGCCTTGAGATATTATCCACATTCTTGGCATTCAGAAACTTTACCAATAGGTACCTTCTCTGTCTTTTCTCACCACAATTGCCCAAACAGGGAAGGGGGCTGTCTGCAGAACAGGACAATTGCACAGGGATATGTCAACCTATGACTTGCTTAAGGAAGACATATACATTTTAGGACTGCCTTCTTGCCTCTCAATTATTGTCCCTGCTTTTGTCCTATGAAGTAATCTTTTCCTCCCCACCCCAGTTTGGTCTTCCTGGTCACAAATTTGACTTCAGATAACATTCGTGGCATTCACTTATGTAGTGAAAAATCATGCCATGCCTCTGGTACTTTAAACTTTTAGTTTGGTCATGATTTTGTTCATTGTGGTGTCTTTCCTTCCCAGTCACTACCATAAACAGGTTAAGAGCCCAAGTGGGCAAAGACCTATGGGGAGATGACAACATGGCCCAGGCCAATCTGAAGTCTCATTTTGCATACTAGAAAGCAAATTGGCATTGTCTTTGAGTATTAGATTTGTCTCATTATATTTTCAAACTCGGCTGTAAACCAGAGGTGAAATGGCCTTCTGTACACCCTGACTGCTGTGGTCGTGACCACCTGCTGCCAGGAGAAAGACCACAAAGATGATGTCCCCAAAGTGCTCAGTGTAGTAAAACCAGGACACATTTTCTAATCATTAGGAACAATGTCCCACAGAAAACTGCAAATCAGCAACTTCCTTAAAAGAGAACATGAATTTCTCACAATTCCTGGATAAACTATTTATCACTTGATGAGGAAAGAAGTAAGAAAATGCGTGGTAGGTGTGGACTGGGTGGGAGAAAGGCTGGCAGAGGTGAACCTCGGTGCACCCAAGCCCTTCTACCATCTATGACTTTAGATTAATAGGGCTGAAAGTGACATTTCATTTTCTTCATAGCCTTTTTTCAAGTGTGGCTTCTTTCTAGCTTAGCAGAAAGACATTGAACCCCAGGTGCCATTCATGTTGTTTAGCTTGAAGAAGCTGCAAGACTTTGAAGGTGGTAGCTAGTCCCCAACCTATGGAGCTGATTGAAACCCATCCTGTCTGTTAAACAGAGACCATCATAGATGTGTTTCTCTTCATTTCATATCTGCTTGGTGGACTTTATGCCACTGAACTGTAGTTGGAAGAGTGTTATTCTTCTCTCATGGCATTTATTCTCACCTGGGCAAAAGCTCAGATTGGGAAGTAGAATGCACATCTGCCTCCAGGTCTCATCAGCTGATCCTAGGAGAGAGAGCTACCTATATTGCCATGTGTACTAGTTTGTTTTCTGTTGCTGTGGTAAACACCATTACCAAAAACAATATGGGGAATAAGGGACTTATTTCATCTTATACCCACTATAAGTGGCTATAATCCACTATGGAGAGAAGTCAGGCAGGAACTTGAGGCAGGAGCTTGAAGCAGAAACCAGGGAAGAACACTGCTTACTGGCTTGCTCCCTCTGGGTAGCTTTCTTATACTGTCCAGGCCCACCTGCCCAAGGGTGGCACTGCCCATGGTGGGCTGGACACTTCTACATCAATTAGTAATCAGTAAAATAACTCACAGACATGCTCACAGGCCAATTTGATGGGAGCAACTCCTCAACTAAAGTTCCTTCTTCCCAGGTGTGTCTAGGTTTGTGTCAAGCTGACAAAACATATCCGGATACCATGCAACCAGCATTCAGCTTTTGGCTCTGTTTCAATGATAGAAAGTTAGACTTCTTCCTTTCTAAATCTGCTGTTTGCAGTATCAGCTTCCACCTTTTTCTAGAGCTGTTTGTAAACACTTAGAACTTCTCATCTCTGTTTGAGAGTCTTTGGCCAGGGCAATATGAGACATAGAAACTCCCATGTGGGTGAGTCTCCATGGTGATGACTTCCAGGAAGCAGAAAGCAGTCTAGTGTTGATATTTTAATCATGCAAGTGTCTACTCATATGTTTCTCCACATTATTGAGATGAAAGTCTAGGGCTTATTATGCAGAGTGCTTCTTAATAACACAAGATGGGAACTTGACTTCCTAGCAACCCAGTGATAGATCCAGTTCACTCAGACTGCAACAATGAACCCCTCAATCCAAATCCTTGATCACTATTCTGCAATCTGTGTCACCTTGATGTGTCTGCCATGCTCAGGTAGCATGCTACTTCCTGGGTCAGAATCTGCCCATGATCTAGAAACATAAGTGAGCCTTGCAGCCCCAGAAGCTATAACTCAAGTACAGAATGAGAGTAAAAATGATAAACATTAATTTTTAGGTATTGTTTATCCTTTCCATTTCCATAAGTCTTCAGCATTCATTCAATAATTCTACAAAAATGTGTGGAGTACCTGCTATTTGCTTATCTGCCATTCCTCTAGATGTGGGAATTCAAAAGAAAGCAAGATGTGAACTTTAGAAGCTGGCAACACTGTGAAGAAACACAAACAAAGAGGTTGAAGTAGAAGCTACTGTGGGAACTAGCAAACCGGCTCAGTTATTTAGAACACTTGTTTCTCTTTCAGAGGACTCCAGTTCAGTTCCCAGTACCTACACAGTGGCTCAAACTATCTGGAATTCCAGATCCAATGTCTTCTTTAGACCGTTGTGGACACTAGCCATGCACTAGACGGAATCTCCTGAGTCCTCCTTCCAGCACAGTTGAAAAGCATAGAATGGGGCTTCTGGCAAATAGGGCCCTACAGAAAGCTGCCCCCACTGTCTACCCTGTATCTTAGATTCTCATAGAATGAATTAAAGTCTTCTTAAAGATTTCCTCTTCACAAAACCTTGTTGATTGCCATGCAGCATTTTGGCAATTTTCTGTTTGATTATAGACTGTCATATGATTTGTTCTAGTAACTCTGTATGTAGCTAGTTACTCAACCTGATCTATAATTTTCAGAGTGAGTATTTATGAACTCAAAAAATAAATAAATAAAGGCAGAGGAGGTGGGGAGCAAGCTGCTTTGGTCTTTCGGGATGTTGATCTTTTGAAATAATTCTCTCAAATAATAGCTTGGCAGCTCTATAAAAAAAAAAAAAAAAAAAAACCTATTTACAGATGTATCTCCAGGAGCGGGGGGGAGAGATTACAGGATGCTGACCCATGCTAACCCATAATCATGTGTTGTATCTCAAAGATACCAGGCAGAGTGGTCAAGGAGGGACTGCAGGACTGGTATTCACAACACCAAATACAAAAACACATGCAGGTGTCTTATAGCTTCTGCCTCTATAGGTAACTAACCCATAAAACACTTAGTCATAATAATGAAAAGGAAACAAAAGAATGTACAATATAAAAAGCAAAGCATTGTTTCTCATTTTTATTCATCTTTGTAAGTTGTTGGCTTCAGAGTAAGAGGTGGCTGCTGTGTTTGGGTACACGCTCTTTTATTCAGTAGTTCTGTTTTGAGGATCATTATACTCCGAGTGTTCTGGAGGTAGTGTGAAAGTGATTTCCTGTCCTCAACTAGTAAGAAAGGAAATTTCTAAGCAATATTCTTTCAAAATGTATTTTTTACTTGGGGATTATATGCAATATATTTATGTTTCTTGGGTATATGTCCATGGAGGGGCAAAACGGAGCTATAGGCAATTGTTCCCTATTTGAAGAGTTAGATTTCCTCAGAAATATGGCCCATGCTCCAGTAGGTCACCCATGCTCCAGTGGGTAGCCCTATACCATATACATATGGACAACACTACTTGAACTAAGTACCTTATATATGTTTTAAGAAAGAAAACAGGGCCGGGCCGTGGTGGTGCAAGCCTTTAATTCCAGCACTCAGGAGGCAGAGGCAGGTGAATTTCTGTGAGTTCAAGGCCAACTTGGGCTGCAGCGTGAGTTCCAGGAAAGGAGCAAAGCTACACAGAGAAACCTTGTCTTGAAAAACCAAAAAAAGAAAGAAGGAAAAGAAGGAAGGAAGAAAGAAAGAAAGGAGGGAGGGAGGGAGGGAGAGAAGGAAGGAAGGAAGGAAGGAAGGAAGGAAGGAAGGAAGGAAGGAAGGAAGAAAACAGAAAATCATACAAAACTGAGAGAGAGACAGGGGGACCCAGAAGAGATAGAGCAGGGAGTGAAAGTCACTCATCTGTCTGTCAGTCTTTGTCTGTTTATATGCAATATAAATGTAAAGTCATTTTGTCCTTATATCTGTAGTTCAAAACTCCCTAACATATATTTGTTTATTGTTTTGTTTTTATTTTTTGTGTATGGGTGTTTGCCTGCATGCATGTCTGTGGTCCACATGCATACAGTGCTCATGGAGGTAAGAAGAGGGAGTTGGATCCCTGGGACTAGAGTCACAGATAGTTGTGAGCTGCCATGAGGGTGCAGGGAATAGAACCTGGGTCTTCTGGAAGAGCAGCCAGTGTCTAAACTGCTATGCCATCTCTCCAGCCCCCAGCATATATTTATGGCTTACCAGTTAACACAATGCATTAAACATTTCCACTTGTTTTCAATGGAGCAAGGTGCCTCATGCTCTGCATTGCAAATCACTGCTATATAGTTGTAGCTAAGGTGGTAGGTGTTTATTCGTCTGAATCTGTGGTGACCCTCAGCCATTGCTTGAGTGATTAAAGCACTGTCAGGAAATTCAAGTAAACTAACTTTCCAGTCATTTAGTTCCCAGCTCTGTAAGATATGCACATGTCCATCGATATGACTCACTTCCAGATAAACAGTCCTTCATAACACTTACTTCATTTAAGGGTAATTACATAAGAAAAACATAAACCAGAGAAGGCTTAAAGATTAAAGGTAATCTTTTAGTATAATGTTAATTCATTCTCAAAATGCAGTCCAGACAGCAGCTATACACATTGAAAATACATAGAGATAAAATCTACCATCTTCATCTTTTGTAGCTTACCTGAAACTCACAGAAAATAGAGTTTCACACCAAATAAGAATCAACTTACATGGGACTTCCTAGAGCCCCATTCTCTCTCTCTCTCTCTCTCTCTCTCTCTCTCTCTCTCTCTCTCTCTCTCTCTGTGTGTGTGTGTGTGTGTGTGTGTGTATGTGTGTGTGTGTGTGTGTGTGTGTGTTGTAAATATTTTAATTTTATGCTTGGTTGCTGTGGATATCGCTCTGTGTAAATAAAATTCTGATTGGCCAATGGCCAGGCAGGAAGTATAGGCAGAACAAGAGAGAAGAAAATTCTGGGAGGTGGAAGGCTGAGGTGGAGAGATACAGCCAGCCACTGCCAGGACAAGGAAGATGTATGCCACGAGCCACATGGCAACTTACAGATTAATAGAAATGGGTTAATTTAAGATAAAAGAAACAGATAACAAGAAGCCTGCCACGGCCATACAGTTTGTAAACAATGTAAATTTCTATGTGTTTACTTGGTTGGTTCTGAACGTCTATGGGCCTGGCAGATGAGAGAGATTTGTCCTGACTGTGGGCCAGGCAAGAAAACTCTAACTACACTTGAAGGTTTCAGAATATATAATATGGAAATAACTAAGATCAAATCTCTCCTTTTTTAATCTATTCTTCTGTCATACATTACATTCCAAACACAGTTTCCTTTCCCTGAATGTCTTCCGGTTCCCTTCTACCTCCCCTCTCCCCCAGATTCACTCCCCTCCCAAAGATATCAACCCAACACAGCATAACAAGCTACAGTAAGACTAGGGACATGCTCTCATATCAAGGCTGGTGATGACCACTTGGTGATCCAGTAAGAGGAAAATGGTCTCAAGAGCAGGTGAAAGAGTCTGAGATACTCCCCACTCCCATTGTTAGTAGTCTCATAAGAACACCAAGCTACACAACCATAACATATATGCAGAAGATCTAGGGTAGTCCCATGCAGGATCCTCTTAACCCATCACCTAAAGTTCCCTTTCCACATTCTAAGACACATTTCAAAGCTTCATAATGTGACATTATAATGGAATTCACCTTTATATACATTGTAACATGACTATTTTAGTCTTACTGCCACCTACATTAGTCACCTTTCAGAATTCTTTCTTTCCAAGCATAATGTCAGCTCCATAAAAAGTTTACTTTAGAGAAACCTCTTGCTGTACACATGATCTGTCACACTTACTCCAATATTAATTTGCAGCTCATGGGTGCATGATAAATTCAAATCCAGTCAAATGAGGCACCACCTTCCACCTATGTAATTTTAAGTAATTGCTTATTTCCAATTACTATGTTTTATGTGGGAGCCATTCAATAGAATGCCTCATTACAATAATTGCACTATGCCTTCCCTGCAGAAATGATGCTCATCAAGCCCTATTCATTGGACCATGGTTTTGTTTCATGGTCAGATGTTCATGCACCCACTTTCTGTTTCTTACTGCTCTGTTAATACCTTCAAAATGAAAGAAAAAATAAGGCCATCCAAACTTTCCATATTAGAAACAAATTTATTACTAACACATCAAATAAAAAGAAGAGAGAAAAAATTTCAGTCACAAAGTGCAGTTGTTATTGTTTGTTTGTTTGTTTATTTGTTTGTTTCTTTTTGGGGGCCTACCACCCAGCTTTCAAATAACCACCAGTTCTCTGGTTTCTAGCTAGCTTTTCTAACTTAAATTATCCTGCTTCTCTTTAACTATGTTTTGCCTCTGGGCTTTTTACCTCTCTTTATTCTGTATATCTTTCTTTCCTTCTTACTCCATGTCTGGCTGAGTGGCGAGGTGGCTGGCCCCTGGCGTCCTCCTCTCTTTCTCCTTTTCTCACTCCTCCCTGCCCACTCTTCTCTCCAGCCTAGATTTCTCCTCCTACTTATTCTCTCTGCCCACAAGCCCTGCTTATTTCTCTTTCCTGCCTAGCTATTGACCACTCAGCTCTGTATTAGACCAATCAAGTGTTTTAGATAGGCAAAGTAACACAGATTTACAGAGTTAAACACATGTTTGCATCATTAAACAAATATTCCATAGCATAAATAGATGTAACACTTGTTAAACTAACAGTCCAAAACAACAAAATTGGTGTTTGTGATGTTTCCTTCTCATGTTGGTCCCTTCATTCTGCAGTCAATCAGCCCAAGAGTGAAGTGACCTTGGGGCCTCTTCATTACAACAGGGGAACCCAACATTCCCTGATATGTCAGTAGCTGTTCTCAAGTGACTTAATTACTTGAATTAATCTTCTGTTTAATGAAAGCCATGGTGGAGCTTTGATTTTGAGGGACCAGAAAGTATAAAATGTACGTGCTATGATCATGGTGGTTCTAATGAGTTAGAAAGTCATCCTTTTTAGTTAGAAAAGATCCTTTTCAGTGTTTCAGGGTTCTTATTCTGATCATTCATGATGCACATGTAGAAAAGCACAAATATTGGCTCTTATATGTTCATAGTAAGATTTAAGACAAGTAAAAATTTGTCATGGGTGTGCTAGCCTCATCTTTTACAAAAAGCAAGCAGACATATTGTTCTTTTCTTAGCAGAGTTTAGGAAGCTCAAATTATTTTCTAAGGACATTGACAAAAAGATGTCATAATGCACTGAGAAGATCTGAACCCCCCATCTGTGCCATCCAGAGTTCTAATGACAATTGTATATTGTGCATTGTTCAAGATAGCAAACAACCTAATTTTTATTATTCTTAAATTTCTCATTTAAAAAGAAAATAGTAATTCTTACCCATGAGGATTAATTTGCAAATAAAGCTTAAAATATGCATGAAATAGCTCAGCGCAGATCAAGGCACAAAAAAACAATAATGATACAGAGATTTTTGAAATGTATATAGAATAGGCATTGATATTCTTCATTTAATGACTAGAGAACAACATTCTTTTTGTTTGTTTTGTTGTTGTTTTTACATCACAACCAAAGTTTCCCCTCCTTCCCCTCTTCTCAGTCTTCTCCACTTCCCCTCAATGTCTTCCCTCCCCGCCCCATCCATTCCTCCACTGTTTCTCTTCAGATACAGGTGGTTATCCTATGGATATCAACTAGCCATGGTAAATCAAGTTGCAGTAAGACTAGGCACCACCTCTTCAATTAAGGGAGAATAACATTCTTATTCACAAAATGGATGATTAATACAACTTGAATATTTAGTTTCTCATAAATTCTAAATACATGCCAAATAAATATCTCACAGAAGACATGATTTAACCAAAATACAGTGAAATTAATAATCCAGTCACACAAGCAGAAACCAGACAAGGGGAAGTGAACACAGAGTCCCACCCCTAACCAGAGTTACATGTGCTGGCAAAGGGCAAGTCAGTTTTCTTCAATGGTGTATCACTGGGTGTATCAACCACATTCCAGAGCCCTGTGCTTCAGAGTAGTTGGCCTTGGCCAACACAATGTGTGTGGGGGGGATATTTTTTGTCTTATTGGATTTTTGTTTGTTCATTTGTGCCTTCATTTTATTTATTTATTTATTTATTTTTGAGAGAGAAAGAACATGAGTAGTGTAATTAGGTAGGTGGGGGGTAAGATCAGAGAGGAATTGGGGTAGAAAAAAGAATATGATCAAAATCTATTGTATGAAAAAAACAGTGACAAAAATATCAATTCCATAAAGAAAAACACCATGTATTTTGATGTTGAAAACTCACTTCAAATAACAATGGAAATAGAATCCATAAGTGGAAATATATGGGCATAATATATATATCAAGTTTGTGGTAGACAGCTAACGGATCTTTTGACATTTTATTTGAAGAAAAATTTCCATTCATGTGAGCTTTTAAGATTATGAGCATAAAATTATTTTTAAGTCTGTGAGGTTTATAATAAGGCTCAGTCTTCATTCTTGTATCTCAATGACTTTGTTTTCTTTTCTTGCTAAATCTGGTTTGATGCTTATTACAAAAGTATCATCTTCATCTCTCTTATCTATGATTTAGGAATTTATTAATAGCTATTCTTGAGGAAGTTTTGTATTACCAGAATTTTACAAAAGAAAACTATATATGGGTACATATCTAGTAATGGAATAAATACTTAAATTAACCTTGTAAACATTCATCTCAAGAATTTACTTTGAAAATATATCATCAAGAAAACACAAAGGTAGCAAAAAGTAATAATAAAAATTCAAGTGGACATTAATCAAATTAGTAAGAAAGGAGCAATAAATACTAAGTAAAAGAACAGTGAGAGTGATAAGTCTATATTATAATCCAACATGAAGAAAGTAAGAAATCTTCTGGAAGATAACAAAAGTACCTAGTATCTGAATCTTTGTGAAGTGTCATATGAACAAAGCAGGATACCTAGACTGAGGGAGCTTAGCAGTTCAGATAACTCACTGCTTTTCATTGAGGGAGGACCTCAATTTGGTTCCCAGCAAATCTGGTGCCACACAACCACATGTAACTCCAGCTCTAGGGGATTGGAATTCTCTTCTGGCCTTCACAGGTACCTGCACACATATTACAGACAAACACACATGTACAGAAAATAAAAATAAAACTTTCAAGCAATATCTCCTAACACAACACTAAAAAAAAAATGAAAACTAGGTAATCCATAGACCCCAAATAAAAGTAAGGAAAACCAGGGATGGTGGTATACATCTGTAGTCCAAGCACTCAAGAAGATCAGCAGGTGTCCAAGGTCATCTGCAGCTCCATAGCTAGGTGGAGGCCAGCCTGGGATACAGGAGACCATGTCTCAAAACAGAAACAAATGAAAGTGAGTGGAGACAAACCAACAGCTCCATGACTCCCATGTTATTGACATCTTTTAGAACCCAAACCAAGGTCATCCACACACCATCAGTGTTCATGGAAAAAGGAACATACCTTCCAGTGATCTCTGAAAAGAAACATGGAACCAAATGAAAATGGAACAATCCAGAGCAGGAGTGATGAGGAAAACAGCAGATTCAGGTAAACTTTGAGAAGTACAAAAAGGACAGATGGAGAGTGGAGTACAGAGCCAGGAAGTCCTAGGAAGAAAGAGTCCATGTTTGATCACTGCATTAAAACAACAGCAGGAGAAATGGAAGCTCTGCAGTTGAGAGAGAAACACTGAACTGTCTGGTGAACCCAGTGATGCATAAGAATGAACAAGAGCTAATCATCAAAATCAAAGACCCTGCAAGTCATAAGAAAAAAATAATGAGCAAAAAGCATGCCATAAAGCCATATCCATAAAACTGTGTACCTGGGGCACTGGATTGCAAACTGAGTTAAAAGATCTGAAAACAACATGAAGATAAACTAGCAGCACAGATAAGTTTTCAGAGAAGTCAGAAGTGAGTCTGTCACGCCCACCTGGCTTTTATGTGGGTGTCTGCCTTCATGCCTACACAGCAAGCAGTTTACCTACTGAGCCATCTCCCCAGCATCCCCCTGGGAAAACCTTAAAAAGAAATAAAAATAAGGTCCATACTGTTGCTCTAGGCATTTCTAGTGGAGAATACCATGGCAAGATACTAGAACAAGTGACAGATATTCTAAAACAGAACATTTGAAACAAATATGGAAAACATACGTCATGTCTCTGGAAATATTGCCCAAGAAGGACCAGAAATAAAATCTATACCACATATGTTATAAGACTTTAAACTTTAGAAGTGTTTTTGTATTTGTATCCCCAAGCAGCAAGTGACTTTTAAATGAATGAACATCAGATCATCCTCAGATGTTTTAGCAATAATCCTTTAGATCAAAAGAAACTAGAGCAACACACAGGAAAGACCATGAAAAACAGACTTTTTTACACCCAGGAGAACTGGATTTCTTGATTAAAGAGATAGAAAAGCTGTTTTAAAGATGTCATTGCACACACAAAGCACTATGTAATAGTGTTCCCATGTGCTCTTCCCAAAGAAACTCCTGAAAACCATACCTCTGATAGACATGTCACCAGCAAAAGTGACTCAGACACTAAAGGAAGCACCAAGTGGCAGTGGGAGGCACTGAAATGGAAGCTGAGACAATGTGAAGGTGGTACTAAAGAAGTAATACACCACAGCCCTGTGCTTTGATGATATTGGACAACAGGAAGAAGAATGCAGGCAGTGCTCTTTCAATGTCTGCTAGTCATCCTGGTTGTGGGTCTGTGAATCTATCACTGTTCTAAGATTATCTGTGAACTGTGAAATAAAATTAATGCATAATTATGAGATAGTCAGATCTGTCATTCCTTGTATGGAATATCAAGTCTTGGAGTCAAGAGAAAATAAATATAGATGTAATACATAAAAAGTAAGTAAAATTTTCTGAATCTAAATTGAAACTATCAGAGGCAGTGCAGGTGATGTCCCAGAATAGTGACCATCTTGGTAGGAATGAACAATGCTGAAATCTATATTGTGTGCCCGAAAAAAAAAAATTCTCATCAAATACATCAGGCTGCTTGAAGGAAGTATTGCTGGTTTTGAATAGGAAGCATGCATAACTGTGGAGCATCTTGTCATTCCGGACAGAGAAGCAACTGTACCAACAGCTGCGAGCATCGTGGCAAGAGAACTGATGGGCCAAAGGCAGTTGACCAGTCAACCTGTGATGAGAAAAGCACGTAGATTTGGGTGGGTCGGGAGGGAGAGGGAGATCTGGAAGGAGCTGGAGGAGGGCAAAGTATGTGATTAAAATATATTATATTAAATTATCAAGGAATAGTTAACATTAAAAACAAATTATAATGGACTAAAACCCATCAAATGTCTTAACCTTGAATTCATAGTGATACTTTAAATAATTAGTCACTTTTAAATATAAAATTTTATATAATTTATATAACTATATAAAATCTATTAAATATTGGTATATTATATATTAATCTATTAAAAACTAGTATGAAAATATTAAGAATCATGAACTTACCTTGAATGTTTTCCCTGTGGACTATACTGGTAGATAGAAACTAATACAGGAGGAACAGCTTCCTATTAAAGAATCATTTTAGTGAAATGCAAAGAAATGGCAATTTTGCAAGTGGAATGGATGAGTCTATACAAAGAACATTAATGCTATTGATAGCATAAAAAGACACAAGGCGGTATGTGTTTTCTGGTGACAGAGCATGACACCAAAGGTGGCCCTGCCAGAGAGATCAAACTGGAGCATAACTGTTGAGATGTGTGGATCAACCACTGATTCACAGGAAACAGAGAAGGCTGAAAACCCTGTGAGCCATCCTGCCCTTTGCCCTCAGCAGAGCTCATACTACCAGAAACTGCAGGAGAAATGCCACCATTCTTTGACTAAAAGGCTTTTCTAAAAATAATCAAGTACCACCCATCCATTGCTGTGTTGTTCCAATCCAAATTCTAGTAACTGTGAAGAAATTGAGATGAAATTCATGACTTTTGAGTTCTGTGCTAAAGTGTACAATTTAAGGAATATCAGTCAGTGTGTGTGTGTGTGTGTGTGTGTGTGTGTGTATGTGTGTGTGTGTGTGTGTATTACTGGGGCTGAACCTAAGATCTCACACAGGTTACAAGAGTCTTCCTGCCTCAAAATGTGAACATAACTTTGAAATCAAAAATTTAAGATGCTATAAAAAAAATCTACATTTCACTTTAACACTTAAATGGAAATTTAGTGTATCTGTTTTTGTTCACTAATTCAGTCAAGGAATTGCCATTTGGTGATTTGAATGCATTAGGTTTGTAAATAAAACTGTAAAACATCAAAATCTTTTCAACTAATCATTTGTCTCCAGTGAAAGCATTATCTAATGGGTCCTTTCCCCTTCTTATTTTCTACATATCTGATTCACTTAGATTCAGCATGAGCTTTTACTGACTCCTTTCATTTCTGCAATTTCCAATTTATGGTCTGAAATTACATATTTTGAAATGGTTTGTGTAGTGCTTATTTCAGGTGACTAGCAGTATCTTTTGAGGCCAGAAGAGGGCACTGGAAAGCAGTATAGTCTGAGTTCTTTGTGAGGCACGCAAAGAATGTCTGTAATAAATGCGGAAAAAAAAGTTTTACTACCACAGTCAAGGACCAAAGTAAGAATGATTGATATCTACAGACCTTTTTTATACTATGAAAAAAATAGTTTAAATATATATAGAAAGATATCTAGCATATCAAATACACATCTTTCAGAACGCAATAAAGCTTAACCTGAAGGTTTTGTATTAAAACAGAAAACATACTACTTCCACTGTGAATTGCAATACCATTCTCAAAGACAACCTTGAACACATGACCACTGCATTTGCTTTAATTGATTCAAGTTTATTGTACTAGATAGTATTCCAAATAGCATTTTATGCAGACTATGTGCTTGATATCAGCTGCTCCATCCCAGGGCAGTTGACAAGTGACTGAATTCCAGTTGCTGCCTTGTGCAAAGGACGATTAAGGCAGATTGTTGGTTTTGAGCATTGTAGTATTTGCTATCCTGGCCCACAGTGTGCCACTGTTGGCCCTCCTGTACGCTGGGCCTGACTTCTGACTCCTGACTCTATGTTTCTAGTAGTCAGAACAGAAGCCCTCCCCTGATAGGAACTTCAGCTATGGCTACTGAGCAGTGCTCCCTTGAGATGTGCTAAAAGCCCAAAGAGATTGTAAAGTGATCACAATTGAAAGCTTGGGAACCTGAATTCAGATCCTTATTACCCACACAAAAAACTGCTGGGTGTGACAGCAAGAATCTATAAGCCCAGTGCTGGGAAACAGAAATAGGAGGATCCCTGGGTCTCATTGGCCATCGCTCTAGCCAATCACTGAGTTCCCGGTTCATATTGACTCTGACCTCCACATGAACACACACACACACACACACACACACACACACACACACACACACACAAGAAATGATGAGTTTGTGACTGTGTCCTTTCCCAGGCCTGGCCATTTAGATATCTTGGTTCACATTACAGTGAACCAAGCTTGTTATAGACTGGTTTATAAATGGGAGCTTTTGTGTCCTAGCCTGACCTGCCTTACTAAACTATTCAGTTCCAGAATTCAAGAACCTGGCTCTTATCTACTTTTTGTTATTAGTGGTTACCAATGTTGTACCAAGGGGTTAGAAAAGATAATCTACTGGTGGCAGACAGTGGCTCACTCTCCCATCATTGGCTCCTAATGCTGACTGCTAAAAGTGTCTCACTCTTGGTTCTTAGGAATCTAGCTGGGATGCTACATACTCCCTTCTCTCTTTCTCTCTTCATCTCTCCCCCTCCTCTCGCTCCTTCTTTGGGCCACTTTAGTCACCTATAAAGTGGTTCACTAATCTAACATGCAACTAATGCCTTCCAGGATGTTTTTCTTAATCCTCTTCTCTGGGATGACTTTTATCATCATCGCCTGCAGGCAAATTTTGACCTTTCCTTCCTGTCATCTTTTACTGTCCCTGAAGATAAAACACCTCGTGAACTCAGGTTCAGATTAGTATTGGATCACAGGCCAGGAACTTGCAGTAGTATATGGTGGATTAGAAAACATTTCTCTAAACAATGATAAATACAGATTCCCAGTGTTAATTTCAACATCATATTCTTTAGAAACTGGAGCACTTACTTATTCAGATGATTGACAGTGTCATGGCCAGCAATTTACACATCACACACCATATCATAGCTGTGACATGCAGCCTCATGGTTAGAATCTCTGCACAGATAAAACATAACACCAGTGTAGTATGAATCTTAAAGAGTTCTTATTAATGAAACTCAAACCTGAGGCCAGTTATTGGGGTGATTGCTGGAAGATCAGAGACACAGAACAAGCCACAGTTTCCTCACCTCGCCAGTCCCTCAGCTGGTTTTGTTTCGTCAGACTGGAAGCTTCTGAGTCCTTCTTCCAATGGCTCTCAGCTGGACTGTGCTGCTCCAAAGCCCGAATACTTCTCCAGCCAAATGCTTAACTAACTAAATGCTTAACCCTTAGTTCCTGGCCCTCACGCCTTATATACCTTTCTCTTTCTGTCCCCACTCCCTGGGGTTAAAGGTTGGGTTTCTGGGATTAAAGGCGTGGGTCACCATGCTTAGCTGTTTCTAAAGTGGCCCTGAACACACAGAGATCCACCTGGCTCTGCCTCCCAAGTGCTGGGATTAAAGGCGTGTGCTACCACCGCCCAACTTCTGTTAGGGCTTATTCTTCCTATTTTCTACCCCACCATTTTTGGCTTTGTTCTAGTGGCTGTCTGTTCTCTGACCCCAGATATGTTTATTTCGGGGAACACACAATATTTCAGGGAACACAATACCCACCACACACCAGGAAAGGGCCTTAATCATTATGTTAAGTGAAATAAGCCAGACTCAGAAAACAAATGCCCATTTTGTTATATGTGCATCCTAGGTTTAAAATTGTATATGTATGTGGGGGATCATAAGATGGGAAGAAGAGATAATAAGAGAAATGTAACATGTGACATAAAGGCCAAACAGAGAAAGAGAACTAGTGTTTCATGGGTTGTGAATATATCATTCTTTTCCACCCAAAACTAAAGTGGTTCTTACACTTTTCAGCTCCGCAAGTCTGTTTTCAGCATCAGGGCGAGGAACCTTCTGGAAAAGGAGACTGCAGTCACAAAAATCTTAAGGTAATACCAATAACCTTGAGGTATACTTTAATCTAAGTGGGATTACATTAAGAAGAAAACAGAACTTTTTCTCAATGAATTCATTTTCTGGACAGTAATATTTACTTTCTGCTCAATTGAAGGATTACACATCTTCATGCTTACAGATAATGCCAAAGACATAAGTAATGTTTGTCTAGAAAAAGTAGCATTTTATTATCATAATATGCCATGTTTATTATTTAATGTATTTAAATAAACTATACCTAGAAGCATTTACCCAAAAAAAAGGTGAAAAGAAATTTTCATTATTCTTGACCATCTACATCTTTTGTGGTATCTAAAGGAAAATAACCTGAAGGAAACATAGCAAAAGAGGAAGTCTAATGACTTATTCATCTATGACTAAAGATCTGTTAATATTTGAAAGTCAGGCTGGAAATGTGTAAACATCATGTGCATGCATTGCCCATGAAAGTCAGAAGAGGGCATCATCTTCTGGGACTAGTGTTACAGCTATTTGTGAACCTCCATATGGGTGCTGGAAACTGAACCTGGCTCCTTGCAAGAATAGCAAGAGTTCTTAACTGCTCAGCCAGTCTCACATAGCTACCTTTGAATGATCACAAAATCATATTTTTAGTGTTATTTTCTAAAATATGCCTTGAAATGAAGTACCAATAATGAAAATCAATCTGACCACTTAAGCATATCAGACTATACATTATAACAGAGAGTGATAGGATTCAAAAGGATGTAAGCATTTGGGACATCAAGATTGTTGCATATATTATGCATATGTGTAAATGATAAAAGTGTCATGGCTGACAAAGCCAACAGATACTTTCATATGGCAAAGCAGTCTACAAATTTGTGGTAAATGGAAGGAATCCAACTCCTCTACCAAGTCCATTGCTAGGAATGTTCATGAAAGCATCTTTCCAAAATGTGTATCACTGTGGCTTGAGAAGCCATGATGAGGAAATACAACTAGGTATATATGAGGTAAGAAACTATTTAATCTTATCACAACTTAATACCTGAAAATTGTGAGGGAAAAAATGTCCTGTATCATGAAGATACATTCCACTGTGTTCTCTTTCTCTGTGGATGACATTCAGGCACAAGTCATGCATGTATTGAAGTAGCTTTTTAAGTTGAAAATAAATTTTGCTGGGGCTCAAGTATTCTCAGTATGATTAGATAAACATGAAAGGGCTCATGGAAAGAGACTTGAGTCTCAATGTGGTCGTGCTCTAACTAGGTGACCATTCATCTCAGTGTCAGCCTTGGGGTATGCCATGAGGCTGGTTGGACAGCTCATAATCTCTAAGATACTCAGTCAAGCTGTAAGTACACCAGCAAGTTCATACAGGGCTCTACAGAAGTGCTGACACACTTACTAGGAAGAGAAACATCCATCACATGAAGAACTGTTCACATGGTAAATATCTGAGTCTAATTCAGAATCTTCCTACTGTTTCTACCCTGTTACAATTGCCCTTCATCAAATCTGCTGTGCTTGGGGTACAGAGTGAACATGCCTGTACATAGATACTCAATTTGATTTCTTTGCTGGAGCTACACAGTGAGCCAACTATGTCCAATTAATGGATGTGTGCTCTGAGTACTCACCAGAGCCAAGACCAAAGTTCTCAGTGAATGAATGCCCTTGGTAGCCAGCAAGCCATGACCAGAGTACCTAGTGAATGACTCTGTTCCAAGGATATCCCAATACTTTGGGAATTAAAAGGGGATGGAGTTATAAGGAAGGAGGCATAGTCCTCACCTTCTTTATATTCTGTAATGGTTAATGTTGGTTGTCAACATGACAGGATCTAGAATTACCTAGGAGACATGTCTGTGAGGGCACATCTGTGAGGAAGTGCCAAGATTGGAATAACTGAGATAGGAATCCCCTCCCTATGTAAGAGCAGCATACTTCCATGGGCTGGTCCTAGACTATATAAATGGAGGAAGCTAGTTGAACACCACCATTCATCTCTCTCTTTCTCTCTTTCTACTTACTGGCTGCAGATACATTGTGACCAGCTGCCTCAAGGTTTGGCCACCATGGTTTTATTTGTAATGATAGACTATAACCTCTAAATGTGAGTCAAAACACACTCTTCCACCTTTAAACACTTGTGTCACAGCATTGAGAAAAGCAAGTAATTTGTACAATTATAAGAGATCCACTCTCTCTTCCTTCCACCCATTCTCTTCTTCTTCCTCTCCCACTTGATGAGGCTGGAAAGAACTCACTCATCTGGGAACCATGATGTACATTATTCTGGTATCAGACTTGAGGCAGCCAAACAAGGAACATGGTTTTTCCAAGAGACTCCTGTGGGCCGGTACTCTATTATTTATTTAGGTGACAAATTTTTCAAAGTCTCCCAGGAAATTAGTTCATTTACAGTTAGGTCTTGCAAAACATCATGTCATAAGGTATATGAGAACATGTCATTTGAGTTGAAGAAAGTCACACTTTTCCTGAGAGCTGATCAGTTTAACAATGAAAAGTGACTTAATGGGTACACACTGTCACAAAACTGAATGAATTAGATGGATGTAATAGACTATGCTTTCATAAAATTCACATATCCAGGCAATGCTGCAAGGGGGAATTTGACATTTTTTTTAAAAAAGTATAGAGTGTTTGGGGCTTTTATTTCAAAAGATATATGACGTGAGAAAAAAAATCTTTAAACTGTCAGAAAATATGGACCCTCCTCAACCTTTCCAAACTATTGTATAATTTGGGGATTTCACTTCATTACAGAAAAGCACAAAATTAAAAGACCTTGGCTATGTGTTACATTATGAATTACAGGAAATAAATGGCTACAGTTTGGAAATAGTTTTTAGTGTAAATTTGATCTTTAAAAAAGCACTTATTTTTTTTTTGTTGTTCTCTAAATATCTCCTTGCTTCTCTGAGAACATGAGAGCAGAGGTCCCATCATGTCCAGAAGACACTGTTTGGCTCCAGTTCCTGCCATTCTCTGACTCTTAAAATCAGATCCTTATAAGAAGGCAGCCTTGGCACATCCTTCTGTAATCCAAGTGCTGCATAAACACGCTGATCTCTAGAACTTTCCAGCTAGCCTGCCAAGTCCAGTCAGCAAACTCCAGGTTCAAACAGAGACTATGTCTCAAAAAGTCCAGTGCAGAAGGACAGGAAGATACCAGACATCAATCTCTGTCCTCCACTTGCACATAAAACCATATGTACATGTGTATTCATATACATACACATATACCATAGCCCAGTAGATTTTTATCAAAGGCTTTTTCTGCATCTATTGAAATGATCATGTGATTTTTATCTTCAAGTCCATTTATGTGGTTTATAACATTTGCTGACGTGTATGTTGAACGAACCTCCCCACCCCCTATAGTAAAGCCAGTTTGGTCATGGTAGATGTAATTTTTTTGATGTATGTATTTATTCAGTTTGCAAGTATTTTGTTGAGGAATTTTGAATCTATGTTTGTCGGGGATATTTTCCAGTAATTTTCTTTTTTTGTAATACTTTTACATAATTTGGTATTAGAGTGATACTGGCCTCCTAAAAGGAGTTTGGGAGTGTCCATTCTGTTTATTTTCTTTTCTTTTAACAATTTAAGAAAGGTTGGCTGTAGATAGTCTTTGAAATTCTGGTAGAATTCTGCCATGAATCTATCTGAGCTGGTCATCTTTTAGTTGGAAGGCTCTTTACTACTGTTTCAAACTCCTCCTTAGTTATGGCTATTTATGTTGCTGATCTCCTCTTGGTTTAATTTGAGTTGTTTGGATGAAATATGTCCATTTCTTTTATGTTTACTAATTTAATGGAGTACAGTATTCCCTTAAAATATTCTGAATTTTTCGATGTCTATTGTGATGTTTCCCTGTCTGTTTCTGATTTTATTAATTTGAGTCCTCGCTCTTCTTTTGGTTCATTGGGAAGGGTCTGTCAATCTTGTTAATCTGAAAGAACCAGGTCTTAGACTTACTGATTCTTTGTATTGTTTTCTTTGTTTCTTAGTTTCATCTCTGATTTTTATTATTTCTTGCTATCTATGGGATTTGGATTTGGCTTGCTCTTGTTTTTCTAAAATTTTGAGTGGCATTATTAAGTCATTTATTTGTGCTCTTTCTAAATGTTTAATATAGGCACTTAGAGCTGTAAATCTCCCTTATATGACTGCTTTTAATGTGTCCCAGAGGCTATGTTGTGTTGTGGTTTCATGACCAAAGTGGTTTCATGACTGCAGTCAATAGCAGGTAAATGAGTTGAAGAAAAGAACCTAGATCTAAGAATGAAGAGTCTAACTAAGTGTAGCAGCCTCCCTTTCATAGACATGTTAAGTCTTCTTGTTGGAGGGTCCAGATTTGGAGCCCTGGTAATCAAAGGTCTGTAGTGGGTAGTCATTCCAGCCTTGGCCTGGAAGTTCCAACCCCCACTGAGGTTTCAGTAATGGTCATGCCTACAAGGCAGGGCTGAGAGAGGACGCTGAAGACCCAGTATCCAAATGAGAAGGATCTCTTGGCGCCCGGACCCTGGACGCTGGAGGTAGACCGAGCAGAGTTCTCCATAGAACACTGCCGGACTACACCATACCTTTGCCAGACCCTACAACCTACCTATCCCTTCAATTGTAAGTTACCCCACAAAATAAACCTCCCTTTTAACTATGTGGAGTGGCCTTAATAATTTCACCAATAAAGGGCTACTGTGGCCAAGTTCTCATTAGACTTACATTTCAAGATAGCCATCTTCTACCAAAAAACAGACCAACCTGCCATACCTATTGCTACTAAAAGGAAATTCCACCCACTAGAGAAAACATTTAAGACCCCTAGAGGCCAAGGATGCCACTCTTCAGTGAAGTCACCTATTTTCACCCCAAATCATGTTTAACTCATGTCCTTTTACTTGACATTTTTAAAAATTTAATTAACACTTTGGGTAGTAGAAATATATTTCTGGCTGTTTTGATGTGAAGAAGGTGTGTCATGTCTGTGCAGCTCCAAGTCAGGTAACCAAATAGCACCCACACTGTTCCCTAAAGATATATATAGAGAGAGGGTTGGGAGGGGGAAGGAGCAACCCTTCACCTCAATCATAGAATCCAAGGTTGCCGCTCACACCTGACTCCACAGCTATTCTGACTTGGATGCTACCATTCAGCTCCATTGAAGATCACTTTCTTCCAAATTCCAGTGACCTTTTCACAGCATCAGAGAAAAAATAATGGATACATGTTTTCAAAGCACTGGTACCTCTGCAGAGGCATGCACTAATTCAAAGCCCCAAAATCAAGCAAAAATGCACAAAAATTCTCACAAGCATCAATGAATAGAGAAATATCACACAGAAAAAGCAATTAAACATTGTACAGTATTCCAAAAAGGTCTGTCCTTTTGTGATTTTTCCATGAATGTGTCATTAGCCAAACAGTATCTTTATAACCTTGGAAAAATAATCAGCTTGAATATCTATATCCTGATATATTTGATTAATGGAACTATGCACTTATAATAAAATAATTATTATTGAAAGTCTAAATAATACTCTAGTTTCTTTAATTAGAACTAAGATGAAGTGTGCAAAAGATAATATGGAGATCTGCCTTTGTTCCTGGATATCAATTTATGGGTATCATTTACATTTTTAAGTATTTTATTTTATGTATATGTGCATTTTCCTGCATATAAGTTTGTGCATGGTGTGTGTGTGGTGCTTGTGGAGGCCAGAAGAGGGTTTGGGATTCCCTGGAACAAGTTGTGAGCCACCATGTGGATGCTGGTTATTGAAACCAGGTCCTATGCAAGAGCAGCCAGTTTTCCTAACAACTGAGCCACCTCTCCAGTCCTCTGAGATAGAGTACTGTTCTTGAGAGTGCCCCTTAGTCACCCATCCATCGACGACTTTTATGGCATCTCCTACATGTCAGGTATTGTAGTCTTTTTGCTTTCCTCTGTTCAGCTTTTCTGCTTCTCAGTGGTTAGCTCTCCCATTCAGCATTGGGTGAGGCCATGCTTTTCTCTCCACAGCTCTCAGCACATGCTGGACATGTCGAGCAAGACAGTGTACACAGCACTGCAGAGGAACTGAGTGTGTGGCTGCATCCCACCCTCACCCTCTGTAGCTTCAATCACTCCTTGGCAGTGAGCTCCTGCTGAAGGAGAGAGAAAAGAACCCTGAAAGACCCTGGAAATGAGAGGAAGGGGACAGAAATCCTAAGGCACTCAGTTTTGTTCAGTCTTCTGAGACAGTAATAATTATTTTATAACCAACATTTGGCAAGAATAAGCCAAATTTTTAAGAAAACAGTATTGGGAATTAAAGACATAAATATGGTCCTATTAAGACTGCCTACTTCTGGCTTTGCCTTAGCGTTTCTTGATGCTAGTCTTGCAAATTAATCACAAGACACTATTTATAGATAAAGAAACTGAGGGCATAGATACAAATTAAGTTTTTTCAGAAACTATAAAATAAAAGGATAAAGTGTGAAGTATATATGTACATTTGTATAAAACAAAAATAGCAAAGGTTTCAAAATGTAAATATAGCTTTTCCCTTCCACAGTCACATGGCTTTCATTTGGATTATCAGTCACCACAATCAAAAATAAAGTGAAAAACTCCAGAAATAAGCAATTTTTAAATTACAACTTCTTTTTAATCCTCTGTTGTTCTGAGTAACATGATGGGCTTTCTTGCTGCCCTGCACCATCCTGCCTGGGGCATGAGTGTTCTTTTTGTCTGGTATATCCATGCTGTAAATGCCACCTGCCTGTCAGTCACTTCATAGATGTCTCAGCTGGTTATCAGACTGATGACCGCAGTATCACTGTGCTTATCATATTTACTATTAGCCCCAAACCATAAGGGTCATACATGATACAAAGGAGGCACTGAGGTGTAAAGCAGAGAAGCAGGTTGAATTTGGGACTATGGCAACATGACTGCTGAGCAGA